>NC_083320.1:104640619-104966355 GCF_963455315.2 Globicephala melas | reverse complement strand
TTTCCAGGAGAATTTTTTATGAACCTGGAGTCTTGCATCTTCCCATACCTAGAAAAGCACTAAAACCATTAACTAAGATAGCTGTTTCTTGTGACTAGCAGCAACCTTCTACCAAGATGTGTGCTGAGTTGTGTGTAACCCCTTCACCAAAGTCACTCATATACTGACCTCTTCTTCCCTGTCTCTTCATAACAGTTTCTCAGAGCTATCTGAGAGGCTATCTCCAGGGCTAGAGTCCTCAGTAAGACACTGAATAAACTCAACCCACAGCTAAACTGTGCCATTTTTCTAAGTCTACAGGCCCCAAGTGTGCTGTGAAATTTCCAGGTGTTGTAAGTAATAAACCTATATTTTTTTTTCAGTGTTTCCTGGTGGTTATTCCTGAAGGGCATCTTATAATCATAAGAACCACAACACTGGTTATTGATAGGCTGAGACCAGCACAAAACAAGGAGTGAAAACTGGTTTAGGCAACAAGGTCAAACTCACCATTTGATTAGAAATGGTAAATACCCTAAACTGCTAATAAATTTTGCTAATTTGTAAAGCAAATCCAAATTCCTAATGAAACAAGAGGGAAGGGGGCACGGCACAACCTCTAAAAGAGTGATGTAGCCATATTAGATACAACATCAACTGGTTAGAACTGGTTAGGTCCAAGATAGCAGAAGATCTACTTCCAGTGGACCTTAAGCCTCATTATATGCTCACTGTAACACATTAGCTACATGACACACCCATAGGCGCCATGACAGCCTTTTCCAAAATAGTTGGAATAATCCTCACTCATTCGTCTATGAAATTACCCAGCCCATTAAAAACTAACCACCCCAGGGACTTCCCTGGTAGTGCAGTGGTTAAGAATCCACCTGCCAGTGCAGGGGAGACGAGTTTGATTTGCAGAGAGGTAACTGGGCATTTCCAAAGAAAACATGAAGAAATGGGGGGAGGGGCAAGAAAGACTCGTAGAATCAGGGAAAGGAAAAATTACAGAGGGTTAGTCCATGTCAGTGTGGTTAGGCCAGCTGTGTCTGCTCACTGGCAGTTATGGACGGTAAGACTCCTCTGCCCACACTGACTGGGGCCCTTTCTCCTCTGATGGTTACTTTTCAAAGGAATGACTTTTAAGTCCTTGAGAAAGATACTCCTGAACTGTAAGAGATGCATATTCACAACTGTAAGCCCTTTTTAGTGATGGCTCTCAAAAGGAGAGGTCAGGTGCCTCTCATCCAGCTTCGACTAGAACAAAGAGTAAATGCTCCAGCTAGTGATGACCTTTCTCAAGCAGACTTTTAAGTGGGGGGTGGGGAAAAGGTCCTCCTGGGGACACAATCTTAGGCTTCCAGAAGGCAGGCTAGAATTTGGTCATTTCTAAGTGCAGAGGTTTGGATACAGCCCTTATGGGTCCAGATTTCCACAGAGTCAAAATGAATGTAAAATTATTAACATAATACCTGACACGGTGTAGGCAGTTAACTCAGTCTTTCAAAACCTATTATGAAGAAGCACCTTAAACATCAAAGAGCAAATGTAGTCTTAAATTAATCAATATATTATGCAAAAACACAGTTCTTTAAAGTTGGAATGAATGGAAAATGTATTAATAGCCTCAGGATTAAGTAAAATATATAGTCTCAGGATAAATAATTGGATAAGAATAGTAACAACTTAAAACTTGCTTATGAATTGCTGTCAGAATGTAAATACAGGGCACACCTGGTGGCGCAGTGGTTGAGAATCCACCTGCCAATGCAGGGGACACGGGTTCGATCCCTGGTCCAGTAAGATCCCACATGCTGCGGAGCAACTAAGCCCGTGCGCCACAACTACGGAGTCCACTCGCCTGGAGCCTGTGCTCCGCAACAAGAGAAGCCACCGCAATGAGGAGCCCGTGCACCACAACGAAGAGTAGCCCCCGCTCGCCACAACTAGAAATAGCCTGTGCGCAGCAACGAAGACCCAATTCAGCCAAAAAAAAAAAAAAGTAAATAAATGTATTAAAAAAAAAAGAATGTAAATATAAACCAGCTCTAAAAGGTACAGTTACCCAACAATAACCAAATCATAGTTTGTCAGTCATGTGAAAGAGGCCACTATGAAAGTGTTAAACCAGGCAGCTACCAGCTAGATATGAGCAGAAAAAGGGGGGCACGGGCCACATGGCAGGAAACCACACATCTTGCAAAACAGCAGGGGTCCTTGGGCAGACATAGAAAAGCAGGAGCCTCTGGACTAACAGGAAACCACACATGTTGGGGTGATCAGTGTCCTGAAGGCAGACAGAGAAAGATGGGAAAAGGGGGAAATCTCTGGCATCCGAACGTAACTTTGTACTCATTATGCTCTCATTACAATAAAATTAGCCTTGCAGATAAGAATTTCCCATCATGTACCGGAGCCATAACACTTCCCATCAAGGCCACATAAGGAGAAAAACCCTCCTCCCCTGGGGAAGGTGGAGCTGGGATGAAAATCAGAGAATACGACCCCCAAACCCTTCCCTCCACAACGAAGAGTCCACCCCTTCATTTCTAGGCCTCACATAACCAACTTGACAAAGAAACTCAGGGCAGCTACTCATCTGAGCCTGCCTGCTCTCCTCTGGAGAGGGTACTATCACTTAATAAATGCTCACTTTAGTTTCTTGACCTCACTGTCACATCTCTGAATTCTTTCTGCCAAGAGACAAAAACCTACCCTCGGGTACCATCTTTAGCGGAGCCAGCCAGGAGGACTGGGGAAGCCTTAGCATCTCGCCCCCCTTGCACTTGAGAGGCGCTACTTGATTTCCCGCCATCTCTCTCTCTCTCACTCTCACTCTCACTCTCACTCTCTCTCTCACTCTCACTCTCTCTCTCTCTCACTCTTTCCACTCTTACTTTTGTGCTTTACTTGTCTGGTAGTGGGAAAAAGAGAGAAATCTGCTAGGCATCTTCCAACCTCCCCGCTAGGTCTGGCACTTCTCACTGTTACAGGCCGCAGGGCCTGCCAGGAGAGTTTCCAGCCTTCTTCGCAGGCGGCCAGGCACCCGACCCGCAGGAGCTTTGCCCTCTGGGTTTGCCTGGACCACCACTTAGTGAACCGTCATCAGATTCTATTGTGTGGAAATATAAAACGCAGCCTTACTTTGAGGTGTCAGGCGGTCTGGGCCCGGATGTTCGGACAGAGGCCTCCGGAACCTGGGCCCTGTGGTTGGGACCCCATCCGGGTTGCACATCGCCTGGCGTTTGGCCGGGCCCCTCCAAGGTCCACCGTGCGGCCAGGGTCCATCCCTGCCTCCCCTCCACCTCGCCCTGCCCTGGCAGGGAGAGGAACGCGGAGGCAGGAAGCCGGCTCCCGGCGGCCCACGCACACGGCCACGCCCCCCGTATACGTGCCTGGGCGGGGCCTGCGTCTGCAGCTCCCGGATGTACTTCCTTCCGGCCTCCGGACGGACGCTCTATCCCCCTAAACCTCCCACTATGCCAGGCCCCACGGAGCATCATAGAGTGGAGGGGTGAGGGCAGCCCTGCCCACAAAAGGGAAGGGAAAAGAGAGGCTTTTTTTTTTACAAACCACGTCCCTTAATGGCCAGTGCCTGTTTTCAGAAATTTACCACCCTTTTAGAGAAAAAGCTGAAACCTAAATAGGCCCTGGGACTATAAGGATGTCTGTTCAAGGAAACATACCCCAGAACACAGGCGCTAATCATTGGCCACAGAATCTATAGAGAAGCTCTCAGGATACCAGGATAGGACATGGGCTCCAGGATGTTCGGGCCATCAGGACTGCCACGTGGGGCAGTAGCTGGCCCCCACTGTGAGTAGGGTCAACGGGACCAGGTGGATGGGAATGCCTGGAACCAGTCCTGTCTTAGGGACCCCCCATGAGACCTCCTAACCCCAGTGGTCTTCTCTGTTACAGGAACATCCTCTCCCTGAGGGAACGATGGGGAACACCTCCTACATCCCCAAAGACTCACCCCCTTGGGTGCATTCTGAGTCACTGGGACAAGTTTTATTTAGATTCTTAAAAATGAAAAAAATCTCATTTTCTTCTGTGAAGAAGCCTGGCCCGAGTATAAACTTGAGGACCATGAGGCCTGGCCAGAAAATGGGAGCCTCAACTCTAATACCATCCTACTGTTAGACATCTTTTGCAAAAGGCAGGGAAAATGGACCTAAGTTCCTTATGTTCAGGCTCTAATGACCCCGAGAGAGAACCTGGAGCTATGTAAGTCCTATGTTAGGGAACCTTGCAGGCTGGGGCCCATTCAGGCTACACAAGAGCCCTCTCTAGTGGCTAGTGAAGAACGGGAGCCCCAGACAGAAGACTCAAGCCCCAACAGTCTTCCACCATCTTCAGCCTCTCCCTCCACCCTACAAGTCTCTTTTCCCTTCCAAACCAGAAGTGCAGCCAGAGCTTCTTTGCCCCATTCATCAAGTAGTAAGCGGGCCTCGGGATACACACCCGTTTTTCTTTAACTGACCTTAACTAATGCCGTACCTGCTTGGGTCAATTCTCCGAGGACCCTAGGCTCATCAAAGAATTCCAGGCACTGACTCTTTCCTTTGACCTTACCTGGAAGGACCTATATATTGTCCTTTCCCACAGCTGCACCACTGAGGAAAAGACCATATTTGGGCACAGGCTCGAACATATACTGATGGATTACACATTGCCCAACCACATCGATACCCTGTGGGCCTGACATCAGTGCCTATAATGGTTCCCAGTTGGGACTATCAACCAGGTCAGCCTGGTATCACTAGTAGGGATCACATGATCCTTTGCCTCACTGAAGGGATAAAACAATGCATTATTAAACCTGTTAACTATGATAAGGTTAAAGAGATCACCCAAGGCCAAGATGGAAATCCAGCCCTATTTCAGGCTCGATTGGTAGATGCCCTCAAAAAGTATACGAATGTAGACCCAAACACTTTCGAGCGACGCGTTGTATTTGCAACCCACTTCATTAGCAATCAGTCCCTGACATTTGTGGGAAGCTTCAAAAGTTTGCCATAGGGCCCCAAACCCCTCTCAACCTTCTTATTGACAAGTCTTCAGTTTCTTGAACAATAGAGACCAGGCTGAGGAGGAAAAGAAGGAACAGCGTGACTTTTAAGAAAAAAATGACAGCAAGCCAGGCCTTTGGCAGCCGTCAAGACGATCTAACCCTCCTCCTGGGCACCCCAAAAGTACTCCCAGAAGACCTCGGCCAGGGAAGTGAGCCTGTTTTAGCTGTGGGAGCCCTAAACACTGGAGCAAGGAATGCTCAGGAAACAGGACACCATGCCAGCTCGGCATGAAGATGGGCCACTGAAGGAGGGAATGCCACCCACCCCCGGCTCTGAAGGGAGGGAGGGCATTCCCCCAAACCAGTCACGGCAGTGGCTGATTTACAGGACCTGGGACCTCCCAAGGCTCCCAAGAAGACAGTCATCATCACACGGGAGGAACTGCAGGTGACCATTGATGTGGGAGGTAAGCTTGTCCAGTTTCTAGTGGACACAGGAGCCACTTACTCTGTCCTGACTTCTCATGCTGGGCTCCTTGCCCTGAAGACCTGCTCTATTTTTGGGGTAGAAGGAAGGCCAAAGCTAAAACATTTCACCACCTGTCTAACTTGCACCTGGGGAAAGACTCCTATAACTCACTAGTTTCTTGTCATGCCTGAATGCCCCAGCCCATTATTGGGAAGGGATTTTCTCTCAGCCTTGGGGGTGACTCTTACTCTTTCTGAAAACCAAAACCAAGAAATGTTTTTGACTGGACTATGTATTATACAAGACATGAACAGTCCAGCCCCAAGTATGCCCCCAGAATTTGAAAAACTTATAGATCCACAGGTCTGGGACCCAGGGATCCCAGGGAAAGCAAAGTTTGTCACTCCTGTAAAAATCACCTTAAAGGAGGCTAATAATTTCCCTTCCAGGCATCCATACCCTCCTCTGTCTCTCTGCTCTTTTGTCATGTCTCCTTTAACCACAACCACCTAATGGTCCTCCTTGCTGTTCATACCAGCATAGCTCCAACTTACAAACATCCACCATCCGATACCATGAATGCCATCGTTAAAGTTACTAACACATCTGACTGTTGAATCTGGCCCCGCAGCTGCACCTCCCCAGGGGACCTACGTCTTTTAGGACTCCCCAGCTCCATGGGGGACCAGATGGTGCTAAGGCCAAAATATGCTGGGTTCTCATTTATCACCCAGTGCGGTAAGGAAGGCAGCACTGTTGCAGGAACCACTGGAGGCCAAACTCTCTGGAACAGACATTCTGGTAGTAGCCAGATGTTTTACTGGTAGTAGCATCCAGCGACTAAAATTAGGATGACTTAATGAAACATACTACAGTCACACTCTAATTTTTAGTAGTCATAGTTGAGTGACAGACACCAACCAGATTACCAGCATATAATATGTGGGGAATGTCACTATCTGGTGACTGGAATAAATAAAACTAAAACTCACAATAAAAACATAATTATAGTTAACAGTACACAAGAGAAAGCCAACACAGGGAGTAGACAATATTCCAAACTAATGTTTAATATAACTAATAACTATACTCAGATATACTCCAATTTCTCCCTGTTACAGCTGCTGTATCAAAACCTGAGGTGCCAAGGAAAAATCCCAATGGCTTCAAAAAACTCCAGCTTCAAATGATGACGTGTCAGGGATTTCAGCCCATCCCACCTGCAGATGGGGGCCATCAGCACCCACTGAACAAGGTGCCTCCTTCTACTTCCCACTTTCCACCTCTGCCACTGTGAACAACCCTGAGACCCCTCTCTCTAACAGATAGCAAGGAGATCTGGACCCACAGGAAGGGACAACGCCCATGCTCAGCTTAAAGCAGTTACAGAAGACAGATCATCAACTCTTGCCCCTTAAAAGATAATAAGGGTCCAGACTCCTTGAGGCAGGCATGTTAAAGCAGGCAGGTAGCTAGATATGAGCAGAGAAATGGGGGCACGGGCCACTTGGCAGGAAACCATATATCTTGTAAACAGCGGCCAGGGGTCCTTGGGCAAAGAAGAGAAGGAATCTCCAGATTGACAGGAAACCATACATTTTGGTTTGGGGCGTAATAAGTGTCCTGGAGGCACACAAAGAGAGGCGGGAAAAGGCGGGAATCTCTGGCATCTGAATGTAACCTTTTACTCATTATGCTCTAATTACCATAAAATGAGCCTTGCAGATAAAAATTCCCATCATGCCATGACACTTCTGATCAAGACTAAATAAGGGCAAAAATCCTTTCTCCCCTCGGGAAGGCGGAGCTGGGGCGAAAATCAGGAAATATGGCCCCAAACCCCTCCACCCCTTCATTTCTACACCCCACATAACCTGCCTGCGAAGAAAACTCGGGGCAGCTACTCACCTGAGTCTGCCTGCTCTCCCCTTGAGAATGTACTATCGTTTAAATAAATTCTCGGTTTGCTTTCTTGACCTCCCTGTTTCCTCTCTGGATTCTTTCTGCAAAGAGACGAGAACCTACCCTCCAAAAGAAGTCAAGGCATCTGGTGTGCCAAGTGATGCCAAGTGTGAACTCACACCTCAAGTGACAGCAAAGCATCCCTGAAGTCAGGTAAATCTGGATAAAGGAGACTTTAAACTTCCCAAAGGCAAGTTTGTGTGCTCGACTCATAGGGAGGCCAAACAAACTTAAACGTCCAGGGCTTAGAGCAAAGAAAGGCTTATTGCAGGGCCAGACAAGATGAACAGGTAGCTTGTGCTCAAAACCCCCAAACTCCTGAAGGTTTGGGGGGAGGAGTTTTTAATAGGTGAAATTTGGGTGAGGGTTGCAGGGTGTGTGACTTTTCCCCTGATTGGTTGGTGGTGAGGTAACAGAGTGGGCTCCAGGAATCTTGGGCGCAGCCTGAAGTTACCCTCCTCCACCTGGGGGCGGGGTGGGGGGGGCGGTCCTTAGTTCCTGCAGAACTCAGAGATATATTGTTATGTATATTCCTTGAGGAGGAACTAGCACCCTGCTTTAATTGCTGCACTGTATTTTGATTATTCTTCCTTTCTTTCTGTGTTCCCTTACTTCCCTGATTAGCAACTGTTTGAACCTACCTTTTGGAACTCAGGGAAAGTCTGGGAAGCTGAAGCCTTTATCCTGCACATAAGAAATAGGGAAACAGAAAGGCTTTTGTGCCCAGGAGGGCCCCATGGGTCCTGCTTGGTTTCCCTAGGATCAGCTCAATTTCTCTGGTCAGAGCTGATATGTCCTTTCTGATTTTCATTTATGGCCAAGTGCAGTCCCAGTTTTAACAATTACACTGTAAGTGGACATCAGTACTGAATTTTCCTCCTTTAAGAAATATAAAAATGAGGTCCCTTTAAACATAGGGATTGTAATCTTCCTGGGCTCTGGCCTAGATTACAGATACCTCCAAAGTAGTTGCCATGATTAATCACCATATAAATGTATCGTCATCACAATCATTACCACTAAACTACTGAGACACAGTGCAAAGATCTCTGTAGGAATTATTTCATTTAAATTTAGTTGTGACAGTATATGGAGAAGGTGATGGGAAAACAACCTTAGAGAACACTCACTAAATGCAAGACTGGATTTAAACTAAGGCCTGTATAAAACCCTGGTCTGGATTTTGGGGGTTTCTGCTTCATTGTATCTGTATACCTTGCAGTGTACACCAAAGGCTAAATCTAGAACTGAAAAAAAAATCACAGAACTGACCCAGTTAGCATATTTTAGAAAATAATGCTAGTAAATTGGCTGTTTTCTTTTCTCTTCCACTGCCTTAATGCTTTTATTGTGTTTAGGTAAAAAATGCTTTCTAACACGTAGTTAAAATTTGATAAAACCTACTATGAAAACATTAGACTTAGTGACTGTCATAAACCCTTTTATTGACAACATGCATTAACTGGAATCATCATCTTCTGGGGAATAATTGGAAAGTCTCTGGTTGCATCTGTCCAGCTGTATATTCTTTGAATGCCACTTGAATTTCCTTTTTCTTTTTTTAATGAAAAAAAAATGACGTTTTGTGGCCCAGAAATAGTTGAAGAGCCACAAATAGAGACAGCTTGGGTGTATAAACATAACACTTCATTTAAAGGAAACATTCAATAAAAATATTTAGTTGGACTTATGTAGCTTATCAAAGCAGTGCCAAGACATTTCCAAGAGAATGTCTTTTTGAGTTGTGAGATTACAATCAGCATCTGGAAATAATAAACTTCTGTGACCTGCTCCCTTTTTTCTTGTGTTTTAAAACTTGGGAGGAAATTTCCACCCCTGAGTGTTTAAAAGTGCCTCATCTTTCACTCTCTCTCTCTTACAATAGCAAAAGTTGTATATATCAAGTATCTAAGCTATGGAGAGATTTCCCTAAAAAAAAAAGAAGGAATTTTCATATGCCAAACCCAAGTTTTTTAGACAAATAGAACTGAAATGGAATCTACCACTCTGTTTGCTAATCACTTGTTATGTCACCTTGGACAAATGATCTCCCTGCAAACTAATTATGATAGTACATAGATAGATGTTATGCTTAATATGTGTAAGGTATGTTATATACAGACCTACATGTATTATGTATGTATGTGTGTATATATACACATATATCACATTACATATAAATTTGAGTTGTGCATATATAAGTAAGAGACCTTGTTACAAACCTCCATTTTCTACATTAAAACCATCTATTTCAAATGAACTTCCCTATTTTGAATAAATGAATTCATGTCAAGAAAAAGAAATAATTGCTATCAGTTTAAGTCCTATTCCCTCCAGGAATACTGGCATTTAAAAAAAAAATGACAAAAATTAAAACACTGATACTTAGGAATGCCACTGGGAAAGATTTTGGGCAAATCCTGGTAAGCAAATGTACATTTTGCTCGTGCCAAAATGAAATCTATTTCCCAAGTCCAGTTGCAGAAGGCAATAAAGAGGCCAGAGGTAACTGCAATAGCTATTCCCTTAGACTGCTTAACAGTTGGGGGATGGTGGGTTTGGATGACAGGAGATTGAGTGGAGATGAATAAAAATGAAATATGCAGATATTTACCAAATACACAATCATGACATGTCCTAAATGATTATGCCCCAAGGCTAGAAATATAATATTTGAGTTGATTTAGTTCTCTTCTCTACCTGCACTATTTCATGATAAGGTTGCTCCACAATTCTCTATAACTTACAATATAAAACAGTATCACACGCAATCTTTGACTTTTTTAATGCTTACAGCAGTCCTGTGAAGATAATTATTGCATCTTCATTTAAATCATAATGGAGAAAATAATAAGAGAATGAAAGGAAAAACAAAGGAAGGGGATGGGAAAAGAAAATCGTATCTGTTAAGAGCCTACTCACAGAGTACCCTAGAAGTGTTAAGATCATAGCTCATTTACTGCACACAATAACTCCATGGGGTAGGATTACTTCCCCTCTTTTTTTTTTTTCATAAATGAAAAAAGTGAAGCTCAGATGGTTTAGACAGCCTGTCCAATGTCACATGCAGAAAGATGGTCTATGTTCATACTGGAATTTAAATCAGCCCTTAATCGCCTTCAAAATTAACTTATATCTAATGCCTTAAACAGAGGTACATGGCCGACTTCGAGTTTGTGCTCCTTCCAGGACATCAAACGTGTTTACTGTATGATGCCTCCACATGAGCAGTCACCAAGCAAATGACCCTTGCTTAAATGAACCTCCTCATAAACCTTAAAATCCTTTGCTTCAGAATTCTGCTCTCCTCACTTCCAGCTCCTAGTGTTACAGGCAGGGGAACCCCTTCCAGGGCACGAGAGCAGGCTCTTGTCTAACACTCAGAGATGTTGAAGGAGACACACGTGCTGACAAAGCAAGAGATTTTATTGGGAAGGGGTGCCCAGGTGGAGAGCAGCAGGGTAAGGGACCCCAGGAGACCTGTTCTGCCACCTGGCTCACAGTCTCGGGTTTTATGGTAATGGGGTTAGTTCCTGGGTTGTCTCCGGCCAACCGGTTGTCTCCGGTTGTCTCAGGGTCCTTCCTGGTGGCAAGTGCATCATTCAGCCAAGACAGATTCCAGCCAGGAGGATTCTGGGAGCACACATGGACTTGCATCTCCTGTCTCCTTTTGACCTTTCCCAACTTCTTCCAGTTGGTGGTGGCTTGTTAGTTCTGTGTCCTTACCAGGACATCCTGTTGTTATGAGAACTCACACAAGTGGTTACTATCGGGCCTAGCCAGGGTAGGCAGTTTCAGTCAGTGGTTCCCCTAACACCAGGGCAATGTGACATTATAAAGCAAAGAAGAATTTTCTGGGATCTCTTTAAGTTTTGCATTATTATTATTACTTTATTATTATTACTTTTCTATTTTACAATTTACATGTCATTTTATCCTTGCATTTCTAAGAGGAACAAAATACTTGACTTGATTTAAACTCTAGTCTCATCAATAAAGTCCCTGGATGATGAATTTTGTGAATTTTGAGTCTAAAGGGACATTTTGCCTTCTGGACACAGTGAAATTAATGCCTACCCTTTGGAAATAGAGGATATAACATATTTAACATAATTATTCAGTACTTTTATTTCAATAATGTGAATGTTCACATGGTAAAAATCTCTTTTTTGAAGCTAAGAGAAGCATACAAAAAGAAAAAACGTGTTTAGTCCACTTCAGTTCAGACAGCTTGGGAATTGATTTTTAATGAAATATATAAGACAAAAAGGAATACACATTCTATTTGGATTTGTTCTCTACTTCTGTCCTCCAAAGACACCTTTCAATGCTTGTTCACAAACAGCTGCCAGCATCTGTCTTCAGAGATGATAAAGGAAAAATAATGACAATAAAATGTATCTATTGCGTCTCTGGGGACGCACAATTTTAATTTCTTTTAACTTGCTTAATTTGACAGTTGGAACTTTTGTCGCATTTGGTCCCCAGAACTCAGTGGTATACATCGCTCAGTGAGCTTAATTTTAGTACAGATATTACCTAAATGCTTTTTAATCATCCAAGATCATGATGAGCACCAGAGAGGCAATGTTATTTAACAGAGACTCTTAACAGTGAATTAAATGAAGATAGCACTGATTAATAAAGTGGTTTGAGGTTCCTGCTGGAGTCTCATTCTGTTTACATGTTCTTTTTGAGATGAGATGGCCATGGCTCGAATCTTGAGACTCAAGCCTTCTTTGATTATGCAGTAAGTGGCATCTTTGGTAACTTATTACCACAATATGTGTGATAATTTTCATAGTGCCTGAGATTGAGTTCAATTTGGTATTCATGTCACATGAAAGGAAATGGTGATAAACAATGCTAGGATGGAAATTTCTTTTTCACATTACAGAGAATCTCTAATTTCAGGCTAGGAAGTAGGCTTACTTTGGAAACGAGAGGTCATATTGAAAGGACTTTGATCAAATCATCAGTCTTTTCAAATTTTCACATGGAAATCTGTCAACAAAGCCGCCTTGGATGTACTAGTTTCTTAGTTGCCAATGGAAGATATTCATGCTTGAAAAATATTTGTCTACATTCCAATACTCACTACTACCAATTAAAGTATGACTGGAATACATAGGTAAATATGTTAGAAAATGATTTGAAAGTGAAAAAAAATGCAATCCTTGTAGGCAAAACTAAGTCCAAACATAAGGAAAGCATAAGACATTTTTGTTGGGCTGTTATATATAACTTACTATCTTAGTAAGTATACAATTTAAACAAACAGAGTAAAGGAAAGATTTTTTTTTATTTGTTTGTATTAGTTTTGGTTAAAATCATGCTTACCAAAAACATTGTATATGACAAAAATGCATTTATTCATGTTTTCCTCTGTCAAAAAAAGGAAAGTCCCATCTCATGATTTCCTAATTTTGTCTTTTGGGTAAGCTCTAAATACTAAAACTTGAATCGAAAGAGGAAAAAGAGGAGGCAAGCAGAGCTTGTGAGTAAATAACTTGTGAATATGGGACTTTGAATAAGACGTGCATTCTGCAGCCATCAATTCAGTGAATAACAAATAAACATAGCAGTTTTTTCATACTGTTTGGATTCTTTCTGGCCTTCTTGTTAGTCAATATCAACCTTGAAATGGTTGAGGAAAAAAATCAATATACAATATAAGGACAAGGACAGCCTCATTCCTTGGACATCCATAAAAATAAAGAGTTTCACCAAAATAACAACTATCAAAGTGATTCTACTATTTTTGTCAGGGATACAACACTCATATTATGCTAAAAGCTCTTTTATTTGAATAATCAGGCTGTTTTCATAACCTCAAATGCAAACCTTAATTAGTACCTATCACTCTATATTAAGATTTTCTATATTCTTCACTATTTCCTCTCCTAGGATGTAAACTACATGAAAGTAGGAACTGGGTCTATCATTCAAATAATTTCAAGTCAGAGAAAAGCTAGGGATGAACCTTGGTTGTTGTTATAAATTTTATTGTTATGGTTGTTTTTGTCAGTGTTTTTCTTCTAACTACGAACTAGCATACGACCAGTGCCAGATAATTTCAGGGAAAGAGTTCAAGAAAAAAAATCAGGTAATTTCACTAACCAGAAATAATCTTTGCTAGTATTTGGGGTATTCTTTCTAGATATATATTTGTCCCTATTTCTCCCTTTTCAACTGTGATTGCACAGGGCTAATTTCATAAATACTTTTATCAACACCCATCTAAATTATTAACTACAATTTTTCTCCTGCGTATTACTAAATCTTTATTTCTCAGCTCTGTCCTTTCCAACACATTTAAATATATAAATTAACTCCAATCTTTAAAATGCAGCCCATTTCAACATTATCATCCTTTACCGTTTCTCTGGGATCCATTAACCATTTAAAACTAGCAGGAAAAAAAAAAAAAAACTAGCAGGGACCACACATTACTAAAATAATTACAATATTACCAACAACAAACTATGATGCTAATCAAATGGCTATATGCTTTAGTCCTCATCTGGTTTGTCTCATGTGGAAACACTCTTCTTTGGTATCACAATGTCCTGTTTTTCCTCTTAAAACTCTTGATAGCCCAGCACCTCTGCTGGTTCATCTTCTACTTGCCACTAAATGTTGACACTTGTCAGGCTTGATGCTGGTTTCTATATTAATATTTCTGCCCAAGGCAATCTTATCCATTCCATTAGTTTTAATTACCATCCATGTCCAAGGGGCACACAAACATCAATAATCCAGATTTCTTCATAAAGTTCCAAATCCATAATCTTACTCCCTACATCTTTACTTAAATGTTGGAAAAGCCCCTGAAAACTCTGATTTCAATTCCAACATATAAAGAACTAGAAAGTCTTCACTCCTATCTTTATAACATGGTAAAGTTGAACAAACTGAAAATCACTAACAATTATTGGAACCATGAGAAAACTGAAGTTTCAGGGCAAACTCCCACCCCCAAAATCTGGAAAGCTAGGCAAATCCAGAGAGTCATAATGGAGCCCTGTTTATCTGGAGAGAAGCTGCTGGAACCATAAACTAATATGAATACTTTAAAAGCATTTTTGGCAAATTATTGGAGATTGCACTTGGACCACCTGAAGAGTAATAAGCTCCTGGGTGAAACCAATACTTTCATCGATTTCCCTTTCAGAAATCCCATCAGGTTATGATATTCTGGAAAAGGCAAAAATACAGAGATGATAAAATATCACTGGTTTCTATGGCTTTGGGTGGAAGAGAGAGGATTGAATAAATGAAATACAGGGGATTTTGTAGGGTCATGAAAATATTCTATATACTATTGTAGTGGTAGATCCATGACACTATGCATTTTTTCAAAACTCATAGAACTTTACAGCATGAACAGTGAACCTTAAAGTAAGCAGCGGGAACATGTGGTATAGCACAGGGAGTTCAGCTCGGTGCTCTGTGATGACCTAGATGGGTGGGATGGGGGATTGGAATGGAGGTCCAAGAAGGAGGGGATATATGTATACATATAGCTGATTCACTTTGTTGTACAGCAGAAACTAACACAACATTGTAAAGCAACTGTACCCCAATTAACACACACACACAAATAAATAAATAATAAAATTTTTAAAAATATATCTCTAGGAGGTCAGAGGACTCCAGGACAGAATGCAGATTTTGACAAAACATTCTAACAATATTACAGATATTTAAAACAATCTCACTGAAAGGGTGGTGGAAAAGGTGCTCATCTAAGTAATTAGAGATGAATGGAGTCTGTAGGCCTAAAAGCAAATAAAACTATATGTAACTACTTAACTGGGTTGGTGAAGGCATTTGTCTTGAAGGTAGAGGCCAATAACTCTGGTACCACTCTACCTGTATGCTGGAATTGAGCAGTTAGATAAATAGGTTGATGGAGGGAGATAGGCTTCTCACTGTTGAGACTGAAGCTTAAAGATAAGCAAGGGGAAGAGGATAGAATGATACACATGGTAATGGATTAGCATTAGAAATATCATATGAACTCATTTTTTTCAGCACAACACCTACATTTCAATTTTTTAAATATTTAAGAACAACGTCCATTTTTGTTGAAGGTAAGTTGTCTTTTTTTTCAGCAATTTATTTTTTTTAAATTGATATTTAATTGATTTACAATGTTGTGTTGGTTTCAGGTGTACACCAAAGTGATTCAGGTATATATATGTGTGTGTGTGTGTATATATATATATATATACACATATATATTCTTTTTCAGATTCTTTTTCCTTATACGTTATTACAAAATATTGAGTATAGTTCCCTGTGGTATATATTAGGCTCTTGTTGGTTATCTAATTTATATACAGTAGTGTGTGTATGTTCATCCCAAACTCCTAATTTATCCCTCCTCACCTCTTTCCCTTTCGGTAACCATAGATTTGTTTTGTATTTTTTCATTTTTAATTTTTAATTCATTTAAATTTATTTTTAATTTTTCACAATGTAAATATATATAGCATATATATATATATATATATATATATATATAAATAGACATGATCACATAGATGAGGTAGAACACACAAACACATATATCTTTGTTCTGTTAGCTTTGAGGACCTAGAAGCAATGATACCTCAGTTGCAATAAGCACTCCTAGCACCCAGATCTTGGTTTCTCACACCCTTCTCTAATGATAAGAACCAAGGCTCCTTGGGGAAATGCCTGATTCTACAACTGAGGCAGGAAATGTGTAAGATGACCATGGAGCATCTCAAAGTAAAAAAGGCTGTGTTGATGGGAGTATGTCAAAGTCCATAGGAGTTAACCAAGGCCAAAGCTGGAACTACTTGAACAATATAATACATAATATTTTATTGTGTTATAACCCAAAGTATACAATAAATACATGAGTACATACTGATATAAATGATTAAATTAATAAATGGAGGAGAAGAGACATAACCCTCAGTCTCTGAGTATGTGCTGTACATAGTGATTTCCTCCCAAAGTACAGTTAAAAGGGAGGAAACCAGTGCTTTACAGGACCTGCCAAATACTCCCTCAGTCAAGTGATAAAGGTCAGCAACAACAGACATAAATCATGTAGATGATACCCTTGACATGATGTGATGAAAATGGCACTTTACCCTGTAAGCTTCCTCCCCCAAACCCATAATCCCAGCCTAATCATGAGAAAAACATCAAACAAATCCCAATTCAGGCTCATCCTACAAAACACCTGACAAGCATGCCTTAAAACTGTCAAGCTCATAAAAAACAAGGAAAGTTTAAGAAACTGTTACAGCCAAGATGAGCTTAAGGAGACATGGCAACTAAATGTTAAGATGGTATCCAGGA
The DNA here is from genome assembly GCF_963455315.2 of Globicephala melas. Classification (NCBI taxonomy): domain Eukaryota; kingdom Metazoa; phylum Chordata; class Mammalia; order Artiodactyla; family Delphinidae; genus Globicephala; species Globicephala melas. Next base: position 104,949,583 of record NC_083320.1, on the reverse strand, counting down.
TGGGACAAAAAAGGACTTTAGATAAAAATTAACAAAATCTGAATAAACTCTGGACTTAAGTCAATAGTAGTGTATCAATACTGATTCATTAATTGTAACTAACATCTTACCCTTTTAAGTTGTTAATAAATAGGAGAAACTGGGTGTGGTGTATATTTGAATGCTCTATAACATCTTCGCAATTTTCTTATAAATCTAAAACTGTTCTAAGACAGGAAGTGTATATTGAAAAGCCTCTGACATTTTTATGACAATATTATGTTTTCCTTTGTCAAACCTAGGATTGACTTTTGCTACAGCCCCTTCCCCAAACCTCATTAACTCTATTATCTTAATAGGCCATACTGTATATAACATAAGTGGCCTTTTTTTTTCTAAGTCATGTTAGCAATATATTGAAAACATTTCAACATGCCAATAAATATTCCTTTGCACACAAGTTTAACAATCTAATAATATGCATATACCATAATTTATATAACCAATTCTCTGCTATTCAAAATGAAGGGATTTTATTCAAATTGTCACTATCTTAAGAAAGTGTATTTGTGATTTTATTTTATTTATTTATTTATTTTGGCTGCTTTGGGTCTTTGTTGCTGTTGGCGAGCTTTCTCTAGTTGCGGCAAGTGAGGGATACTCTTCGTTGTGGTGTGCAAACTTCTCATAGCAGTGGCTTCTCTTGTTGCAGAGCATGGGCTCTAGGCATGTGGGCTTCAGTAGTTGTGGCACACAGGCTCAGTAGCTGTGGCTCATAGGCTCTAGAGTGCAGGCTCAGTGGTTGTGGCACATTGACTTTGTTGCTCCGCGCCAGGTGGGATCTTCCTGGACCAGGGCTAGAATCCATGTCCCCTGCATTGTCAGGCAGATTCTTAAACACTGCCCCACCAGGGAAGTCCCTATTTATGACTTTAAATGTCTTTTTGCACACCAATCATTTTTCCTTTTAATAAATATAAAAATATAATTACTATGTCAGAGTACACAGTTCAGATTTTTGACTCATTTTTCTAAATGAAGTCAGTCAAATACAACATTTAGAATTCTGATATTATCCTTGCATTATGAGAGTGTTTCACTTTATTTTCATTTATATAATTATCAATTAGTTTGAAAATGATTCAAATATGTTTATTGAACACACACTACTCTTTTATGAATGAATTGCTTACATTTTCTGTAAAGGTTTTCAGAGGTCTTCCTTTTCCTTCTACTTCTTAAGAGTTGTTTATGTTACAAAGTTCTTATTTTGGTTATAAAAATACTTTTTAGAAATCTGCTCTAGTGACACTAGTTTTACCCCAGGCTAGACTGAAATGAGAAAAACAGGCTTTTACGTAATTAAAATTAATATTCTAGGACTAATTTTGTATTTAACGGGGTGGTCGAAATAACAGGCATAGTTTATGGCTCTTGTTATTTTGTTACCTTTCAGAGCAGATTTCAACTGTCTCATGTCAACTGGTCTGATGGGTAGCCCTCAGCCATAACAATCAGAGAAAATGTCATTTATGCTGAGCTGTCAGGATAAATTAAGAAACACTAAGCAAATACTATAATAAGGGTTGTTAACTGTCCAGATATGATGAGCATAACAATTTTTGTTTATTTTCATTTTCAGAATAATTTTTATTAGAAAATATTCAACAGGAGAGACCTTCAAGATGGTGGAGGAGTAAGACATGGAGATCACATTCCTCCCCACAAATATATCAGAAAATATATATACATATGGAACAACTCCTACAGAACACCTACTGAATACTGGCAGAAGACCTCAGACTTCCCAAAAGGCAAGAAACTCCCCACAAACCTGGCCATGTGACTGACAGTGTCTTGGTGCTCCAGCCGGGTGTCAGGCCTGAGTCTCTGAGTTGGGACAGCCGAGATCAGGTTATTGGATCACCAGAGAACTCCCGGCTCCATGTAATATTACATGTGGAAAGATCTAGAGATCTCCACCTCAATGCTAAGACCCAGCTCCACTCAACAACCAGCAAGCTACAGTCCTGGACACCCTATGCCAAACAACTAGCAAGACAGGAACACAACCCCACCTGTTAGCAGAGAGGCTGCCTAAAATCATAATAAGGTAACAGACACCCCAAAAAACACAAATGGACATGGCCCTGCCTGCCAGAAAGACAAGATTCAGCCTCATACACCAGAACACAGGCACCAGTACCCTCCACCAGGAAGCCTACGCAACCCACTGAAAAAACCTTAGCCACTGGGGTCAGACACCAAAAACAACAGGAAATACGAACCTGCAGCCTGCAAAAAGGAGACCCCAAACACAGTAAGTTAAGCAAAATGAGAAGACAGAGAAACACACAGAAGATGAAGAAGCAAGGCAAAAACCCACCAGACCAAACAAATGAAGAGGAGATAGGCAGTCTACCTGAAAAAGAATTCAGAATAATTGAGAGTAAGGATGATCCAAAATCTTGGAAATAGAATGGAGAAAATACAAGAAACATTTAACAAGGACCTAGAAGAAGTAAAGAGTACACAAACAGTGATGAACAACACAATAAAATAAATTAAAAATTCACTAGAAGGAATCAATAGCAGAATAACTGAGGCAGAAGAATGGATAAGTGACCTGGAAGATACAATAGTGGAAATAACTACTGCAGAGCAAAATAAAGAAAAAAAGAATGAAAAGAATTGAAGACAGTCTCAGAGATTTCTGGGACAACATTACACACACCAACATTTGAATTATAGGGGTCCCAGAAAAGAGGAGATAAGAAGGTGACTGAGAAAATATTTGAAGAGATTATAGTTGAAAACGTCCCTAATAAGGGAAAGGAAATAGTCAATCAACTCCAGGAAGCAGAGAGAGCCCCATACAGGATAAATCCAAGAGGAAACATGCCAAGACACATATTAATCAAACTACCAAAATTAAACACAAAGAAAAATATTAAAATCAGCAAGGAAAAAAAAAACAAATAACATACAAGGGAATCCCAATAAGATTAGCAACTGATCTTTCAGCAGAAACCCTGCAAGCCAAAAGGGAGTGGAAGGACATATTTAAAGTCATGAAAGAGAAAAATCTACAACAAAGATTACTCTACCCAGCAAGGATCTCATTCAGATTCAACAGAGAAATTAAAACCTTTACAGAGAAGCAAAAGATAAGAGAATTCAGCACCACAAAAGCAGCTTTACAACAAGTGCTAAAGGAATGTCTCTAGACAGGAGACACAAGAGAAGGAAAAGGCCTACAACAACAAACCCAAAACAAATAAGAAAATGGTAATAGGAACATATATATATATATATATATATAGATAATTGCCTTAAATGTAAATGGATTAAATGCTCCAACACAATCATAGTAACACAATCATAGTAGGGGACTTTAACACTCCACTTTCACCAATAGACAGATCATCCAAAATGAAAATAAATAAGGAAACACAGCTTTAAATGATACATTTAGCAAGATGGACTTAATTACCATTCATAGGACATTCCATCTAAAAACAACAAAATACACTTTCTTCTCAAGTGCTCATGGAACATTCTCCAGGATAGATCATATCTTGGGTCACAAATTAAGCCTTGGTAAATTTAAGAAAATTGAAATTATATCAAGTATCTTTTCTGACCACAGCGCTATAAGACTAGATATCAATAACAGGAGAAATCTGTAAAAATTCCAACACGTGGAGGGTAAACAATACACTACTAAATAACCAAGAGATCACTGAAGAAAACAAAGTGGAAATCAAAACTACCTAGAAACAAATGACAATGACAACACGATGACCCAAAACCTATGGGATGCAGCAAAAGCAGTTCTAAGAGGGAAATTAATAGTAATAAAATCATATCTCAAGAAACAAGATGCATCTCAAATGAACTACCTAATCTTACACCTAAAGCAACTAGAGAAAGAAAAAAAAAAAACTCTAAGTTAGCAGAAGGAAAGAAATCATAAAGATCAAATCAGAAATAAATGAAAAAGAAATGAAGGAAACAATAGCAAATATCAATAAAACTAAAAGCTGGTTATTTGAGAAGATAAACAAAATTAACCATTAGCCAGACTCATCAGGAAAAAAAGGAGGAAGACTCAAATCAATAGAATTAGAAATGAAAGAAAGTAACAACTGACACTGCAGAAATGCAAATATCATGAGAGATTACTACAATCAACTATATGCCAATAAAATAGACAACCCAGAAGAAATGGGCAAATTCTTAGGAAAGCACAACCTTCCAAGACTGAACCAGGAAAAAATAGGAAAAACAGACAGACCAATCACAAGCACTGAAATTGAGACTGTGATTAAAAACCTTCCAACAAAAAAAAGCCCAGGACCAGATGGATTCACAGGCGAATTCTTTCAACTATTTAGAGAGGGCTAATGCCTATCCTTCTCAAATTCTTCCAAAATATAGCAGAGGGAGGAACACTCCCAAACTCATTCTACGAGGCCACCATCACCCTGATACCAAAACCTGACAAAGATGTCACAAAGAAAGAAAACTACAGGCCAATAATAGTGATGAACATAGATGCAAAAATCCTCAACAAAATACTAGCAAACAGAATCCAGGTGCATCAAGTGGAGTTTATCCCAGGAATGCAAGGATTCTTCAATACACGCAAATCAATCAATGTGATACACCATATTAACAAATTGAAGGAGAAAAAAACACATGATCATTGCAATAAACCCAGAAAAACCTTTCAACAAAATTCAACACCCATTTAAGAAAAATACCCTCCACAAAGTAGGCATAGAGGGAACTTACCTCAACATAGTAAACACCATATATGACAAAAGCAGAGCCAACGTCATTCTCAATGGTGAAAAACTGAAACCATTTCCACTAAGATCAGGAATAAGACAAGGTTGCCCACTCTCCAATATTGTTCAACATAGTTGTGAAGTTTTAGCCACAGCAATCAGACGAAAAAAAAGAGATAAAAGAATCCAAAATGGAAAGGAAGAAGTAAAGCTGCCACTGTTTGCAGATTACATGATATGATACATAGAGAATCCTAAAGACTCTACCAGAAAACTACTAGAGCTAATCAATGAATTTAGTAAAGTAGCAGAATACACAATTAATGCACAGAAATCTCTTGCATTCCTATACACTAATGATGAAAAATATGAAAGAGAAATTAAGGAAACACTCCCATTTACCATTGCAACAAAAAGAATAAAATACCTAGTAATATGCCTACCTAAGGAGACAAAAGAACTGTATGCAGAAAACTATACGAAACTGATCAAAGAAATTAAAGATGATACAAACTGACGGAGAGATATACCATGTTCTTGGATTGGAATAATCAACATTGTGAAAATGACTCTACTTCCCAAAGCAATCTACAGATTCAGTGCAATACCTATCAAACTCCCACTGGCATTTTTCACAGAACTAGAACAAAAAATTTCACAATTTGTATGGAAACAGAAAAGACCCTGAATAGCCAAAGCAATCTTGAGAAAGGAAAATGGAGCTGGAGGAATCAGGTTCCCTGACTTCAGACTATACTACAAAGCTACAGCAATCAAAACAGTATGGTACTGGCACAAAAACAGAAATATAGATCAATGGAACAGGATAGAAAGCCCAGAGATAAACCCACATACGTATGGTCACCTTCTTTTTTTTTTTTTTTGCCGTACGCGGGCCTCTCACTGTTGTGGCCTCTCCCGTTGCGGAGCACAGGCTCTGGATGTGCAGACTCAGTGGCCATGGCTCACAGGCCCAGCTGCTCCATGGCATGTGGGATCTTCCCAGACCGGGGCATGAACCCATGTCCCCAGCATTGGCAGGCGGACTCTCATCCACTGCGCCATCAGGGAAGCCCGGTCACCTTATTTTTGATAAAGGAGGCAAGAATATACAATGGAGAAAAGACAGTCTCTTCAATAAGCTGTGTTGGGAAAACTGGACAGCTACATGTAAAAGGCTGAATTTAGAACACTCCTCTAACATCATGCACAAAAATAAACTGAAAATGGATTAAAGACCTCAACGTAAGGCCAGACAGTATAAAATTCTTAGAGGAAAACCTAGGCAGAACACTCTATGACATAAATCACAACAAGATCCTTTTTGACCCACCTCCTAGAGAAATGGAAATAAAAACAAACATAAACAAATGGGACCTAATGAAACTTAAAAGCTTTTGCATAGCAAAGGAAACCATAAACAAGACAAAAAGACAACACTCACAATGGGAGAAAATATTTGCAAATGAAGCAACTGACAAAGGATTAATCTCCAAATTTACAAGCAGCTCATGCAGCTCAATATTAAAAAAACAAACAGCCCAATCCAGAAATGGGCAGAAGACCTAAATAGACATTTCTCCAAAGAAGATACACATATAGCCAACAAACACATGAAAGGATGCTCAACATCACTAATCATTAGAGAAATGCAAATCAAAGCTACAATGAGGTATCACCTCACACTGGGCAGAATGGCCATCATCAAAAATCTACAAACAATAAATGCTGGAGAGGGTGTTGAGAAAAGGGAACCCTCTTGCACTGTGGGTGGGAATGTAAATTGATACGGCCACTATGAAGAACAGTATGGAGGTTCCTTAAAAAACTAAAAATAGAACTGCCGTATGACCCAGAAATCCCACTACTGGACATATGCCCTGAGAAAACCATAGTGAAAAAAGAGTCATGTACCACAATGTTCATTGTAGCTCTATTTACAATAGCCAGAACATGGAACTAACCTAAGTGTCCATTGACAGATGAACGGATAAAGAAGATGTGGCTCATATACACAATGGAATATTACTCAGCCATAAATAGAAACGAAGTTAAGTTATTTGTAGTGAGGTAGATGGACCTAGAGACTGTCATACAGCGTGAAGTAAGTCAGAAAGAGAAAAACAAATACTTTATGCTAACACATATGTATGGAATCTAAAAAAAAAAAAAGATTCTGATGAACCTAGGGGCAGGACAGGAATAAAGACACAGACATAGAGAATGGACTTGAGGACACAGGGAAGGGTAAGGGTAAGCTGGGACGAAGGTAGAGAGTGGCATGGACATATATACACTACCAAATGTAAAATCAATAGCTAGTGGGAAGCAGCCACATAGCACAGAGAGATTAGCTTTGTGAACACCTAGAGGGGTGGGATAGGGAAAGTGGGAGGGAGACGCAAGGGGGAGGAGATATGGGGATATATGTATATGTATTGCTGATTCACTTTGTTATAAAGCAGAAACTGGCACACCATTGTAGAGCAATTATACTCCAATAAAGATGTTAAAAACAACAACACAAAAAAATTCCACAGCTGACCAGGGCACCAGGGATAGCAAGGGAGTTTCCATTTTACAGCACTTTTAATTTCATGTAAGCAAAGAAGTTATCTTCATTTCATCTTGGAAAGTCAAGAGAAATAAGTCTCTTCTCTTACTACTTTGAGTAAGGAGAATTGGAAGGATTAAAAAAAATAAAAATTTTTAAAGAATGGTGTAAGATTTAGGAATATTATTAAACCTTTTTCCAAAACTTCATTTTAAAATAGCTGAATAAAAGATATAGTTTAGGGCTTCCCTGGTGGCGCAGTGGTTGAGAGTCCGCCTGCCAATGCAGGGGACACGGGTTCGTGCCCCGGTCCGGGAAGATCCCACATGCCGCGGAGCGGCTGGGCCCGTGAGCCATGGCCGCTGAGCCTGTGCGTCCGGAGCCTGTGCTCCGCAACGGGAGAGGCCACAGCAGTGAGAGGCCCGCGTACCACAAAAAAAAAAAAAAAAAAAAAAAAAAAAAAAAAAAAAAAAGATATAGTTTAGAATGGGAAAATAGTTCTACTGATTCTTGTCATTGGCAATAGACAATGGGCTATTTATTTTTTTATTTGTAAAAGGAGGATAATAACTTTCATTCCCCAAAAAATTAGCTCAAGATTTCTGTGTCTATCATAAGAGAATGTAGTGATTAAAAACACTTTGAAAATCAAAAAGTGATCTATTCATTTGGAATATATATCTAATAGGTGAAAAAATTTTACATTTGCACAATTTCTGTAGCATTGCATATATTTTCATAGTTTTATAAATGGCAAGTTGGGAGAAAAAGATACTTGGCCTGATAAATTGTAAATCCAAACATTAAATATATTTAATATTTTTGAGAAGCTGTTGTCTGGCAATAGAGTGAAATATTGTAGGACAGCTCATCTATCCACACAAGATCCTAACCATTGCATTAACACAATAATATTCAAACCACTGTTTTATTTTTATTTATTTTATGTTTTATTTTTTTGGCCGTGCCATGCAGTATGCTGGATCATAGTTCTCCGACCAGGGATCGAACCTGTGCCCCCTGCAGTGGAAGCACAGAGTCCTAACCACCGGACTGCCAGGAAAGTCCCAAACCACTATTTTAAATTGTCAATAAAAGATTGCACAGAAAACTATGCAAGTGACCTATTGGTATTTCATTTCTCCCAATCATAAATAGCTGGTTTTACTTGGCTCCAAGTTGCACAGGATCTTCAGCCAGGCTAATCTGCTTGAAGTGGGTCTGATCAAGCCCAAGAAAGGACACTGTATTTGATAACCACCATTTAGACAAATCTTAATGTCTGCCACTGAAACCAGTGATGTCCTACCACCTGTAAGTTGTTAACAGCCAACTTTTCTTACCCTGGTCTCTTTCCAACCTACATTGCTTTCTTTGGAACAGTTGTGTAATTTTGTTTGTTTTTCTTTCACTAGGGCTGATGTAATAACCTTCATTCCCAATAGGAAATTCTTTACTTTCCTTGAAAAGGAATGAGGTAGAACTATCTGAGATCTCTCTGGTATACTTTGACTTGGAATTGAGTCAGGCGAAGCATAATCAAATCCATTGGCCTTGTCTTCCTCATCTTCAAAAAATTATCTCAATGGATCATACCTGACCCTTGCATCCTAGAGACTAGAAACATAAAAGAAGAGGGAGGAAAAGTTATACACTAGTAGATATACCCCAGTGTAGGTTTTAACCACTATTGCAATAAATATGCAAAGAGAAATAGAATGGGTAAGGCAAAGATTATTTAAAATTGAGACCAAGCCTTGTGGAAGATTTCTGGTTTGAACTAAAACTTGAATTCCAGTTCAAACAAAACTTAGAACAGGAGAAATGTTAGGGAAAATATCTACTTTCAATTTTAACAATGAGAATTTTTAAAAGCATGACATGGTGTTGTCTAATTGGAGCCCTCTGCTCGCTACTTACAAAACCAAATTCAGAAATATTGAGAGAAAGGAAAGTTGTCTTTAATCAGAGTGCTGGCAGCTTGGGGAGATGGTGGACTCAGTGTCCCCCCAAAACCACCTCTGAAGATTCTGCTCAGCCATGAAAGTTTTAAAGAAAAGGAGGGACGTAATTTTAGTTCACCACTGAGATAGGGGGTCAGAGTCATTGCCATCCCCCACTGTGTTCAGGCTTGAGTGCAGGCGTATCCACTCCTTGTGATGTTTTTTTAGATGCTGTCTTGTTCACACGGTTTGTTCCAGAGATTACTGAAGGGGCAGCTAGGGAAGAGATCTGGTCATCTATTCATTACTTATTCTTCATTTCTACTTTGATCTACGGAAAGAACTGACAAGTTAGGCAGGGTATTGTGTAATAAAAAGGCTTGAAAGGTGTGCTTGGGCCAGAGATGAGTAGAACATGGGGGTGCCTTGTTAAAAGTTAGTTACAGTATACCTTTGCTAAAGTGACAAGGAAAGGGGCTTCCTCCTGAGGAAGGTTTCCTGCAAAGAGCTGCTTACAATGAAACTGTGGATTAGGAAAAACTTCCTCCACATTAGCTAATTAAATGTCAATCAAAAAGGAACTGTTTTCTACGTAAGCATTTTGAGGATTTTTCTTTTTTTTTTTTTAAGCAGTGGAAACACTAGGGGCCTCTAGGCATGAAACTGTCAACTTGAAGACAAGGTTTGAGGAAGATGACTCTAACTTTATATTTTATGACCAGAAACTCTAAGAGACTGGACACAGGGATGTATGCTAAACTAAAAGGCAGTGGAGATGGAATAAAAATGTCCTCTGTGCCTTTTAAAGCTCAAAAAGAGGAATCATATGTATGTCATGCCTCATTCTCCTGAATCAAATTATTATGATATATACAAATAATAATCTTATAAGAAAACATGCAATGAACCTCCAGTTAAACTCTAATCTTAACCTCCCAAATTTCTATTTAGAAAGTTAGAGTATAAAGAAAAAAGCCTTCACTTGCTGATCTTATCAGCAAAAAGCTTATTATTTATTCTAAGAGTATGTATCTTTTCAACTAGATAGAAACAGACGAAATTTAAGAGGCATAAGATTAGATTCAGAGAATAAGAGTTAATGGTATAGATTTAAATATTCAAAATATGAATAGAAAAAAGTTGTGGAGTTACAATAAATGGTAAAGAATTGAAATATTAGAAAAGTTGCCCAAATTTAGTAATGAGGAATCTGAAACCCTAGAATATATTTTAGGCCTTTACACACCTGAATTAATTAACACACACATGCATAAACACAGTATGTGGATTTGGATTTGGTCTTTGAGATTGTTATTTCTTTCCTATGGGAGTTTCATGCCATGTCTTTTTTAATCTGATATTTTAAAAATAATGTCTTTATTTTTATGGGGTGTTTGTGTGCCTGTGTTACCAATGAAAAACTTTTCCTTGTTTTGTCAGCGTTCAGTTTGGTACTGAAAGAAGGCATATAGATTTCTTGAAATATTCATGCTATATGTAGCCATTAATATGTTAAAAGAATTCTTCCTATTCCAAATGGGAAATGGATATTGGCTCTAAATTTAATGTTAATATGGCGACCAACATATACATATGACAACAATGTATACAAATGAACACACACCTATGCAACGATGTAAATCTTGGCTAAAATACCTCATGAAATTACAATTCAGTCACACACACACACACACACACACACACACACACACACACACACACACACACATAGTTATAATGAATGATTCTATGGTACTAATATTCCAAGAGTAATCTTCAAATCTTCACAAACTTTCTACCCTATAACATAAATATGAGCATTCAAGAAGACATTTCCTGTTCCTGCCACTAGCTTTATCCTCTGGGTAGCTAGGATACGTGTTTTCTAAGCCCTGGATTTCCATAAAATTGAATATGATATCCAACATCAATTGATTTTTGATGGAACTTTTTTGCATAATTATGTTTAAGCAGGAACTGCCTTTGGAATTCGCCCTCAGTTGTCTCAGTGGTGTCAAATAAAATAAGTTCAGGTGCAAATACGATGATTAATTTCTTCAATTGCTTAATACCATCATCCAAAGAAACACAGCCTGTCTAGACCTGACTAGACGTCTGATGGCACCCCATCCAGGAGAGAACCAGGGTACCTTATTCCAGACTCTTCATGTGGTCTCCATATGTTTTCTCATCTCTAACTTTCACAGTCTTCTTACATTTTTCTTCACATAATGTTCAGGATTTTAAGTTGTACTTAATGGGAAGAATAAGGCAAGGTGTGTCTACTTACCCTTCATGTACTATTTATTTTTAAAATAATAATTTGATGTAAGCATAATTTATTTTCAGATTGAAAGACTAAGGTTATCTTTTTTTTGGAATTTCAGGAATAAATGATAGTGAGGGACAGTAGAGAAAACACAAGTTTGGGGACAGTCAAATGCTGTTGTAATTTTTGTTTTGTCACATTCAATCTGTGTAAACTTGACAGTTTAATTAACTTTCCTTGAGTTTTAGTTTCCTTATGTATAATACGAAATAAAAATACATACCTTTTAACATAGCTTTTATTATTGTAATAATCCTAGGGAAAAGACTTGGAATATAGTATTATCAAATAATAATTTTAATAATATCAAAATTTGTCATCAAAATTAATAAAGACAATGTGCTACTCCCCCCAAAATATAATGTGCTTCTCTTTATTTTTTTTACATTTTGAATATTCACTTTTTCCATGTAACATTGGTGATTATGTGATTTTTGTTGATTTCTTTCTGTCATCACAATATCTAAATTGATTTTATCCTCTCCTTTTAAAGTAGAATGATTCAATCAATCCTTTTAGTGATTCAAAGAAGAATTTAAAAATATAGTTATTATTTTATCTATATTTTAATTTTATTAAGTAGTATATGCCCAAATTGAATTTCTTTGAGCAGCTGTAAACTTTTTATAATTTACTTTGATGTGGAATATTGACTTTCTGTAGAATGTGTTCAACAAACAGAAATTCATAACATTGACAAAATCCTAACTTGGAAAAGCAGATTTCCAATATCCATGTTAATGTTTTAAACTCTTTCATTAAATTATTTTAGAAACCCTACTAAATCACCAACTGCTTGAATTCATTATTTAAAATAACATTTTTGTAAAGCTGAAACTATGTCAGAAAGACATATACTTTATAAGGTGATTAAAGATGTATCATTCAGTTTTGGGTGCATATTTTATACAGTAATATGTGAAGAAAAAATGAATAAACTAACATTTATTTAATCTTCTACACAAGTATGTTATTATGTGCTTTCCATATATTTTTTCATATTTGCATCTCATAGAAGAAACAATAACCATTTTAATCAGAGGATTTGGAAGCCTACAAATTACAAGTAGGTCAAATATTAGAATTACTTTAAAAATTGCAGTTTGAAATCAGGAAGAGTAATGCCTCCAGCTTTTCTCTTCTTTCTCAAGATTGCTTTGGTTATTCAGGGTATTTTGTGGTTACATACAGATTTAAGAGTAATTGTTCTATTTCTGTGAAAAATGCCATTAAAATTTTGATTGGGATTGCACCGAATTTGTACATTGCTTAGGGTAGTATGGACATTTTAACAACATTAATTCTTCAAACATATGAACACAGAATATCTTTCCATTTACTCATCACTTTTGTTCAGTTTTATTTTGTTTTGTTCATCAATGTCTTATGGTTTTCAGTGGCAGGTCTTTCCCCTAGGTTAAACCTATTCGTAGGTCTTTTATTCTTTCTGATGCAATTATAAATGGGATTATTTTCTTAATTTCTCTTTCTGATAGTTTGTTGTTAGGTGATAGAAATACAACAGATTTTTGTATATTGACTTTGTATCCTGAAACTTTACTCAATTCATTGATTTGTTCTAACAGTTTTTTGGTGGAGTCTTTCAAGTTTTCTATATATAATGTTGTGTCATCTGCAAATAAAGATAGTATTACTTCTTTCTTTCTGATTGGGATGTCTTTTATTTATTTTTTTTGCCTAATTTCTCTGGCTAAGGCTTCCAGTACTGTGTTGAATACAATTGGTGAGAGTGAGCACCCTTGTCTTGTTCCTAATCTTAGAGGAAATACTTTCAGGTTTTCGCTGTTGAGTATGATGTTAGCTATGGGTTTGTCACATATGACCTTTATTAGTTGCAGAACGTTTCTTCTGTACCTAATTTGTTGAGCCTGTTTATCATGAAAAGGATGTCAAATGCTTTTTCTGCATCTATTGAGATGATCATATTATTTTTATCCTTCTTTTGGTTATAGCTGTATCACATTGCTTGAGTTGTGGATGTTGAAACTTCCTTGCATTCCCTAGAATAAATCTCACTTGATCAAGATGTATCATCTGTTAACTGTATTATTGAATTTAGTTTGCGAATATGTTTTGAGGATTGTTGCATCTTTGTACATCAGGGATATTCACCTGTAATTTTCTTTTCTTATGATGTCTTGTCTGGTTTTGGTATCATGGTAATGCTGGCCTTGTAAAATGAGTTTGGAAGAATTTCTTCTCTTTGTTGGAAGAGTATGAGAAGAATTGGTATTGATATTAGTTCCTCTTTAAATGTTTGGTGGAATTCACCAGTGATGCCTTCTGGTCCTGGACTTCCTTTGGGAGGAAAATTGGGAGGCTTTTGATTACTGATTCAATTTCCTTAGTAGTAATTAATCTTTAAAGATTTTTTTATTCTTCATGATTTGGTCCTGGTAGGTTGTATGTTTCTAAGAATTTATCTATTTCCTCTAGCTTGTCTAATTTTTAGTGTACAATCTATATCTATCTATCTAGCTATGTATCTGTCTATCTACACCATGTCTTCTTTACCCATTCATCTATTGATGGACACATAGGTTGATGATATTTCTTCCATATCCTGTTTTTATCTCCTTCAGATAAAAATATAATTATAATAAATTGTAAGTGGGATTGCTGTATTATATGGTAGTTCTATTTTTAAATTATTGAGAAGCCTCCATACTCTTTTATATAGTGGTTGCACCAATTTATATCCCCAACAACAGTGCACAGGGTTTTTGTATCTCCACACCCTCTTCAATACTTGTTATTCCTTGTCTTTCGATGATAGCGGTTCTAACATGTGACAACATACCTCATTGTTGTTTTGATTTGCATTTCCCTGATGATTAGTGATGTTGGGCACCTCTTCATGTACCTGTTGGCCATTTGTGTGTCTTCTTTAGAATAATGTCTATTTAAATGTTTGGCCCATTTTAAATTGTATTGTTTGTTTATTTATTTTTTGCTATTGACTTGTGTGAGTTATTTATATATTTTGAATACTAATCCCTTATTAGATAAATAATTTCAAATATTTTCTCCCATCCCATAAAATGCATTTTCAACTTGCTGATGAAGCATCTTTTTAGTTTAATATAGTCATGCTTATTATTTTTGCTTTTGTTGCCTTGGCTTTTGGTGTAAAATCCAAAATATCATTGCCAAGAACAATGTCAAGAAACTTAATCCCTACTTCTTCTTGTATAAATTTTATGGTTTCAGGTATAAACTTTAAGTCTTTAATTGATTTTGAGTTGATTTTTATGTATGGTATAAATATGGGTGCAGTCTCATTCTTTCACATGTGGCTTTGCAGTTTTCTCAACACCATATATTGAATAGACTATCATTTCTCCAATGTACATTCTTGGCTCCTTTGTCATAAATTAATTGACCATATATGCCAAATAAATAAAATTATAAATGGAGAAGGAGACATAACAACTGATACCACGTAAATACAAAGAATCATAAGTGACTAATCACACAACTGTTACTATACAGCAAAGCAAATTAAATAAATTATTGCTACAAAAAACCATGAATGAACCTCACAAACATGGTGTTGAGCAAAAGAACCCAGAAATAAAACATTGCATACTGTATGCTTCTATTTATATAAAACTCAAAAAAGACAAAATTTATTTCTGGGGGTAGAAATCAAGATAGTAGTTAACTTTTGCAGGAGTAATGATGAGGTGGATCCACTCATGACACTGCTATTCTACTTCTAGATTCATCAGCCCTTTGCCTCACACATTTCTTTCAGTTTCTTGAAAACATTTATCTACTGTTTTCCTTGCTTTCTGTGATGCTCTTGCAAAATCTTATACTACATTTCTTTCACTCGTATGTAACTTGTTCTTTTTGTGTGGGCTTCTACAGATATAAAAATATACATTTACAGCTATTTGTTCTACTAAGATGTGTTTTATGGTTGGCCAGTCTTGGTCCAGTTTTTCAGGTAAATTGTGGACAGTTTTAATATGTAGATCATCATCCTCCCTCTATTTCCAGAGTTTATTTTTATGTTATAATTTGTAATGATAGTTCTACATACATGTTGGTTGCTATTCTTCTCCAGGTATTTTATTTCTGTGTGTGTGTGCACCTATTTTCTCTTTTACTTTCTTTTCAATCTTTATTATTCCCTTTATATTTTTGCTTTAAATTTTTTAGATGTTTTCTTTTATCCTCTCTACCTCAACTTTTATTTTCAGTTAAACTTATTCTTTCTTTAATACCTTGTAACAAAGCCTTCACATCTCAGAAGACTCAGTTCTGTTCTTTAATTTTTCTTAGTTCCATCAACTTTATTTTACCTTTTCCTCCTATTCATTTCTATTCTGATTTTTTGAATTTCCTATTTTAGATATTCTGAAATATCTTCAATTAGCTGTTCAATAGCATTTAATTCCTGTTTTATTATGTTTGGGGTCATTTTGTGGTTGATAATTGAGGAGAGTATTTTCATGAGTGAAAACTTTTGTCCTTATTTTGCTTGTCTTTTTCTGTTTGTTTTCATAAGTGTTTAGGATTTTTTTTTTTGGACTAACAACATCCAATGTATTTATTTATGAGAATTGGCAAACATATGAGTTGACTTACTATTTTCTTAGCCAAAATCTGTCCTCTGTGTTGGAACTGTGAAGTACAGTTTACTTATTGAATTACTTTATTTATTTATTTATTTATTTATTTATTTATTTGAAGGAATGAGGGACTTTGTGTGTGTGTGTGTGTGTGTGTTTTAATCGATGTGGGCTTTGAAATTTTTATTTTTGTTTTGTTTCTTTGGTAGATCCATTAATTTGTACCTCTTGCTTTCTTCTTTCCATTTCCTGCCAAGCCTGTAGACACAGCTTTCTCATTTAGTTTGCACCCTTTTCCCCAGAAGCTCTACTTGCCAGAGGTCCTCATCCATCCCTCACATTCTCTTATCCTCAGTAGATCATGCTCTGACTCATCAGGTCTCAGAGCTGTTTTCAATTATCTTCCCGCTCGGAGGAACTTGTATGAGGTTATCAAGATCAGGGCCACCTCCCAGACCCCACAGTGTGTTCCTTTTTAAATGTAGTGTCATCTTAACTTTCCTCTGGAAGTGTTCCAGCCCTGGCTCTAGTAATTTCATATTTTTATTCATCCATTTGTAAGTGAATTAAGGTCTGAGCATTCTGTGTCTTCTAGTTCTATTTAGGCATGGGTTATGCACAGTTTTATTTTCTGTCCTTTATGTTTGCTTTGTATGCAATGTATTTGGAGATTTGGATGTAGGTAGCTGACCTGGAGTGAGGTCTATTAACCACTCATTTCCTCAGAGTGGTCTGAAATGTGCTTCCCATGCTGACCACTCCAGCTGGGGTAAATAATGGAGAATGCGCCCAGGTCTCAAAGAAACCCTTTGATATTGGCTTGTGATACATGTAACGATTGGTCATCAACTATCTCCACCTGCTCCCTCTTACAGCACAGTTCATATAGATGGCAAAATCTTATACATAAATAATCTGTAGTCTTATTTTCCTCATTACTATTTGTGTTATTGATATTTCATTTCTGCTGGGAATTAGCTATTTAATAGCACCATTCTCCTCAAATTGGGGTATCTGAGGTTTTTTTAAATTGATTAGTCAGAAATAATTGCTTAGTAAAATTTTCTTATATTTGTTGCACATATTTGTGTAACTCGGTATACTTTATTGAACTGTGGTCTAAAATTTTTTTTTGTGTGTGTGGTATGCGTGCCTCTCACTGTTGTGGCCTCTCCCATTGTGGAGCACAGGCTCCGGACACGCAGGCTCAGCGGCCACGGCTCACGGGCCCAGCCGCTCCGCGGCATGTGGGATCTTCCCGGACCAGGGCACGAACCTGTGTCCCCTGCATCGGCAGGCAGACTCTCAACCACTGCACCACCAGGGAAGCCCTGTGGTCTAAAATTTTGATAAATCAAGTATTAAAAGTGAGGCCGTGATATATATGTATATATATATATAATTGACATTTTTAGACATTAGACAAATATTTAAATAAAATAATATCATGTAATCTTTAAAAATGCTGTAGAGTATTTTAGTGCAAAATTGCTATGTTATTATATTATTCTTTTGAGGACACAAAAGCTGAATATTTAATAAGTACTTGATCATGATAATTATGTTAAAGATGAATGCTATTCATTCTTTCCTTATAATAGTTCTACACCTGTTAGATATTGTGCAAGCAAGATGTTAATATTCATGAAAAGCTAATTAAGAACACATTATTATTTATGCTTTATACTTGGAAACTCAATGAGATTAAGGAGTTTATCAGAACCACACAGCTAGTAAACAGCAATATTAGCATTTAATCACAAGTCTCCTAGAATCAATATCCTTTGGTCTAAACAGGTACATTATATTCTACTGATTAATGAAAAAAGAAGCTTCAGAATTTAAAAATGCTTTTAATGTGAAATGGGGCTTACCTTAATTTACTGGAAGCAGAATGTATTTGTTTTTCTTTTATTGCTATATTCTGTGAACCCATCCTTTGCACTTTTAAATGGACCTCTTGTTACCTGTGAACTGTTCTTCCAAAGCCAAAAATAAATTGAAACTCCCTTCAGATCTTAATTGCCTCAAACGTTTAATCTACACAATAAGGCCAATAACCTTGACACACTTCACATGGCTGCAGAAAGAGAATGCAAGTAAAAACACACACACAAACATAGTTGTAAAGCTCTTGTAAATAAAATACCCCTATATAAATGCAAAGTAACAGTAATAATTGCTCTTGAACACCAGACTTGCAGGATGCAGGTATTGGTAAATATCTCTCTTTGTGAATTCACAGTTATAGTAGAATAGATAATTGCATTTTCCCTAGTCGGATGTCAACCACCAGTTGTGTAAGTGGGGAACTAGCTATTTATTATGGTATACATGCTGTTTGAAGGAAACCAAGAGAAATGAGTCTCTAAACCCTCAGACCTTACTTAGACAACTTCATATTTCTACTATTGTTTCTATCCTGTCTTTTCTGCTCTAACTCTAAGATCTAAAGCCATTCTTTTGAATAAACAAAGTTCACCAAGACCTGGGGTGCCTTTTCTTCTCCTCCCAACTCCACACATTCACTTGGGCTCCACACTAGGTGTTCTTCACTGTTCCTAGGCTCCCTGTTGCCCTTTCCATCCTCTGAGCTTTTGTTTGCCCTTCTGCCTCCTAGAATCCTTTTCACATCATTTCTCTCTCAGGATGTTTCTTAGATGCTGCCATGCAGTCTTTGGTGATACATTTCTCTATTAGGAAAATATGTTCCTTCCCCATGTAAAGCACTCTGTCTCTATTAGAACCCTCACCAAAGTGGATCTTCTTTATGCATCTTCCTCTTGAGGAGGAGAATGATGCCCTATTGCTGTATCTCTCATAGCATTTCTTGGTTCAGTGGTGTGAACACAAAGATGTCACTATGTGATTAATAACTGAGAGTAACCCAAGATTCTGTCTTAGGAAGACGGGGGAAGGAATTTTCCTTCTCTTTAAATGTGAGTGACTTGAGATAAAATTTTCCCCAGGCCTTTCAACAGTGACCAAAAGAAAAATCAAGATTCTCATTCTTGATTAAAAAAAAAACAACTAAGGCGCACGCGCACACACACACACACATTCAGACTTGCACGCAGTGTCAAGTCAGTCTACAACGTAAGTACTTAGTATATGGGTAAATGGCTTATCATACTTTACTGGAATTAAAGTGAATAACCTCTAGTGCCTTGTACATTCCCACTGTTAGACTCAGAATGTTAGCAAAATATACGTAGTTCTAAAAACACATAAAAATTCTAAAAAAAAATACTTAAATACTTTAAACATTTAATTCATATCTGAGTTTAAAGACTGAAAAGAGATTTCTAGGTATCAGACAAAAGGAAACTTGAAGACAGTATAGTCAGCTTCCATACTAAGGTAAAGGAAGGCTGGGAATGAATTGGAAATGGGTGTTTTCCTAATAAATTAATGCCCTTACAAAGAGAGGAAATTTGGACTTATGTACCTACAAAATAGGGATTTGAAACTGAAATCCCAGTAAAAAGCTGAGACCAGAAAGAGTTGCCCTCGGATGGATGGGGCCTGAAAAGAAGTTCACTGCTCTAGGGTATCAACAGCGAGCTTTTTACTGCCTCAGGTAACTGGTAGCAAAACAAATCTCCCTTAAGAAATATAAACTCCAAACGTATAAAATCCAACTTTGCATTATTCACATGCTTTGGAATACCCCAACTTGAGATATTATTTTAAAAACTGGATGCAGACCAGTGATTCCTCAGAGCACCCAGCAGAGGCATTGTACATTCGTGCTGTAGAAACGCTTTCTCAGCCAAAGGGAAGGGACCCTGAAGAAGAAACCACAGGTAAATATACTCATGTTCAGAAATTACAGACTAGATGACTAGTGAGAATCATAACATCAATCTTGAGGATGAACACCACAAAAAAAATTTTTTTAATGTAAACAACTGTAAAATAAACATATTTGATATAAGGAAATAGAGAATTAAAGGTATATAAAACATAAAGAAAGGGTGGACTATCATGGAAAAATAGGTGGACTTGTAAAAGTTGGAAAAAACAGTTACTGAATTTTTAAAAATCAATGAGCTGGAGAAATCTGGGTGAAGGGCATACTATTATCTCTGTTCTATTTTTTGCAGCATCCTGCAAGTCTTAAATTTAAAGTGAAAAGTTATAGAAAAATCAGCGAGGGTTCTGGCTCCCAATGGAGTTGAAGGGAGATCCTGAACTCACATCTTCCCGCAGACACACTGCATCCACAGCTACAGATGGAGCAGTCTCCTCTGGAAAACACCTAAACACTGTGGAGGCACTTTGTCACATCAGGAAGTGAGAGGGAAAACACATCAAAGCAGGTAAGCAATCTTGCCAGAAATCCCACCCCCAGGGCGGCAACTCACCATGGGAAGGAAACTCAAAACCTGGAGTTTCTCCCTGAGGGTAAAGAGTTCCTACCTCACACCGGGCACTCCAACTTTGAAGACCAGCATCTGAGAGGTGAGCCCCTAAAACACCTGACTTTAAAGACCGATGGGGCTCACCCTCCTGAGGTCCAGGGGGCTGGGCAAACTGAGGAATGTCTCTTAAACAGCCCAGGTAGGGACTCACCTGCCCCATGGCCCAGTGCAGAAGCAGCCCTTAGAAAAGCACCCAGACTGTATGTGAAAGAGTCTTATTTCCTAATTGTAAAGCATTGATCTAAGGGCAGGGGGACCTGCTGGACGTGAGACTGGCGGGCACCTCTCCTTCATCCTTGCTAAAACCGCGGGGCCAACCATCTCCTGCTGCCCCCTGCACTGCTCCAAGGGTGCCATATTTATGCTCCAGCTGGTGGACACTACCTTTTCTTTTTTTTTTAATTTTCCTTTTTCGTATTTTTGAAAAATTTTTATTTTCTTTTTTCTATGTATTGTTTTAAAATGTTTCTTTTCTTTTTTTTTCTTATTTCTTCTTTTCCTTCTTTTTTATTCTTTTCTTTTCTTTTTACTATTTATTTATTTATTACCATCTTTGCACTCCCCTTCTTCCTTTCTCCAGCCAGTGCGGGCCACCTTCATTCTTGGTGAAGCTGCAGGTACCTTTTTTTTCTTTTTACATTGTCTTTTCTTTTTTTTTCTACTTATATTTTTATTTTCCTTTTTTCTCTTTTTCTTTCTTTTTTCCTTTTTATTTATTTATATGTTTTTTGCCATCTTTGTACTCCCCTTATACCTTGCTCCAGCCTGTGGTTGCTATCTTTGGCCCAGTATCACCTGGCCCAGTATCACCCAGTATCACCTGGCCCAGTATCACCAGTATCACCTGGGGGGAGATTTCATACATGTCTGGTGCCCTAGTTTTTGTATCTGGTGATCTTACTTTTTGTGGCTGCCATGCAAGGGACAGCCCTTAATCACCTGGCTCTGGAGGCCAGAGGGGCTTGCTTTCCTGAGTCCCCTGGGATTGTAACCATCAGAGAGATAGTAGAAGACTTAGAAGACTCCCACCCCCAGGGGCCTATGAAGGGGCTGGGAAGGCATGGGGGCTGGTGAATGAAATCTTTGTGCACTCCTTCTGCCTCACTCCAGCTCACCAGTATCTTGCAGAAAGAAGCTTATACCCTTCTCTGGTGCCCTGATTTGGGGGTTGATACCAGGGGACAGACAACTCTATGCTGCCTGACTCTGATGGACAGTGAGACCACTGCTCACAGGCTCCACAGGACTCTATCCAATAGAGAAAGGGTTCTTGAAAGGCTACCGCCCTGTAGCAGGACACCAGGCAACAGATAGAGGAGGTCCATCCACCTGGAAGGAAGCCTTATTTGATTATTATCATAGCTGCAGCCTGAGGGGCAGGCTTCTAATTAAATACACATCTGTAAACCTATCCCGAGACCTCAGAAGGTAGGCATTATCTTTGCACTTTCCCTCTGCTGTGCTCCAGAGCACCAACTCTCAGAAGGGAGATCATACAACTTAATAGTAAAATTTAAAAAACCCAAATAATCCATTTTAAAAATTGGCAGAGGATCCGAATATACTTTTTTTTTTTGAGAAGACATACAGATGGCTGCCAGGTACATAGAAATATGCTCAAAATCACTAATCACCAGGAAAATGCAAATCAAAACCACAAGATATCACCCCACACTTTTTAGATTAGCTATTATCAAAAAGACAAGAAATATTTTAAAAAAAAGACAAGAAATAATATTTAAAACGGATAACCAACAAGGACCTCCTGTATAGCACCTGGAACTCTCCTTGATATTATATAACAACCTAAATGAGAAAAGAATTTGAAAAATACATACATGTGTATAACTGAATCGCTTTTCTGTACACCTGAAATGAATGAAACATTGTTAATCAACTGTACTCCAGTATAAAATAAAAAGTTAAAAAAAAAGACAAGAAATATAGCTTTTGGCAAGGATTCAGTGTCAAGGGAAACCTTGTACACTGTTGGTTGAATATACATTGGTTCAGCCAGTATTGAAAGCTGGATGGAGGTTCTTCAAAAAATTAAAAATGGAACTGTCATATGATCAGCAGTATAAGTGAGATCGTACAGTATTTGTCTTTCCCTGTTTGACTTATTGCACCCAGAATATTTCATAAAACCCAGTCAATACATGTAGTAAGTAAAAAAGTACAAAATTTAAAAGAATACATCCATGCGGATGAGGACTACTAAAATTTCAGATGCAGGATTATGGGCTCATCCTTGATGTAGCAAAAATATTTAGTTTAAGCGAGAGAGTTTTGGGAAACAATGGAGAATGACCCTTTTGGAACTGGTTCAAGTTAATTGCACTGGGACTTGTTTGTGGTTCAACCAAAGGAGATGAAGGAACTTGGAGGGCCAGAGTAGAATTCTTCCCCAAATATGGCTGCAGACCTTCCTTTATTGAATTATTGAGCAGAAATGCATTAGATAATTCAGTCTAACCTGGCCTTTTGTTGAGATAGAACCAGGATTTTGCATGATGTGGCATTCTCCAATGGGCTATGTTCCACTTAGACTCCCAATCGCTCCTGTAACACTCAGCTTGCAAATTATTCTTAAAGGCAAAAATAAATCCATCTGAGACCACGGTTTCAGTTGTTATAAAGAAGACTTGATGGTGGTGCTTCCAGAAATATTTCTGTTCTAGATAAGTCAAGATTGTCATCAACATAGAAAAACTCACTACTGCTTTATGAAATATTTCCATTTTGAGTCTCTCAAAGGGGGCAGAATTAGATGTGTTAGATCGCCAAACATCTTGAAAGACCTCTTTCAAGGAGCAAATATTCAACAAAAGACCACAGTAAGGTCTATGCTAATTATTAGGGAACAACAATGTGTATCGATTAAGATTAATAGTAGGGGGTTACTAACAGATTCATGAAGGAAACTAACAACAATTAGCTGTATACTTAGTGTCAGGAACTGTGTTTTTTTGCATCCATTATTTCACTGAATCATCTCAATACGTCTACTCTTGTTTAGACTTAACAGCATCCCTGCAAGTTTTTGTGGGTTTATTCCCATTTTACAGATGAGAAAACTGAGCCTGGACTATTTAAAGAGTTGCCAAAGTTGCAATGAGCATATGTGACAGCACAGTCGTGTAAAATAAAGCCTGTCTCTTTCAAAATCTCATTCACTTTTTAAAACATTCTCTCATACAGCATTTTCTTCATGGAATTGTCTCCAATAACATGTGCTTTCTGTCCCACACATGTACACATGTTTGCTGGTAGGTTACCTTCCTGACTGTTCCTATTGTTAGGAGAATGTAAAAGCTGACATTTCTTGCGCATTCACCAGCTGGCAGCGAGCTTGCTGGGTGGTCGATGGAAACCATTTCAGGTTTAAGAATTCTCCAAGCATGGCAATGGCAGACTATGAATGATGAGGTTGCTCTTTCTTTCTTTATACCGTCCTCTTTTTGGCTCTAACTTTTTGTAGTGTGGGTCAAAAACTATTTATTTGAACTATGTGAGCCCCCACTGATTAGCACTGCTCTTATAAATGTTTGTCACCAGTTAATCACAGCCATGGACACTGGCCCTTGGCTACTTAACTTTTACTTGCTTTGCACAAGGGCAAAGCAAAAAAGAAAAATAAAAAATGAAAATTCAGTGAGCATCTCCAATCCTTTCATTAATATTAACTCTGGGAGGTAATAGGGCAAATGAAATTCATGCACCTGCTAATTGGTCCAGGCAGAGAATCCACATTTCTGACTTGCACACCCTTGGTTATGCAGAAAAAGTTCATATTTCAATGAGACTATAATCAATATATCACCAATATTAGTCTCATGTCAACACACAAGGGTTCATTATTAAGCAGATTCTGAAGGGTTCACTGAATACTGCACTTTGAAATGCGTGTCTGGTGCTTGGGAGCAATTTCCAAGCTGTCTTCTGGGAACTAGGACACACTTAAGAGGATTTAGGAGTAGAAATCTTTCACTTAAGTAAATTCATTTCAGCAATTCACACATTAAGGAAATGGGAACTGTTTCTTTACCAATTTCACTGGCATTTGATGGGGCAATCCTCCAGTAAAACACAGGCAATTTGACTCTAGTCGTTGTAGCAATAAATGTGTAAGTGGGTGCTTTGTCCTCCTCCACCCTCTTGCAAATATGGAGCTGCACAATCCATCATGGCCATGTTTATTCATTCACATTCCCAGAACAAGTTTTTTTAATCGAATTACAGTAGCCAGTGACTGTTGTGCACTTAGTGTCAGACATTTGCCAAGAACTTTAAAATGCTCTATGTTATTTAGTCTTTACAACAAAGTATGTAGTTGCTATTACTATGTGTAATATAGTCATGGGAATTTGGAGAGATTAAGGGATGGGTCCAAATTCATATAATTAATATCATACAAAGTCAGATTTTTAATCCAATATTTCTCACTCTAAATTCCATATCCTTAACTCTAAATTATATTACCAAGAGAATGATACTAATGGCTGACATTTTGTGTTCCAAACACAAATATGAGTGTTTTACATATATTAACTTAGAATTTTAAAAAATACATAGAAACATGATCTTCGACAACAACCAGAAAAAAATGCACAGGTCAAACATTTATTCAAATCAACAGTGAAGGAACCAGTAAAAATGATAGACCTAGTTCCAAGAGCATTTGAGGAGGAACTGGGGATTTGCAGCATTAAAAAAAGAAAAAAAAAAGAATGTTAGAATAAAAGTAGGTAATCCAATATAAGGCCATAAAACTATAATCTTGGAGCTTATCTTTACTACTGAAAAGAAATTTGTGAGTAAACATGCAGCTTCAAAATACTGAGCTCTAATCAAAGAGTAAATTATAAAATCAAACCCAAGTACATTCTCCTAAAGAAATAATGTTTTATTGCGCCTACTATATGGTACTACTATCTGATATTTAAAGAGTTTTCTTCTATCCATCACTACCTTATTTCCAAATTTGGGGTAATTTTTCTTAAGAATTTTCAAAAGTATTAGTGATGGGATTGTATTTCTGTTATATATGCAATACAAGCTTTTCCAAAAGTATATTGTTCTGTAAAACTGAAAGATTGCAGAACTTGGATGGAATCTGGGTTAAACCATTAAGTAAATCAAATTGTATCTGATCATGTCACTTATTTTCCTCATATCAACTCACTAATATGGTGATTAAAATTGCACAATAGATTTTTTTTTCCAATTTTAGCATTTTAGCTTGTAGGAAACTTCTTTAATGGACAAATATTTATTACAGTAGTAGAATAATCGTCAATTCTTTTAAATTGTGAATAATAGTGATTTAGTTGTTGTAATATACAAATTATAATATCTTAAATGAAATTTGAAAACCAGTGGGAGTCATAACTTCATCTATGTGTTCCTGTTCAATATACTTGTCCCTCTATCAATCATGTGAAATAATGAATACAGATATAATTGCTCCTGAAATGGGAAAGAAAATATGTATATAGTCTTTGAGGTAAGTCTGCCACCAAGATAATTCACCACAAAATTCATGTGGTTCATTTATCAGCAATAGTCTAGTCTTCACGAACAAGCAGAAAGACTTGGTTGTGTTAATACAGCAAGATAAAATCAGTTTCACAATGGGAGGCTCATAGGGGCCAAGATTTAAGCTCAGACTGCCAGTTTTGTAACTTTACATGAGAAATGTAGCTGTTTTGGATTTAATAGTCTACCCTTGGGCTCATACTTTCTCTCTCCATGTAGAAGGAATGTTGAGAAATCACGTTATATCTCAAAGGTGCAGGGAAACAGAGGTTTTAGAACAAAAGCTAATGGACATATGTTTAAAATATTTGCCTGCTTCAGGTTCTGAAGGCCTGATGCCTCCACTCACAATAACGCTCTCACCTCTCCTGGTCAGTCCTTGGAGAAGAACTTAGCACGTTGGCTATTAAAGATTTGCTTTCCCTTTGCTTGTCCCCCTCCCCGCCTTTTTTAAGGGTTTTGCTTTTAGCTAAATAGCTGTTATCATTAGGTTAGGTTAAAGCCCATTCTTACTCTGAGCAGGCACTTTCTCTTGTGTGTATATGTAGCCTTTAGAGCTTAACTCTTAAGGGCAAATATGAGGGGCTTGGCATGGTGTTCTAACTTCCACTGCATTCATGAAGAAAATGATGGCAAGAAGAGAAGAATGACTCATCCAAAGTGATTCAGTCCAGAGTAGAATCCAATCCAGTTTTTATAGAACCACTTTTTAAAACCACTGTCCCACACTGTCCCACGGCAAACTCTCGGTAACATATAGTTCCAATTTTCAACTATTAAGGGCATAAAATAAATAAATTTTGAGGTCAATTTACAACCTGTCCACTAGCTTAGAGCAATAATGAATATCATTACTGATAATAATTGATAGGAAAGTAGAAGGATCCAAGCTAATAGCATTGGTAGGAACCTCTACCTCAGAGGCCAATCAGGGCATTATTTCCATTATCATAGTGGAAATTTACCAGTGATTCTAATGGAAGTAGATGCTTTTGCTTTTCCATTCTTCCTGACCAAGGCCAGCAGTGTGTAGGAGAGGTTTGTCATTGATAAAGTACAAAAGAGTTTGTATGATTTAGAAGACTCATTACTCTGCCCTCTGTGATTTCCAGCCTCCTTTTCCCTCATACTCTACCTCACACCCCAAACCACATTCATCTCTCCAAAGTCATAATGCTGTTTATAGTCTCATGCCTGTGTACACTGCCAGGTCCAATTGGCAAGCCTTTCTCCACCTTGTCCACCTGGAAAATGTTTTCTGATCTTTCAAGATTTAGAGCTTAAGTGTCCCCTTCCCTATGAACTCTCTCCTAACACTTGCCCAGGAATATTTATACATATTCTACCCTAGCCCTACATACTTCTATGACTTTACAGTTCATTGCATCTCTCTCTCCAACATAAATAAAATTAGTAAGGACACAGATTAAGATCTGATTTCCAAACAAACACAAGATAGATTCACAATAAATTGTTGATAAAACAATAGAAATCTGAAAAACAGAATTCTGTACATTGTCTCAACTTTTCTTCTCTGCGCTTCCTGAATTATCTTCCAGGGAGTTATGGATTTTTTTGGTCCTTTGTCCTTATATTTCTGTACATAAGAGAGCTCTTTGCTCTCGGTGTACACACAGTCAAATCTTATGACAGATACAATAAAACCAGTTGCACACTGCATTTCTTTCTGTTTGTCTCAATAATACATGCTATAGAATATCTTTTGTGATCATGCTGTTTCAGATAACAGCCCCGAGGGAAATAGAACACTGATCATTAGTGGTTTTGATTATGCCAAACTGTGCATTGATTTCTTAGGTTAGGTCAGCTTTGTTCATGCATTTTATCCTTATTATGAACAGTGTTGAAAACAACACATTTCAAAATGTTAAGAAAAATAACTTAGAAATTGGACTAAAGTTGATCAACCGAAAGCACAAGTACACCTCAGAATTACCATTTACTGAAATATACTTTGATCAAATCACTATTTTTTAAAAGTAGAGATGTCAGACTTAGTGAAATTGCATGTTTGTTTGTCAACTGTTTTTCTAATAGAAATGCACATGCCAGGCACAGAAGATAACCCTAAAGGATGTGGTTTATTGCCCTGTAGGACATGTAGCAAAGAGATCTTATCTTAGTCTAACATTCTTTACTAAATTGCCTATAAGTACTCAGCTCCTTAACTGTTCTTTGAAGCACCATTCCCTTTTTTACTATTTATGTCATTAATTAATGAATTGAATAACATCTTTGACAAGTGTTTATTTTGTACTTGTAGGAAATTTTTCAAAACTTTTTTGAAATTATATTTTAAATCCCCTCCTTTTAGCTGGGGTCTATTGGTCAGAAGGTCAAAAAGTTTCAGAATGTGGTCCTCATTCTGGTATCTACATCTAGTATATTGCAACTTATTTCAGCTTTTGTGTGGTTAAATGAATTTACAAAGGAAGTAATCTAACTTCAACTAAAATAAGTCTCACAAAATAGGTAATTTCAAAAAACACCTTCAAGGAAACTGTAAATTAAAAATCATATTAATGATCTAAACCAACAAGGTAAACCAAAAATAAAAATTTGCAGAGCTGACATTTTAAATTCTAAAATGAATTCTTCACTTGAAACATAGAGGTTAAAAAATGAGGATGTAATCAGATATAACAATAAAGTCAGCACAAGTACATGAAGTCATAAAATCTACTTGAACTATGGATATAAATCCATAACCACTGCTATTAACAAGAACTTTACCTAAGTGAATATTGTACAAATTGTTCCTTGGTGAGGATTTTTTTTTTCAATCTATGACAATCATTAAAAGCAATATCATTATAAATTAAACTAGAACCAGCTCTTTGAAATGCTATATAAAAAACGTTAAACCAATGTTTTAAAAAATAATTAGGCATAAACGATCATATATGCGGATATATGTGTTACATATATATGAAGTAATCATATCTGTGGGAAAACAATGCTTATACACACACATCCATTCAAGCTAAAAGGATTTTTGAACTAAAACACATTAATCATTTCAAAACATTTAGTTTCAGCTTTGTCTTATAATTTAAAATTTTCTCTTGTGCATGTTTATTGCATATGAGTGCAACAGGACATGCATATATAATACAAACAAATATAACTCTATCAGCGTCCCCTAAAGTTGTATTTCTTGGTTTGCTTTACTGACAGGGTATGCTATCCAAAAGTTTGGAGACCATTTCTCTAAGCCTTAAGTGAGAGATATAAAAGACAGAAGATAACACATGGTCCTCACAGGGGAGGTTAGTGACAGCATTGGAGGCAAAAACACCTTTCAACTGTTTCTGGGCCCCTTTACACTTGTCTTATTTGCATCTATTACACATCTCACGTCGTGGTCCACATAACTACCAGAGCAGGTTATACTTACTTTCTTCCCCAAACCCTGAATTCATATGCTGTGTCTATTGCAGGATAAAAAGAAGAAGAAAAAAAAACTCATAAGGATGCTATACACGTTTTGTTTTGTTTTGTTTTTATTTTAGTTTTGTTCTCCTTGTCTTCCTGATTTTTTTTTTCTTTCCATGCCTCTGATTTTTTTTTTTTAACACTAACAGTCAAACTTGTTCTCCACCCCAAAATATTATTTCATGATTCAGGCCCGACCCCTTTTCCATATGCTGTTTCTCAGTTAAGTATATTATACTTAAGTATATGTGTATCTTAAGTATAAGTATATGTGTATCCTCGTTCCATTTGCCAACTTCTTATTTATCTTTCAAAACTTGGATTCAACGTTTCTCCATCAAATGAGTGTGTGCATGTGTGTTTCAAAAACATTTTCCAAAGTTAAATCTGAAATCATTGGCAAGGCTTATGTTGAAGACAAGCTTTTGGGAATCATAGGGAGAGTCATTTAAATTGAGAATGTGTAGATTGAGAAGGGTTAAAACCAAAGTGTATTATTCACGTTTAGGAAGAAACAAAACAAAAAAACATTAGAAGAAAATGAAAGAAATTTCTCAGTGACATAGGAGAAAATCCTGGAGAAGTTCTCAGCACAGAAGCGAAAGGAAGTGACTCTTTCAAGAAAGAAGGATAATCCAGCACTATCAAAGCACCAGAGAGGTCCAGAAAATGCAGAGATGTCTCAAAATATTTTGAAAATGAAACTTATTGGTGACCCTAGTTAAAACCACATCTGTTCTACAGTGGACTAATAAGTAAAGGGAAGGGGAAGATGTACAAACTGAGTAGACAGGCTAATTTAAACTTCTTGAGTAAGGACGGAATTAAATAGAACAAAGAATAGAGTCAAGGATGGAAACAAGAAAGGGTTTCACTATAGTTGTTTCAAAGGTATGAGAAAAGCCAGAATTTTCTGGATGAAGAAAAATAATAGCATATGTGAAGAAAGAGGGTAGATATAGAGGGACTTCATGCATATAAAAAGAAGAGGCACATTCGCTAGAATGTGGGAAGAACATAAAAAGATGCTTATTCCAACAGGATAGAAAGAAAACAGAAGGATGAGAAGGATAAGTAGAGGAATGGGAAGGTCTTCTATCACAAAGACTTTGATTTTCTCAAAAAGCTTCCCCTGATGTCCACACCCACCCATAAGTATTCCTATAAAGTTATTCACTTTCTTCTTTCTGTCATCTCTTCTTTTTTTTTTTTTTTTTTTGCGGTACGTGGGCCTCCCACTGCTGTGGCCTCTCCCGCCGCGGAGCAACAGGCTCCGGACGTGCAGGCTCAGCGGCCATGGCCCACAGGCGCAGCCACTCCGCGGCACGTGGGATTCTCCCAGACCGGGGCACGAACCCGCGTCCCTTGCATCAGCAGGCGGACCCTCAACCACTGCGTCACCAGGGAAGCCCTGTCATCTCTTCTTGCTTATACATTTTTTCTAGCACACTCTAAATGCTAATTGTTGATTAAAGCATCTTCACACACAGTCCCCTCCCTCAATTAGCTATGAATTACCTGAGTATTCGACTGTGTCATATTTGTTCCTACATGTTAAGCCTTGCGCAAAGTGCCTGCCATATTTTAGGCTGTTAATTTGAGTTTAGTTTTGGAATAATAAGTTGAAGAGTGGAAAATATATATTTCAATGCATAACACTTTATACCAGTGCTGTCGAAATTCTGAAAAATCAGATATTTGCAGCTAATCCTCTTATCAACTGAGAAAGTGGTTTAATTTTATCTGTCATTTATCCTTCTATTAATTCATATTCATTCATTCATTTATAGATGAAAGAATCCAGACACATAAGTCACTGGGCCCCTGCAAGGTACTTACAGGGCAGCTCAATCTGACTTATGGGTAAAGTCTATTTTCCCTTCAGGAATGAAACCTCAAAACTTGACTTTATTAGTACACACTCTAATCAAGTAAGCTAACTCAACTAGAATGGTCCTTACATAATCAAGAGTGAATGCCCTTAAAAAGAAAACTTTTCTAAATTAAAACATAATGCAATAAGAAAGGGTGATGCATAAAATATTTGGTTAAAATTGGAGTTCTCTGGTCTGTGAGAATGAATGTCATTATCTGGAAATCAAAATCATTAAAATACAGTTAAGGACATTGGAAAAAAAATAAAGGAATACAGTAATTTAAAAGTAGCTTCCTAAATAAAACCATTATCCCTCAAAGCACAGCTATTCAAAAAAAAAAAAAAGAAAGAAAACTCTGAAAAAGAGCTTGATTCAAAGATCTCCTTATACACTGTACACTACAAACCAAGAATACAAAATAATGTACATAAAAGCCAATGTTTTCATAAAAGAAATCATAAAGGATTTCATGTTTTTCTTTCTGTAAAATTAAGAAAAGCAGCCCACAGTTCAATGTTAATTATGCCTCAGCTGTCTCATTTTAACCATTATTACTGTTGGAATGTAATTATAGATTAGAAACCTATTCCAGATAAAGGACACCTATAGTAACCAAAAAAAAAAAAAAAAAAAAAAAACTTGATAGTTTTTTTCTAATAAAGAGGATGGAGAATGTATATTTTCTTTTAATAAGGCAACTATTGGAGTGAAATGTAAAAAGAACTCATTATTATAAATCTGCATAAAAATTGGATTCAAATTTACTGCTGCTTATCTATTGTAATTTACAGGAAGCTGGATACTGGTTCTACTAGTCACTGCAGAACTAGTTGTGGGAAACATAAACCAGACCAGTCAGAATTACCCATTCACTAGCTTTTTAAAAGCTCTAAAACATCTGTGCAACACTTTTCTTTTAAATATAGAATTGTGAAATATAGAATCAGGAACTCTGATTGAATTCTTTTTATTAGGTATCCAATTAATACAGTAACATGCACAAATCCTAAATGTCCAGTGTTGTGAATTTTTACAGATATATGCAGTACAGGGATGTATAAAGGGAACATTTCTGGCAGCCCTCATAAGCCCTACCATTTAATGTTTCCAAAGCCTCCAAATACTTTCTAACTTCTAACACCAAAGGTAAAATTTATATATTCTTAAACTTTATGGAAATAAAATCATGCATATGCCCTCATTGGTGTTTAACTTGTTTGTATAGTGTCATCTGTGTGAGACCCATCTTTTTTTTTGTTTGTTTTCATTCTACTGTTAATGGACGTTTGGGTTGTTTTCAGTTCTTACTTATGAATATTATTTCCATACACATTTTATACACATGTTTTTAGGGTATATATACTCATTTTTGTAGATATGTACACCTATCTATTTTGGGAAGACATGCTGGATCATAAAATAACTTATGCTTAGCTTTACAAGGTAATGTGTATAATGCCCACCAGGGCCCTGATTGATATAATCCCTTAGTCTATTTTTGTCATAAAACACAAAATCTGTGCATTCAAAATGTATCTAGGCATTCAACATGTATCTACTGAAAGGAGACTTTAAAATTTGCAATCACACAGAAACACCAGAGAACCAGATCGTATTTTGGAGGACGCTTCATCAATAACCCATATAAAATAGAGCTGACATAATTTCACTTGAAGTCATCATTTTCGACCTTTTCAAAGAATGATTTGGCTTTTAATCAGAAATCTGTGTTTCATTTTGAACAAGGAACTCATCATCCCAATTCAACTATTTCCATACAAATGAACTACTTTCCATGTTATAAGCTTAATAATGAACAGACTTGCACTCCTACAAACCTGTGCAAGAGTTCCGGCAGAAGACCACTCTGATCTAGCTGAATATGAAGTGTGTCCAGTGTGTTTAAAAGTTATCCTCTCTGACTGCTCTGAAGGGGTAAGGGGGTAAACACTTGTTGGCTATGATCAACCTCCACTGAGTCAACCACTCTTGAATTTATCAGGGATACTTTGAAGTAAACTCTTTAGGTCCCTCTCCTCCCTATTGTAAATAGAAACAATAGATAGCAGTTTAGGACAAGCTCAATGTAAATGGAAAGGGGTGGGTGGTAAAAGATATATCTTTGCTTAGTTTGTATATATATGAAATTGTAGGTTAGATATAGTTCTCCCATTGATTAGTTGTGTACATTTAGACAAATAAGAATTTCTTTAAGCCTCAGTTTTCTTATCTGAAAATGACATCCATATAATTTCTTTGCAAGAATGTATCAAATGTGATAAACTCGGTATCCTATAAATGGAACATATTTTGTCATAATATACTTTGTCATGTTATTACTATGATGAGAATTTATTTTATTCTTTCCAAAGCATTTCCCCATTATTTTATTTTATCATTAATGATACTTTGAGGATGAATAGAACATGCATTATTATTACCATGTGCAGAGAGGAAGCTCTGTCCTGGCTTATGATTGCATGAGAGAAAGAGGACGAAGGTCAATCACTCCTTCCTCCTAGTTTGTTTCTTTTTCTCCTGCATCTTTCTTTCTTCTAATAAATTGATTCATAAGTGCATCATACTTCTATCTCTTTCTGTGTAATTCTGTGTGTTCTTCAAAGATTTTCATGTCTCCCATGTCATTAAACATAACTCCCATGTCATTAAACATAACTCCCATGTCACTAAACATAACTCCCTTATAAAAGGAGCTCTCTTCAGTGCTTATTTGTAGGTCATTGCTGCTCAGCCACTGTCTAACTTTTTTTTTTCTTTTTACTACTTCATATATTAGCATCATCTTCCTTTCTAACCCTTTGCTTATAAAACATATTTTGGACTGAATGAGCTGATGCAGAATACTCACATACCTTAATCTACAACTTTCCCATCACTAAAAGGATGAACAGAAAGAAGGCAGGGAAGCAGGAAGGAAGGGAGGGAGGAAAGAAGGAAGGAAGGAAAGGAGAATGGAAAGAAAAAAATTAGCTAATTTTTCTATTGGCTCTATTTACCAAAGCCATGTTTCAGAGACTCAACATTTAATGCAGCTCTTTTCTCAATCTGGAGGTCCAGTGGTTCCCACTGTAGTTCATTCATAAACCAGCAAGTGTGGTCCCATATTTTCACCCTGCCTATTCAAGTTGATGGCATGGCTTTCAGGCATATGTTCCTATGGTTGTATGATGGTTGCTACTCTTCCAGATACCACAGTCTCATGAAACCAAGTCCAGGAACAAGATAAGGAAAAAAAAATGTCACCCTCGACTAGCTTTTAAGATGGATAGAAGTGTTTCTTGGGGACTTTACTTTTTGTCTTATTGGCCCAAACTTCACCCCAAGATCATCCCAAATCCTACTGTGGAAGGTAGAATGACCTAGATTATCTTAGATGAATCCAAATTTACCCTGGGCTGGACATGAATACATGAAAATAATTAAGATTCTCTTTCAAAGGAAGACAAAAAATACCGGCTGCCCTGCGAGCCGACAGTGTCTGCCATGGCCCTCTCAGGGCTGGAGTGGGATATGTCACAGAAGTGATAATTTCACCCCAAATTTCCCATTGACCTAATTTCTCTTGTTGTTCTTTCTCTATTATGGATTGCTGAGTGCAATCATTATGGAGTGCTTTACCTTGGGCTTGCTAGGAAGAGGGTTTTCTCCTGTTATTTCTGTATCTATATAGCAGAGGGATTTGGACAATTTATTTGCCCTGTATGGTCTGTGTCAGCCCCAAAGCATTGCAGTTATGAACTCTTGTTATTTGTAGCGACATTTCCCTTCTCTCTCGCCCCTTTCTCTCCCAATACTTAATCTTGCATATTTCCCATTTCAGTGAGTGCCTTCTGGGGCACTAGTTCCAATTAGCAGCTTTTCACAAGCTATTGCTTCAAGTACTTATTTTTTTCCTGGTCTTATTATTAAATTATAAGTCTATTACTATTGGTGTTTTTGAAATCTATCTGCCAGATAATCTATTATAATACTTTGCAAGTTTATGTTGTGTCCCAGCAGAGATGCCAAAGAGAAATGAGTTTTGATTGTCACAGAAATTCAGTTTCAAGTGCAGGAAAAACTGACTGGGAAGGTTATTAGCCTCTGAATTAGCTGCTGAGAAAGCTTTGAAGTCATCTTCCCTAGCGATCTTTCATAAAAGGCTAAGTGTGCCTGTGATGATTTAGAAATTTTTAACTGTCTGGAGAAGAGAAGGAGGATGATTGTTAAGTTGTATACAATTATATCCTGACTGTTTCAAGCCTCTAAATCTTCTGTAAAGCACACTGATTGGACAGTTTGTGAGAATGGCCATAAATCTGGAGGCCTGTAGGGCCCTGAGGATAATGTCAGGATACCCTCCCCAACTGCTGAAAGGTACTTAAGCATGTAAGGCTATATAAAGTGGCCTGGGCTGCCCTGTAGTCCTCTAGGAAAGACACTCATCCAGGAAGCATCTCCTGCATCCCTGATAGAGTGTAAGAACCATGTGCCATAAAATTCCTAATGATATGCAAGTAATTAGAGGAAGTTTTATCTTTTCAATCATGGAAGTATTGTTTGCAATGAAGTATGTCAAGGGTTAGTAAATTATGAATTCAAATGATGATACTTTGAGAAAATCCCTTTAATTCTGAGGCTCAATGTGGTTTACAAATAATGTGGGTACACAGTCTTGAGACAACACAAACCATTGCTTGATTCCATGGTACATCCTTCAGACAGGCCCTGTGAAGCCACTGGGACTAGAAACAGTCCTTTAAAGAAAAAAAAAGGGTTGAGGATGTACCTGCTGGGTCCTGCACACCTCCTAATGTTTCATCTGACAAGGTTTACTCCCAAGTGATTGATTCCCCTCGGTTTTAGGTTAGGTCACCCAGCCCCTCCATATAGCTTCCAGAAAGTGAATTCCAAGGCCAAAGTTTCATTTGAGCCACCTGCCTTATCAGATTTCAGAAGTAGAGAGGAGCCAGACCTTCTGTATTCCTGCAATTGCTGAGGTTCTTGCCTCATTGGGGTCAGTGGAAGTCATACTAGAGTGGCTTTGGGAAATTTCCTTGCAAAAATTGGTTAGGTATGCTTGTGAGAGCCTGTGGAATTTCTACAGTTTGCTTCTGTTTGGAAATAGGAATGAGGTCATCAGCTCAGGATGACAATGTGTGTGTTTGTGTTAGATGTTTGCATAAGAAGGGAATGGTGTGAAATCATTGTCTAGAAGAAAAGGAGAGTGAATTGCCTCTGATGATGGAATAGGAATACAGTCTCAGGAGAGCAGGCAACAGCAGCAGTGACCAAGACTTTTCACTGAACATGGAGCTGAGACTTACGGAAACAAGGGAATCTGGGGCCGTGCAGGGACTAGGTTCCTGTGCAGAATTTTTTTGTTTTGTTTTGTATCACCTGCATCAACTTTCCAAGTCATGGCAGTAAATACTGATTGATCACTAATATGTATCCATAGATAGTTGGAGAGGTACAATGCAAGGAAGTTATAATATGAGAAAAACATGAATGACTAATTTTCTACTCAAATACCTAAAAATCTAGATTTGGGGATAAAAATAAAAAGATAAAAAGTTCAGGGCTTCCCTGGTGGCGCAGTGGTTGAGAGTCCACCTGCCGCTGCAGGGGACACGGGTTCGTGCCCCGGTCCGGGAAGATCCCACATGCCGCGGAGCGGCTGGGCCCGCGAGCCATGGCCGCCGAGCCTGCGCATCCGGAGCCTGTGCTCTGCAACGGGAGAGACCACAACAGTGAGAGGCCCGCATACCGCAAAAAAAAAAAAAAAAAAAAAAAAAAAAAGATAAAAAGTTCAAAGCATAATGTTAGTAGAAATTTACAGATCCAGATAACAAGCACTATAAGACCTCAGCAGGAGAGAACACTATGATCTAGAGTGAGCAGGAAAAGTTTGGACTTGATCCAGCCCAGAGAAAATAGGTAAGACTTAATAAGCAGTGATGCAGGACACAGGGACACAGAAGCCAGGACAATGGTAGAGGCTATGAGGAAGGACACTAGGCATTTCTGGTCTCCTATAAATAGATATGGCTGATGAGATCGTCACTGAGCAGGACCCTATGGGGCCTTCCTGGAACAGATACCCTCCTACCATGTCCTGCGCCTACCTCTTGTTGTAGAAAAACTTTAGGCTCCTAGTTCTTCCCCTATATCCAAAGAATAAATTTAATGAGAGAAGCACAAAAGTGCAGAAACAAAGGAAAATAGTCAACAAGACAAAATAATAATAGTTCAGATATTAAGCAAAGTTAAAGATCTTTAGTTCCTCCTCAAGGGCTACAGATAATATTCTGAGCCATATCCTTTGAGCTGTTCTGCAGATACTGAGACTCCCACCAGGTGGAAGAAGTTAACTACTTGATGACCAGACTACAGCCATGACATAAGCTGCTCCATCTTACACAGTTCTGAGAACTGGCCTCAAGGAAATGGGAATAAAGTGACCCGGGAACTGAAGATTAACTGTATTTATAAAACAATCAAGATGATGCTGATCAAACCAAATCCAAACAGGTGAGTGGGTCATGCTTCCTTCAAGCTGAGTAATTGAAGAAATTTTAATGAAGAGACTGTTTACAAAGATGAGAGCAGGGGAAACACAAGGCATGGGGCAGTAAGAGTAGAGAGCCATTGCCTCTCCTAAGCAGCAAGGGGAGGGAAAGTCTACCAGAAGGCAGAGAGAAAATTCTATAGAGAAGGATTTATGACAGTAACTCTAATCTTTGTTAGAGAACTGTAGCCAAAACCAGGTGATGCAAGGAGAAGGAGTACTCTGACTTCACCTTCCTCATCTCTGTAATCTCCTGCCAATGCCAAAATGAGAGACCAAAGAACAAGGGATCCCACTGGTATAATTCATACGGGTTAGCATCCTGAGAAAAGAGCAGGTAGAAAAATCCAGGAATGGATCAAGAGGGACAAACGTAAGAGGTCCAGCACAGAGACAACGAGCTGATAAATTTCCCTTTTGCATGTACTAGTTCAATTTGGGGTTCTAACATTTGCAAACTAGAACAGTCACTACTAATGCACTTGAAATTCCCCTTTCCAGTTTTAATCAAGTGCCTGCCTTGTCCATTTCAGTGATCTCTAACACAGGACTTATGCAAAAAGGGTGATGATGAAAGAGGTGGGATTAGCAGCTGATATATTAAACAGTCAGTTAACCCAGGAGGCTCCCTCTATTTTTTCCCCCAAAACAGGCAGTAAAGACAGCATGACTGAAAACATTCTCTAAGCCAATGAGACACCTGCTCACTTCTGTTCTTTCACTTAATCTTGACAACCGTTAAATCTCTCCAGATTAGTTTTCACCCTCAACAGGTCTGCCTACCTAAATCACAAATGTTTTATTTGAGTATATCCCAGCAAATCAACCCACTGTTCCACCATATCAATTTCTGGTGGAAATCAATCATGCAGCTTCCCTATTCTGAGCTTGAATATATACCTGTATATGCTTGTCAAAGAGTTTTGCCCTCAGCTCACCACACTCCCCATCAGTCTTGTAACCAGGCATAGTGAGAAGGTGAAGTTTTCCAATTTAAAGGTTTTAGGAAGCTAAATGAACACTTTGTCCCAAGAACTTCTAGATCTTGAACTCTGAAATTCAACCAAGGCAAAAGAGTGAAAACAGGATCTGTTCCTGCTGTTTATGCCCCAGAGCCCCCTCCCCACCCTTTGTTGATGTTGTTATTGGGAAGACTGGAAAGGAGAAGGTAGGTGGAGGAACTTAGACCTCTTGGAAACAGTTGAGTGCTGGCCGTCCTTCAGAGCAACTCAGCTGGGCCACCAAGCATAGCCATTTTCTGAACTCTGCCTCATTTCTTAAATAAACTAGGTCAATATGAATACCTGCTATAAGATATGGTAACCAATGAGTAATAGAAAAATGGACCAACATTCAGAAGCCATGCCAGCCTCATGGAAAAATATGGGAAGAAAAAGAGGAAATTGGTTTTCTATACTTTTCTTTTTTCATGTGTAGTTCTTATGTATAAAGCACTGTTATGTGCTTCAAATAACATGCTTTCATTAGATCTTGAGAACACACAAATAAGGCATATATTCTTTCCTTTTGGTGAAGGTTACTTGCACCTAGTCCAGAGTAAGTCACAACGGGGCAAAGCAAAGGCTATGATGATTGTAGATTTCCAAAATGCATCTGTGGGTCATTCTGAAATATTTGCAGAAATACCACAAAATGAGGTGTCCTTAGAAAGTAATGAGCATTCACTAAGTGTCAGACACTCTTCTAAATGCTCTATAGTTAATTCCTATAACACACTGTGATGTAGCTGCTACTTACTGTCCTTACCCAGTTAGCAGAGAGGGAAACTGAGACACAGAGATTGTTAATGACTTGCTCAGCATCACAGGGCTAGTAGTAAACAGAACCATAATTCTAACTTGGCCAGTCTGGGTCCAGAATACCTGCAAACATTTTTAGAAAATGTAGTCACTGACACTGTTCATGAAGGAGAAGTTAACTCAGATACTAAGATATTTTAACAATCATGTTCTATTAAAGGTGGCTTTTTTTTTTTTTTTTTTTGCGGTACGCGGGCCTCTCACTGCTGTGACCTCTCCCGTTGCGGAGCACAGGCTCCGGACGCGCAGGCTCAGCGGCCATGGCTCACGGGCCCAGCTGCTCCGCGGCATGTGGGATCTTCCCGGACCGGGGCACGAACCCGCGTCGCCTGCATTGGCAGGCGGACCCTCAACCACTGCGCCACCAGGGAAGCCCTAAAGGTGCTTTTTAATGGTCAGGAAAATAACCAATTATGGCCATTTTGTATTTTAAAGGTGTATCAAAAGCTGATATTACACTATTTCATAAAAGCAAAGTTATAGAAAGAGATTTGCTTCCTAGATAGTTATTCCACAGTATAGCCTAAATATGATACTAATATAGTTTTCTAATTATATGTATTTTAGAGTTTCACGGGACATCACAGTTATGTCTATGAATCAAACACAGTCTGAAGCGTAAGTAGCACTTTGTAGTGTATATAGATGTCAAATTATAATGTTGTACATCTGAAACTTAAAACGTTCATATCAATTTCATCTCAATAAAAAAGAGTAAAG
Source organism: Globicephala melas (assembly GCF_963455315.2). Taxonomy (NCBI): domain Eukaryota; kingdom Metazoa; phylum Chordata; class Mammalia; order Artiodactyla; family Delphinidae; genus Globicephala; species Globicephala melas. Next base: position 104,908,978 of record NC_083320.1, on the reverse strand, counting down.
GGACATGTCAGAGATTAATACACAAGTTTATCTTTTCTGTGAAGTCTTGGCTTGACTGCAACTCAAAGCTGAGAACGCCCTCCAGCCTTGTTCAATTGATAAAGCATTATTTTCATTTTTATAAATAAAAAGCAGGGACTCATCGTGCTGTATGTCCAAGATTACAAAGTCAACATCAGAATCGTAATTCATACCCAAATCTGTCAGACTTTAAATTCTACACTCTAAAGACAATATCAGAAAATGGGGCTGGCAAGCTTGAAAGTCCACTAATCCAGAAATTTCAAAATCAATTATTCCTTTCAAAGCTAGGGAAGGTTTTGTAAAATCTCTTGAGCAAAATCCAGTGTAGCTCGTTCATTCACAGGACGCTATGTATTTATGGACTTCACGAATGTGAAGGTTTCTTCAACACAGTAGCAGTCACTCACACAAGTTGGGGCCAAATCTAGCTCTCACCTTGTCCCTGGCATATGGTAAAAAAGAAAAAAAAAAAGCAAAACTCATCATGCTCCCACTGTTTGAAATGTCTGAGGACTGGTTTAGCACAGCAAGATGGAAGGATGGATTTTACCAGATGCAGTAATCTGGTGATGAAGTTCTGCTAAAAACAGTTTAACATGAAATTTTGTAAGAGGAGGGTGCGCACAATGTTGTGAGAACACAGAGGTGAGTCATCTACATCGAACCTGGAAAATTAGAGAAGATTTCATTGTATGGTGAAGCTCCAGCAGTTTTTGAAGTAATTCTGGCTCATCAAGGAGTCCAGGATTCAAACGACATGCATAAAAACCAATCTCACATGGTGTCTGTTTTATCATTGATATTCTCAGGCAGTTATAAAATGTGCCTGTCTCAGAATTAGTACTTGATAAACATTTCTGAGTGTAAGGTACAAAGTATATACATTCCTAAATAGATCTTCCTTGGATGTGAAATATATTTATGTATTTACTTATATTTCTGCCATGACTCTTTGTATCACCTTAAAAAATGCTATAGCTAGCTGGGTGTACTTCTAAAAAAAAAGTTATATTTAAGGGTAAGCACCTGGTACCTGCAGAGGACAACGTAGGGACACCTAGCACTATGAAGGGGTCAGGGAAAGTAACCAAATTCGTTCATTCACCTGTTCATTCTACAAGCCTTTTGTGAAAGTCTATTGTATGGCAGGAGCTAGAGAATATCAGGATACATCAGTTTTGATGTTTTAGCCTCAGAGAGGTCTGATAGATGCTGATCCTTCTGTGTGGACTGGCCTTCCCCAAATCCTCAGGGGTTTTCAAAGGGCACACCATCAACATACTGCATGGGGCAGTTTTCTATTGTACGGCACACTCCAATGCGTTTAGCAGCCCTGCCTGTGCTCACCAAATGGCAGGAGAATTTCCCACTCATTGGGCCAACGAAAAATATACCCTTGCGTTTTCAGTTGCTTGCTTGAGAAAGCTGAATGACTTCTGGTTGAGAATCATATTTGGCAAAAATAAAACCTACATCTTAGCTTAATCTAAAGATTAGAGCATGGACTTCCCTGGTGATGTAGTGGTTGAGAGTCCGCCTGCCGATGCAGGGGATGCGGGTTCGTGCTCCGGTCTGGGAGCAACCCGCATGCCGCGGAGCGCCTGGGCCCGTGAGCCATGGCCGCTGAGCCTGCACATCCGGAGCCTGTGCTCCACAATGGGAGAGGCCACAATAGTGAGAGGCCCGCGTACCGCAAAAAAATTTAAAAAAATTAAAAAAAAATAAATAAAGATTAGAGTAGCAGTGATCTAAGAGAAGCAGAGAGAGTGCAGAGATGATTATGAATAAAACTACTGCTTCTGCTCCGCTTCCTGTTCCTACTAAAAGCCATTCTGTGCCCAAACCAGAATGCATAGAAAGCTTCTCACTTTCAAAGCCTGTATGCTGTTCAGTTCATCGGAAGCCTAGGTTTGGAGGGCAGCAGGGGCCTGGAGAATGATAACAGGTGAGAAGGTGAAATTGGCATCAGAATTTGATAGTAGCAGATAGGGCTACTCAGGGCCGACGCTCCTGCTGTCTCTCCCTCTCTTTCCACTAATCTAGATCAATATATCTATATGTCTGTATCTACATCTACCTATCTATACATACATATATATGAGTATATGTTCATATGTATTACTTTGCATGAATGTGACAAGGACCATTTATACACTTAGATGTTATATGTGTGGTGAAGGACAGAACAATAGAAGACACGTTTCCCTCTAAAGTTCACAACTTTTCTGTAAATGCAAAGTTCACAGGGCCATGTGGTAACCTTCCTTTATTTCCAGAACCTGCATGGTTTAGGCACATAGTAGGTATTACTAACAGTGAATTGAGTTGAATATTTTATGGAAGCAACCTAAGTGTCCATCGACAGATGAATGGTTAAAGAAGATGTGGCACATATAAACAGTGGAATATTGCTCAGCCATAAAAAGAAATGAACTTGAGTTATTTGTAGTGAGGTGGATGGACCTAGAGTCTGTCATACAGAGTGAAGTCAGTCAGAAAGAGAAAAAGAAATACCGTATGCTAACACATATATACGGAATCTAAAATAAGGAAAAAGCGTGGCTCTGAAGAACCTAGGGGCAGGACAGGAATAAAGACGCAGACGTAGAGGATGGACTTGAGGACACGGGGAGGGGGAAGTGTAAGCTGGGATGAAGTGAGAAAGTGGCATGGACTTATATACACTACCAAATGTAAAATAGATAGCTAGTGGGAAGCAGCTGCATAGCACAGGGTGATCAGCTCTGTGCTTTGTGACCACCTAGAGGGGTGGGATAGGGAGGGTGGGAGGGAGACGCAAGAGGGAGGGGATATGGGGATATATATGTATAGCTGATTCACTTTGTTATGCAGCAGAAACTAACACAACACTGTAAAGCAATTGTACTCTAACAAAGATGTTAAAAAAAATTTTATTGCAGTATCCTTGATTAACAATGTTGTTAGTTTCAGGTGTATGGCAGAGTGATTCAGTTATACACACACATATATATTTTTTTCAGATTCTTTTCCCTTATAGGTTATTACAAAATATTGATTATATTTCCCTGTGCTATACAGCAGGTTCTTATTAGTTATTTATTTTATATATAGTAGTTCGCATATGTCAATCCAAATCTCCCAATTTATCCCCCCTCCCTTAACCCTGTTAACCATAAGTTTGTGTTCTACAACCGTGACTCTACTTCTGTTTTGTAAATAAGTTCATTTGTACCCTTTTTTTTAGATTCTACATATAAGTGATATTATATGATATTTGTCTTTCTGTGTCTGACTTACTTCATTTATGACAATCTCTAGGTCCATCCATGTCATTGCAAATGGCATTATTTCATTTTTTTTAATGGCTGAGTAATATTCTATTGTATATGTGTACCACATCTTCTTTATCCATTCCTCTGTTGATTGACACTTAGGTTGCTTCCATGTCTTGGCTATTGTAAATAGTGCTGCAATGAACACAGGAGTGCATGTATCTTTTTGAATAATATTTTTTTCCTGGTATATGTCCAGGAGTGGGATTGCTGGGTCATATGGTAGTTCTATTTTTAGTTTTAGTGTGTATTATTAGGGGTAGTTAGAGCTTCTAAATCCAGAATGCTTTATTTGCAATTAAGCCCCACCTGGTGGTGTAACCGAGGCTGTATCAAGAATGGTGTTTTCACACGTTACCACCCACTGTTTCCATGGTCCAGGGACCAGGAGCTCATTTACTAAATCAATACCTATTATTTATTAGGTAAATACAGGGTAAGCATCAAATTTAGGCACAGTTGAAAAGACAGCATCTATATGCCTTAACTTTTAAAAACTTATTAGCTTTGAAATAGGAAATAAACTTTTCTCTGTTCAGTAATAATTATTTAAAAAATTCGGTCTATAGTTTAACAAGTGTGAAAAATGCAGGTGTTTAGATTAGTATCATGGCTCATGGAGAGGCCGGTTGAGAAGACTGTTAGCCTTTCACTGAAATGTGAAATGCAACAGAAATTCAGTGGCACTAGTTCTATAAAACTCAATTTCCTTTATTTTTCATGAATGGTCAAATTGGCAGATGGAGGAATGTTCCTTTATTTATATTCATTCAGGGTATCTTTTGTAGAAAAATGAGCAGAAAGCTATGGAATGATATTTACTCTTTTACATTTCACAGACATAATCTAATGTGTTTTTGTATATGTAGCAGTGTGTGAATTTCTAGTGAATATGAGAGAATAATATGGAATTAATAAACATAATTTTATGGTAACATTTATCTTCTTATAAATTTGCATTCTTAAGGATTTTTATTGCTATGTTTTAAAATCTTTGCACTTTTTTTCTGTGGAAAATTTTAAGATTTATCAACCATTAAAAAAGATATATTTGTCATGTCTGGCATTCATCATGGTTCCTGTATAGTTCAGTTTCCTTTGTTGTGTAATTCACCCTGGGGAACAGATTCTATAACTAATCAATCATTCATCTATCTATGTATTCATTGAGTGGATGTCATCTAAGCACCTAAGAAATCAGATAGGGTGGTATGTCTGGAAAACAAAAGAGAAAAATTCTTCATTTCTCTTTGTAGATCTAGCAATTCTTAAAGTGTGAGACCACCCAAAATATTGAAATAGGCCATTTCTAGACTCAAAGAGTATTCTAGGAGGCCTAGAATGTTCATTATTAAGTCTAAGAGAATTACCTTATTATGGAAAAATAAATATAGAAGAAAAACATGCAATCAACAACTGTCTTCCTGAGAGATTATGACAGTAATATTTTCTGTTTTTAGTCAATTATACTTCAATAACAAATGCTCTGCTTGACCAGAAATGCACTATATCCAGTCAACCAATCCCCATATACCAAGACAACTCTGGACTTTATACAGACATTCCTGACCTATGATGGTTCAACTTATGATTCCCTACTTTATAATGTGAAAGCAATACGCATTCAGTAGAAACCATATTTCACATCTTGAGCTATGATCTTTTTCTGGGCCAGTGATATGTGGTACAACACTGTCTCAGGACACTGGGCAGTGATAGTGAACCATGGTCTCAGTCAGCCGTATGATTGCAAGGGTACTCAATCCATACACTTAAAACCATTCTGCATCCATACAAGCATTCTGTTTTTCTTCTTCAGTGAAGTATCCAATAAATTATGTGAGATATTCAACACTTTATCATAAAATAATCTTTGTGTTAGATGATTTTACCCCACTGTAGCCTAATCTAAGTGTTCTGAGCATGTTTAAGGTAAGCTGGGCTAAGCTATGATGTTTGATAGGTTAAGTGAATTAAATGCATACTTGACTTAGGATATTTTTAGCTTACAGTGGGTTTATTGGCACATAACTCCATGGTGAGTCTAGGAAGATCTGTACTTATTTCCTTGTTCCTTTTTCGTTTTCTATTTTTCTCTTTTGTATTCCTTGTTCTTTCCTCTATAAAATCTTCCCACTTTCTTCCTTACCTTGCAGTTCTCCATGTGGACAATGTCCCCTTCAAGGAGTGTTCAATAAAGTTTGTTTGTATCACCCAAATTGTATTTTTTGATCATTTTCACAGAAGCAAAACCCCACAAATTATAGGGAAATATGGGTATTGTTCTGTGGGATTCTGGGGCCCTGACTATATCTATGACAATGTCTTCTCCACACTCCAGCCCCCCTTTCCCCACACATACCATCTCCATCTTTGAGATGCATCTTTTTTCTTGATGTAGACAGCTATTTTCTAAATCTTATGCAAAATTCTAAGTAAAAATGCTTTCAACTCCTAGTCCCAAAGCCCTACTGCACAACTACATTTTCCCCTCCACCCAAACCTATACCCATGCAGAAATTCTGTGTCCACCACTGCCCACTCCTGTGTCAGCATCATAAATCTTTTGCTAAAATCTGCTACAGTTGCATTTTTCTGAACTTTTTGAGGCCAAGAACAATTCAGCATAGGAGACTTTTCCTGGCTTTTGAATCATTGCTTCTGATCCACAAGAGCTTGCTCATTTTGAGGGGAGAGGAGCATGAAAATCTTTACTGGGTAGCATTAGCTTTTATGTTTCTTCCCTAGGACTTTTCTTCTGTTTTCTATTCAGTTATCTTCCAATTTCATCTTTTCCCATTTGCTTTCTCAAAAAAATCTCTACCTTTCTGGCTTCTAAACACCAACCTTCTCTACAGAGCAAACCAGGACAAGAGGTAAGCAAGCAGGGAGATAAATGTGTGAACCTAGTGTGTACATTCCTCTGTGTTGAGTGTTTGTGCATGTTCCCTTATGCAAGCGATTTGGAGGCAGTCAGTAAAATGAGATAATGAAAAATGATGGCTGTCACCAAACCACTGGAAAACTTGAATACTTCCAAGATACATTCATTAGCAAAATAAGTATAATGATGACAACATTCATATGATAATTCATACTTTCAAAGAGTTTTTTTTTTATTACAGTACATATTGGACTCTCAACCCATGCTGTGAAATGGCTAAAGAAGCTATATAATTCATTCATGACACATAAGGAGACTGAGTAGGAAAAAAAATTAAATAAATTGCCGGGGAACCCTTAGTGAGTGTGGAGCCAGAACTAAACTTGCTCCCAAACGGCTACCTTCTTAATACACCCTTGCTCTTTTTTTTCTTCTTACTTTTTTCCCTCATGGTTTTGTTTCTGATTTTCCCCCAGATCTTTACAAGATAATATACTGTATCTTTCAGAATAGGAAGATAAATCTTGGTAACATGCTTATAGCGGCCAAATTGGCTTTAAATAAATTAGGTTAAAAACAAATCTCTGGCCCATGAGCACATGACAATTTTCAGACAGGAAATGATTTTGAAATAAGCCCTAGAAAGTGGAGATTTATAAGGGTACTTGTGACTGCCTCTTCATTAGGGAAGGGCTGAAGGGGATTGCAAAACCATGTTTTGGGGCTAGCCTGAAAGTTGGCTTGGGTTTTTCCATAAGATCTTATGCCCTCCAGGCATTTTCCACCTCCAAGGTGTCTTCATGTCTGCAGAGCAATTAATTTGCTGTGTTAGATAATAATTAAGTATTTTCAATATGTGCTGTTCAACCCACACGCAAACACATCTGTGAAGAAGCCTTTGTATGGCCGCCTTCTGTTTTGTTTATTCTTGACAAGTCTTCTGCTGTGCCAAAGAAAATGACTCATTGTGCTGCCTGTTGGACCCAAGTTGAGTAATTTGTCTGCTATGGCTAATATGCCCAGACAATGGGGGCCATTACTAGTTTGTCACATTTAGCCAGTAGGGACAAACGTTGTAGGTGTGATATGACACTATAAACGAAGGAACACACATATGTGAGTGATATTCTGCTCTTTAACGTATCTTCCTGTTCTGGATTAAATCAAAAGCAGCTGGAATTTATCACAAGATGGGACCCAGTGCTGGTATTTATAAAATGACTCACATAAAATCCTCTGGATAATTTCTACTCTGCATGGAAGTTTAATATAACCTTGGTAGTAGCTAATGATATAGGAAATTAACAACTAATTTGTCGAGTGTGTATATTCACATATCTAAAGTCTATTATACTCTAGACATATGAAATTTGGGGTTGTTATTTTTTAACTAATTAAATCCTGGTTTTGTTACTCTGAAAGGACAAAAAAGAATGGCTTTTGCTATTATGTTGATAAAACAAGCTTGAGACATTACAATTTTTGATTTAGAGTGTTGCTAATACGTTACACATTACGGCTTGCATCCTGCTTCTGCTTTCTGGGTTTAATTTACCCCTGATTGAAATATATCCTTTAATAATTGTTTCAAAAAGGGTCTATGTGTGGTAAACCTGCAGAGTTTTGTCAGAATATACCTTTATTTAGATTTTCTCTACTTTAATAAAATGTAGAATTTTGGAGAGAGCTGACATAAGTGGCAGAGTAGCAAGACTCTGTGTTACTACAGACACACCCAAGTTATAACTAGCTACAGAACAACTATCTATGTGAAAAACCGGAAGACTAGCAGAAAGTATTTCTCACAACTAAAGACTTAAGGAAGGAACCACAGTGAGCCGTGTAAAAGGGGTGGAGACGCTATATGGTCAGAACCCACACTCCTAGGTAGGCGACCCACAAATAGGAGGAATATTACAATCTCAGAGTTCTCCCCAAGGAATAAGTTGTCCAAGCTCCACATCAGATTCCCCACCCTGGGGGTCCTATACCAAGAAGATGAGCCCCCAGAACATCTGGCTTAAAGGCCAGCAGGGCTTGTGTATGGAAGAACAGGAGGGCGATAGGAAACAGAGACTTCATTCTTAAAGGGCACACACAAAATCTCCCACACTCTGAGTCCCAGGGCACCAGCAGTCATTTGAAAAGAGACTTGGTCAGACCCACCTGCTGGTCTTGGAGAGCCTCCTGAAGGGACAGGAGGAAACTGGATTCCCCCTGAGAATAGAGATTCTGATCGCAGTCATTTAGGGGAGATTGGTCTACTGAGAATGCTGGTCTGAGTCTTTCTGGAATCCCCCTTCTAGCCTATTAGAACTTGGGCTTACCTGCCCACTAGAGGGCTGTCACCAGGCCTGGGCCACCTCAGGTCACACAGACATCTATGTGGGGACCCATACTTACTCTGCAGTGGGCTGGCACACAACCCACACTGATGATTTTATATAATTCAATATTCTCCCCTTTCCTACCACATAGAGTATTCTGCTTTTAAAAAATGTATTTAGTGGTTGGCTTAGATTTTACAGTGCACATTTACAACTAATCTAAAATCAGTTTCAAATAAGACTATGCCACTCTGCAGATAGAGCATGTACCATATAATGTGGTATTCCCAATTCCTTCCCTCATCCTTTACAACACTGCTGTCAGTCACTTCACTTATCCACAAGCTATAATCACCAAATGCATTGTTGCTATTATTATTTGAACAAACCCTACCTTTAGATTAATAAAGATTAGGAAAAATACCACAACATTGTAAATCGACTATAATATAAAATACAAATTAAACTAAAAAAAAGAAGAGAAAAATTAAAGATTTTATTTTACCTTTATTTCTTCTCTAATGTTCTTCCTTTATATATATATATATATATATATATATATATATATATATATATACACACACCAAAAAAAAAATTTCTGACATATATCATTTTACTTCTCTGAGAAGAACTTCTCTTAACATTTCCTGCAAGAGAGGTTTATAGGTAAAAACTTTCCTCATTTTGTATTTGGCTGAGAATGTCTTTATTTTTGTTTCACATTGGAGGATAACTTGCTAGATACAAAAATTCTAGGTTGGTGTTCTGTTTTTCTCTCAACATGTTGAATATTTTCTGCACTTTCCTTTTGCTTGCATGGATTTTAAAGAACAGTCTGATGTAATTTTCATCTTTGTTCCTCAGTAAGGTGCTCTATGTAAAATGTTTTTTTCTTCTCTGGCTTCTTTCTAGATTTTCTCTTTGTCTTTGGTTTTCTGCAGTTTGAACATGACATGCCTAACATAGATTTTTAAAACGTATTTATCCTCTTGGTATTCTCTGAACTTTTTGGATATTATTTGGTGTCTGTCATTAATTTAGAAAATCCTCAGCCATTTTTCTTTCAAATATTTCCTCTGTTCCCTTTGCTCTATCTTATTTTTTATTTTATTTTTTTTGCAGTACGCGGGCCTCTCACTGTTGTGGCCTCTCCCGTTGCAGAGCACAGGCTCCGGACGCGCAGGCTCAGTGGCCATGGCTCACGGGCCCAGCCTGCATCAGCAGGCAGACTCTCAACCACTGCGCCACCAGGGAAGCCCTGTTCTATCTTATTCTTGTATTCCCACTATGTGTCTGTTACAACCTCTGTAGTTGTCTCACTGTTCCTGGGTATTCTGTTTCTATTTATTTTATTCTTCTTTACATTTGTTTTTCAGTTTGAGAAATTTCTACTGACATATTTGCAAGCTCTCTAATTCTTTCCTTGTTCTCATTCAATATACTGAGAAGCCCATTCAAGACATTCTTTTGGTTACTTTTTTTTTTAATCTCTAGCATTTCCTTTCTATTCTTAGAGTTTTCATTATCCATCTGCTTATGTTACCCACCTATTCTTGTATGTTGCCCACTTTCCCTATTAGATCCCATAGCTTGTGTTTCAGGAATGCAAGGACAGGTTAGTATTAGGAATCTACTAATATAGTTTATCATTATAATATCTCAAAGGAGAAAAAGCATGCATTTTCATAGTTGCTGAAAGCCATTAGTTAACATAGGATATTTATTTTTGATTTAAAAAACTCATTAGGAACAGATGCATTCTTCCTTAATATAATAAAGGTACATGTAACTTTACTGAAAAAAAGAAACAGAACTATTTTAAATATCCAGTATGATAACCAAAATTCCTGCCATATCTGATTCTGATACTTGTTCTGTTTCTTCAAACTTTTATTATTTTTTGCAAATGGCAGACTATATTTTGCCTTTTTATGCCTTGTAAGTTTTTGTTGCAAGCCAGAAATAAAATATCAAGTAAATAAACTGACGTAAATTGATCTTACTATGAGATTGTATGTTTATCTGGCTAGAAGTCTGGCAGCATTAACTGTTTACCGTAGCTGTTGTGTCAGAGGCTAAAACTTTCACTTGTGTCTTTTTTTTGTCTCCTCTTTGTTGTCTTTGGGCATGTCTACAGATTCTCTAAAATAAGGTCTGAGCCTTGCAATTCATCCCTAGTTATTATTATACAGGAATCCTGTTGATGCGGTGGTAAGTTGTGGAAGGATAAGTATTTTCTACTCCTGTAATTTGGTATAAATCTTTTAGTGAGCCTGGGTCCCTGGGCTGTGACTTTCACAAATGCTTCTGAGATTCCCTTCCCTTCATCCTAAGGTGAGACAGGAAAGGTGGAAGGGACTGGAGTTGGGTATATCCATTCTTCCAAGTCAGTTAGGCTTTGGGAAAATAGTTTCCTTTGAAGTCAGGCGTTTGGTAAGAATAGAGTGTGCTGTATGTACTTCAATTTTTTTTATCCCTCCTTCACCTGGAAGCAGGAAGGAATTTTTCTCTGATCTTCACCCTGAGAACCTGGTAGGGCTGCTAAAGGTAAAATTCATGACAGTGTGGCGATCCTCTTAAGGCTGGCCCCCCAGGAGATTTTATCCTTCCAACTCCATGCTTAATCTCCAGAAATTAGTCAGTTACCATTTAGGTGTTCTTACTATGTTCCAGCAGCAGGTTCTGATCCCAGAAAGCTGTGATTCTCTGTTCTGTCTTTCCAGGTTTGGGAGTAGTGGTTTACACTGTTACCTCAACTCTCTGAAAAATTTAAGAAGAGATGTTGATTTTAAATTTTTCAGATTTTTTTCTTATTTGAGTATGGGATTTATGCCTACAAAGTCTTTACATGTCAGACTAGAATGTGGAATCTGACAGTTTTGTTTCAATATTTTGTCTTTGTCTATGGTGTTCTGCAATTTTAGTGAGATGTGTTTAGGTGTTCATTAAATTTATTTTGCCTGGGATATGGTGTACATCTTTAATCTGGATATTTATCTCTTTCTTAAATTCTGAATTATCCCTAGGCTTGAACTCTTTAATATTGCATTTGTTTCATTTCATTGTCTTTAACCACTCCTCTGGAGCTCTGATTCCATCCTTCATGTCTCTTAACACCTTTTCTAATAATTTTCATTTCTTTGGCTACTTACAATAATTTCTTTGAATCAGTCAGTTCTTGAATTCTTTCTTCAGCTGAGTGTAATCAGTGGTTATCCCATTTAATGTGTTTTATATATTCAAATGCTGAATTTTCATTTTGTAATTGTTCTAGTTGATTCATTTCCAATTAAACTTTTCTTTCTCATATCACATCCTATTCCTTCATTATGCATGCTATTTTTTTTCTTTTGCCTATTTAATCATTTAAGCCATGATTCTGTAGCTTCTCCAAATGATTTCATTATTTCTCATTCTTTTGGTGCATTAATTCTGTTTATTTAGCCCACTAACCCTTCCAAATAAAATTTCATTTCCATTTATGATTTTATTTTGTTGTGAACTTACTTCACTGGAATTTGATCATTCTGTGGAGTGTTACAAAGCCTAGAAAATGAACAGTTTATTATGAAGCAGTTTTAAGTTTATTCCAAGTCAAACCTCCAGACATTGTAATAATCCACGATCATGTAATGTGGAGGCTTGGGATTCATGCATAATAAAATCATTCTTTATTTGGATTACAAACCTTAATGAAGAAATGCTTGGGTTTTCAATTTCTCATTGATAACATTTTATTTTTCTACACAAAGCTGTGGAAGAGTGTCAAGATTTCTCAGTATTTCTCTAACTTTGAGTTGAGAATTTTCTATTCTATGAGAAATGAATATCTTTTTGAGGCTTCAGATTCTGAGAGGTACCTAGGTGTAGCTTCCTTGTGTTGGGTGGTCCACCAGAGTCTCCTGTTCCAGCCCTCGGACCCCAGTCTTGGGCTAAATATGTAGTATGACAACGTCTTAGGCATGGACAGCATTGGGTGACACTTATATAGCTATTAATTATTTTTTTATTCTCTAGCTCAGGAAGATTCTCCCTGCTTATCTTTCAAGCGCAGTGATGTAATAATTTTTGTCATTTTAATTTATTCAGCATCTCAATGTGGTGGATTTGGAAAGACATGTGTGTGTACTCAGTCAGTCATCTGGGTCAAAGCTATGACTTAATTTTATATATTATTTTGACATGGCTACTTTTCCAGAGTCAGTTTTTAAATTCTACAAGGTCTTTATACTTAGGACAGCATCATGGTAAAGTGAAAAGAGCAAGATCTCTGGAACAAAGCCCTCTGGTTTGGATCCTCACCTATAATTTTCTGACCATAGAGAAACTATTTAAACTTTTAGATTTGTTTTAAAAATAGCAAAGTAGAATGCCATGTTACTTTTTTTAAATCTCTGGATCAAATAAAAGAAACAAGAAAGGGGAAAAACCTATTTCTAGCACTGATAACACAAAAGACAGGAAGACCCATGAGACATAAACACAAGACTGGTTGTATAATTTGTGGGGTCCAGTGCAAAATGAGAATGTGAGATGCCTTTTTGAAAATTATTGTGAATTTCAAGATAGTAGCAGCATAGCATTGAAGCAAAAACCAGGCATTTTAAAGCTTGGAGCCCTGTGCTCTGGATGGGCACAATGCTGATAAAACCAGCCCTGATGGAGTGTGTGGAAGAGCTTTTATTCTTCCTTTTTTTTAAAAACTTTTTATTTTATATTGGAGTATAATTGATTTACAATGTTGTGTTTGTTTCAGGCATACAGCAAAGAGATTCAGTTATACATATACATGTATCTATTTTTTTTCAAGTTCTTTTCCCACTTAGTTTGTTACATAATATTGAGCAGGGTTCCCTGTGTTATGGACCTAGAGATTGTCATACTGAGTGAAGTAAGTCAGACAGAGAAAGGGAAATATCCTATGATATGGCCTATATGCAGAATCTAAAAAGAAATGATACAAATGAACAAATTTACAAAACAGAAAGAGACTCACAGACTTAGAGAATGAACTTATGGTTACCAGGGGGAAGCGTGGTGGGAAGGGATAGTTAGGGAGTTTGGGAGTTCATGTACACACTGTTATATTTTAAATGGATAACCAATATGGAAGAGTTTCTAAAGGTAGTAGTGTTCAAATGGGACACAGGAAGGTCATGCAAGAGGACACTGCAGATACAGATCACAAGTCTATATAACAGATTTCCAAAATAAGTGGCACATCTGAATGGGAAAAATCATGAGTGAGTTCACAGGGGAATTCCTCCAGTGAGTATCTTGTGGTAAAGACTTTGGACTTAGATTCTGGGCTTGCATTCCAGCACAACCACTTCTGGTTGTATGAACTTGGACACATTACATAACCACCTTGTGCCTTTTTTTCCTCATCTTGAATGTTTGGTAGAATTTACCAGTGAAATTGTCTGGTTCTGTGCTTTTGTTTGTTGGGAGGTTTCGATTACTATTTCAATCTCCTTACTAATAATCAATGTATTCAGATTTTCTATTTGTTCATGATATGGTTTTAGAAGATTTTTTGTTTCTAAGACTTTATCTATGTACCCTAGGTTGTCCAATTTGTTGACATATAATTGTCCATAGTAGTCTCTTATGATTCTTTGTATTTCTGTGTTATCAGTTTTAACTTCTCTTTCATTTATGATTTTATTTATTTGAGTCTTCTGACTTTTCTTGGTGAATCTAGCTAAAGTTTTGTTAATTTTCTTAAATCTTTTCAAAGAACCAACTCTTAGTTTAGTTAATCTTGTCTATTGTCATTTTAGTCTTCATTTCATTTATTTTTGCTGTGATCTTTACTATTTCCTTCCTTCTTCTAATTTTGGGTGCTTTTGTCCTTTTCTAGTTCCTTTAATATTTGAGATGTTTCTTGTTTCTTGATGTAGGCCTTGAATATACCTCTTAGAACCACTTTTGCTGCAACCCATAGATTTTAGTATGTAGTATTTCTGTTTGCATTTGTCTCTAGGTATATTTTATTTTTTCTTTGATTTTTTTATGACCCCATATTTGTTCAGTAACATGTTGTTTAATCTCTACATATTTCTAGTTTTCTTCTTGTAATGGATTTTTAGTGTCATACTATTTAGTTGAAAGGGATGCTTAATATGATTTCAATCAGCTTGAGTTCATTGAGACTTATTTTGTGGTATAACATGTGATCTATCCTGAAGAATGTTCATACGAACTTAAAAAGAATATGTATTCTGTTACTTTTAGGTGGAATGTCCTTAAGTTCATTTGACCTAATGTGTCATTTAAGGTCAAAGTTTTCTTATTGATTTTCTGTATGGCTGATCTATCTACTGATGTAAGTGTGGTTACTGTATTGCTGTCAAATTTTTCCTTAATCTGTTAATATTTATATATTTTGGTGTCCTTTTTTTGGGTGCATATACATTCATAAATGTTTTAGTTCTTGCTGAATTGACCCATTTATCATTATGTAGTGCCCCTCTTTCTCTTTTATTACAATCTTTGTTTTTAAAGACTATTTCATCTTATGAGAGTATAGCTACACCAGCTTTCTTTCCATTTCCATTTATATGGAATATCTTTTTCCATTTTTCACTTTCACCCTGTGTGTGTCCTTACTTCTGAAATGAGTCACTGGTAGGCTATACATAGATGTATCTTTGTGTTTTATCCTTTCAGTAAATTTAGTCCATTTACATTTAAAATAATTATGAATAGGTTTGTACTTATTGCCATTTTGTTAATTTTTTTCTGGCTGTTTTTGTAGTTTCTCTTTTCCTTTCTTTTTATCTCTTTCTCTTCCCTTCTTGTTTGATGAATTTCTTTAGTGTTGTGTTTAGACTTTTTTTTTCCCTCATTTTTTATGTGTTTACTATAAGTTTTTGCTTTTTGGTTATGGTGAGATTCCCATATATCATTCCATGTATATAACAGGCTATTTTAAGTTGAAAGTAACTTAAATTTTAACACATCCCCAAATTCTACACTTTTACTCTTCCCTGTGTTTTACGTTTTCAATGTCATATTTTACATCTTTTTCTTTTATGCATCCCTATGACATTACTGTAGTTTTAGTTAATTTTACTGTTTTTGTCTTTTAATCTTCATAGTAACTTTATGTGATCAATCCACTAGTTTACAGTATATTTACATTTTCACTTCCATATATTTTACTGTAATTAATTAGTGCCATTTCTTTTCAGTTTAAAGAAGTCCCTTTATCAATTTTGTAAGGCTGGTTTATAGTACTGAACTCCTTTAGTGTTTGCTTGTCTGGAAAATTATTGTTCCTTTAATTCTGAATGATAACCTTGCCAGACAGTGTATTTTGGTTGGAAATTTGTTTGTTTTTGTCATTTCAGCACTTTGAACAGGTCATGCCACTCCCTCCGGCCTGCAAAATTTCTGCTGAGAAATGTGCTGATAGACTTATTGGGGTTTGTCTTGTATGTAAAACTTTGTTTTTCTCTTTCTACTTTTCAGATTCTCTCTTTAACTTTTGACATTTTAATTATAATGTGCCTTGGTGTTGATCTCTTTGGGGTCATTTTATTTGGTCTGTACAACTTTTTTTCTTTTTTGCCACACTGCACAGCATGCGGAATCTTAGTTCCCCAACCAGGGATCGAACCTGTGGCCTCTGCAGTAGAAGCTCAGATTCTTGACCACCGGACCGCCAGGGAAGTCCCTACTTGGAACCCTCTGTGCTTTCTGAACCTGGATGTCTATTTCTTTCCTTTGATTAGGAAAGCGTTCAGCCATTATTTCTTCAAATAAGTTGTCTTCCCCTGTATTTCTCTCTTCTCCTTTTGGGACACTTATGCTAATGTTACTCCACTTGAAGCTGTCCCATAAGTTATCCTCATTTTTAAAAATTCTTTTTTTTTTTGCTGCTCTGTCTAGGTGAGTTCTATTGTTTTGTCTTCCAACTTGTTGATCTGTTCTGCTTCATCCAGTCCAATTTTGAACCCCTCTATTTTTCAGTTCAGTTATTGTATTCATCAGCTCTGTGACTTCTGTTTTGTACTTTCTTATATTTTGTATTTCTTTGTTGAAATCGTCTCTGTGTTCATCTAGCCTTCTCCCAAGTTCAGTGAGTATCCCTGTGAACATTGTTTTGAATTTTATCAAGTATTACCTATCTCTGTATCAAGGTCTTTTTTTTTTTTGCTGTACGCAGGCCTCTCACTGTTGTGGCCTCTCCCGTTGCGGAGCACAGGCTCCGGACGCGCAGGCTCAGCGGCCATAGGCTCACGGGCCCAGCTGCTCCGCGGCACGTGGGATCCTCCCAGACCGGGGCACGAACCCGCGTCCCCTGCATCGACAGGCAGACTCTCAACCACTGCGCCACCAGGGAAGCCCTCAAGGTCTTTTTTTGAGATTTTTAAAATTCATTCTTTTGGAACATTATTATGTTTCCTTATTTTGCTTGGCTCTCTCTTTTTTTCTTCTTCTATGTATTAGGCAAAACAGCTACCTCTTAGTCTTGAAGGAGTGGTCTTACGTAGGAGATGAACCTTCTTGTTCAAACTTGCCATAGCTCTTGATTGTTTTTGAAACCTTTGTGATTGTTTAAATTTCTTGATTATTTTTGATATGTCCCTCTTGTTGACGGTGGGCTAAGACATGTCAGTTCTCCAAGAGGAGGAATCTCATCTAGCATTTAGTTTCAGGCTGATTAGAAGCCATATCCTCAGGCATCAGCTTTTAAAGTATGAAGTACATACAGTCTTGTGGAGTTTCAGTTGCAATCCCTACTGGCCTTCAGCCCAGGAGATCTGGAAGTGTCCCCTGGATGGTAGTTGCAAAAGTTTTGACTCCAAACAAATAGATGAGTGCCTTTCTGAGAGGTCTTGTTGAGCTCTAGTGAGGGCATAGTGGTGCACAAGGATGGAATCTTCTGCTTACATTCTCTGGAGTGCCTCCTGAACCTCTATATGGATGGGAAAACTGAAGCTTTCTCCTCAGGCTGAAGCTCCAGGCTAAGCAAACAGGCCTTTTTCATAGGAAGACTGACATTGTGTTTCAGTCTGCTGTCTGTGCAGTACCCTGGGGGTTGTAGCCTGCCGAGAATTGACTTTCTAATTGTTACATTCTGAGGAGCTCAGGAATGCCAGCTTTCTTGGCCACCAGACCCAGGCAGTCTAATGTCCTCTGTATGGATTGCATGTGTCCACTGGTCTTAGCAAGGCAGCTGGAGGGTGTAGGGGGTGGGGCATGCTCCCCAGCTTCAGAAAGACAGCAGGAAAATGTCTTGACTGTTGTGCACCTGTGGGTTTCAGTAATGCAGCAGTGGGTGAGTGCTTTGCCTGTGCACATGCAGATTTTAGGCTGGATGTGGATTTTAGGAGAATGCCATGACCGTGCATGCTGGACAGCTCCAGCCAGGGAGTGGGGAAGTGATGCAACTGTGGGTGCTCTCCAGCTTCAGTAAGGCAGCAGGATTGTGTCCCAATCATTCACCCCTCCCTGTCTTAGCAAGGCTGTGAAAGGGTGTTGCCTCTGAGCTCATCCACCTATGCTAGTAAGACAGGTGGAGAGTGAAATAATGACACCTGCCAGCAGCTCTGTCTCCAAGGAGAGTTTCAACTGTCCCCTGCCCTTCCAGAGATGCTTTTAATTCAGCAAATGAGTCTCCTTCACATATAGTGTAGGCACTTTTCAAACTATTTTTTTCACTGAGTCTCATAGTGAGTGAGACTGCATATGAGCCCTTTAAAAGCACTCTTGGTCTCTTGAACATCAACTCTGTTGGTTTTCTAAGTCAGATGTCTTGAGAGCTCATCTTCCCAGGACAGATCCCAGGAGATGGGTTGCCTGATATGGGGCATCAATGCCTCATTCCTCTAGGGGAAGCACCAGACTGGTGAGATCCCTCCCTATGGTGTGGGGATTTTAGTGAGACTGTGTCTCTACATTTCCTACTCGTCTGGATGTAGTTCTTTATCCCTTTCTTGTGGAGAAGCAGTTCATCTATTTTTCAGAGAGGAATAATTCACATGTACCTGTAGATTTGGTGTGTCCATGGGAAGAGGTGAGTTCAGGGTCTTCCTATGCTGACCCCCTTCACCTAATTTTATAAGGTTTTGTTGTTTTAATATTTTCTTTTTCTGTATTGAGCTTTTTCTTCTATTCTTAGTTTCTTAGTTGGGAGCTTAGATCATTGATTTAATACCCTTTTTCTTTTCTAAGTTAAGTATTTAATGTTATAAATTTCCCTTTAATCACTGCTTCTGTTATATTCCACATTTTTGATATATAGAGTTTTCATTTTCATTTGGTTTAAATTATTTTATAATTTCCCTTGTGACTTCCTTTCTAACCCTTCAGTGATTTAGAAATGAATTTTTTTTTTTTTTTTTTTTTACGGTACGTGGGCCTCTCACTGTTGTGGCCTCTCCTGTTGCGGAGCACAGGCTCCGGACGCGCAGGCTCAGCAGCCATGGCCCATGGGCCCAGCTGCTCCACGGCATGTGGGATCTTCTCGGACCGGGGCACGAACCCGTGTCCCCTGCATCGGAAGGCGGACTCTCAACCACTGCGCCACCAGGGAAGCCCTAGAAATGAATTATTTAATTCCCAAATATTTTAGGCTTTAGCAGATGTTAGATTTGTATTAGTATTATTACAGATTATAGTCTAAGAAAACACTTCGTATAGTTTCTAGTCTTTTAAATTCATTAGTATTTTTCATGTCCCGGAATATTATTTATCTTGGTGAATGTCCCAAGTGTACATGAAAAGAATTTTTATTTTGATGTCATTGTCACGTTGTATAAATGTCAATTTAGTTCAGTTGGTTGATAGTGTTATTCAAACTTCCATACCTTTACTAATTTTCTCTCTACTCACTCTATTGATTGTGAAAAGAGATGTTGAAGTTTCCAACTATAATTGTGGAATTGTTTATTTCTTATTTTAGTTCTATCAGATTTCTGTCATTTATTTTGAAACTCTGTTATTAGATGTTATTTGGGAATCATGACATTTATTGGAGAATTGATTTTTCATCATTGTTTATGTCTCTTGTTATCCTTAGTAATATTCATTGTTTTGAAGCCTACTATTTCTCATATTAATATAGTCATTTCAGCTTTCTTTTGATTATTATTTGCATGGTATGGATTTTTACATTTTCTTTGAATTTTGGCATATATATGTCTTTATATTATAACTGAGTTTATTTTATACAACATATAGTTTAACCTTTTTTATTCTTTACACAATCAGATAAGATCTGTCTTTAGATTGCTATTTAGATCATTTACTTTTTTTTAACATCTTTATTGACTTATAATTGCTTTACAATGGTGTGTTATTTTCTGCTTTATAACAAAGTGAATCATCTATACATATACATATATCCCCAAATCTCCTCCCTCTTGCGTCTCCCTCCCTCCTTCCCTATCCCACCCCTCTAGGTGGTCACAAAGCACCGAGCTGATCTCCCTGTGCTATGCAGCTGCTTCCCTCTAGCTATCTATTTTACAGTTGGTAGTATATATAAGTCTATGCCACTTTCTCACTTCATCCCAGTTTACACTTCCCCCACCCCGTGTCCTCAAGTCCATTCTCTATGTCTGCGTCTTTATTCCTGTGCTGCCCCTAGGTTCCTCAGAAGCATTTTTTAAATAAATTTTTAGATTCCATATATATGTGTTAGCATATGTTATTTGTTTATCTCTTTCTGACTTACTTCATTCTGTATGACAGATTCTAGGTCCATCCACCTCACTACAACTAACTTAATTTCGTTTCTTTTTATGGCTGAGTAATATTCCATTATATATAGGTGCCACATCTTCTTTATCTTTTCATCTGTTGATGGACACTTAGGTTGCTTCCATGTCCTGGCTATTTTAAATAGAGCTGCAATGAACATTGTGGTGCATGAGTCTTTTTGAATTATGGTTTTCTCAGGGTATATGCCCAGTAGTGGGATTGCTGGGTTGTATGGTAGTTCTATATTTAGTTTTTTAAGGAACCTCCATACTGTTCTCCATAGTGGCTGTGTCAATTTACATTCCCAGCAACAGGGCAAGAGGGTTCCTTTTTTTCCACACCCTCTCCAGCATTTATTGTTTGTAGATTTTTTGGTGATGGCCATCCTGACTGGTGTGAAGTGATACCTCATTGTAGTTTTGATTTGTATTTCTCTAATGATTAGTGATGTGGAGCATTCTTTCATGTGTTTGTTAGCAATCTGTATATCTTCTTTGGAGAAGTGTCTATTTAAGTCTTCTACCCATTTTTGGATTGTGTTGTTTGTTTATTTGATATTGAGTAGCATGAGCTGCTTGGAAATTTTGGAGGTTAATCCTTTGTCAGTTGCTTCACTTGAAAATATTTTCTCCCATTCTGATGGTTGTCTTTTCATCTTGTTTATGGTTTCCTTTGCTCTGCAAAAGGTTTTAAGTTTCATTAGGTCCCATTTGTTTATTTTTGTTTTTATTTCCATTTCTCTAGGAGGTGGGTCAAAAAGGATCTTGCTGTGATTTATGTCATAGAGTGTTCTGTCTATGTTTTCCTCTAAGAGTTTTATAGTGTCTTGCCTTACATTTAGGTCTTTAGCCAAAGCAATGAGAGAAGAAAAAGAAATAAAAGGAATCCAAATCGGAAAAGAAGAAGTAAAGCTGTCACTGCTTGCAGATAACATGATACTATACATAAAGAATCCTAAAGATGCTACCAGAAAACTTCTAGAGCTAATCAATGAATGTGGTAAAGTAGTAGGATACAAAATTAATGGACCGACATCTCTTTCATTCCTATACACTAATGAAAAATCTGAAAGAGAAATCAAGGAAACACTCCCATTTACCATTGCAAAAAAAAAAAGAATAAAATACCCAGGAATAAACCTACCTAAAGAGACAAAAGACTTTTATGCAGAAAACTATAAGACACTGATGAAAGAAATTAAAGATGATATAGATGGATAGATATACCATGTTCTTGGATTGGAAGAATCAACATTATGAAAATGACTGTACTACCCAAAGCAATCTACGGATTCAATGCAATCCCTATCAAACTACCACTGGCATTTTTCACAGAACTAGAACAAAAAAATTCACAATTTGCATAGAAACACAAAATACCCTGAATAGCCAAAGCAATCTTGAGAAAGAAAAACGTAGCTGTAGGAATAGGTTCCCTGACTTCAGACTATAGTACAAAGCTACAGTAATCAAGGCAGTACGGTACTGGCACAAAAACAAAAATGTAGATCAATGGAACAGGATAGAAAGCCCAGAGATAAACCCACACACATATGGTCACCTTATGTTTGATAAAGAGGCAAGGATATACAGTGGAGAAAAGTCAGCCTCTTCAATAAGTGGTGCTGGGAAAACTGCACAGCTACATGTAAAAGATTGAAATTAGAACACTCCCTAACACCATACACAAAAATAAACTAAAAATGGATTAAAGACCTAAATGTAAGACCGGACACTATGAACCTCTTAGAGGAAAACATAGGAAGGACACTCTTTGACATAAATCACAGCAAGATATTAAAGATCATTTAAAGATCATTTACTTTTAATGCAGTGATTTATATCAAAATCTTTAGATCATTTTATTACTCATTTCTTTTTTTGCTTTCTGTTTTTTGTCCCTCTGTTCCCTCTTTATTATTTTTGATTATATAAATAAACTTTAGCATTTCATTTTAATTTATATACTGCTTTTTGGTATATACTTTTTTTTATTGTTTCAGTGGTTGCTTTAGGGATTACAACATACATGTGCCTAGCCTTTTACAGCCTATTTAGTTTAATATTTTAGTACTTCACATTAAACTTACGTCTTAAAAACATCTAAGACTGTTTACCATTACCACTCTCCTTTATTTTATAGTTGTCAAATATATTACATCTATATACAATAAAAATCTACTGAAAATGTGGTAATTTTTATTTTTAATATTTATTTGTATATTTAAGGAACTTAAGAAAAAATAGTCATATATTTAGCCAAATATTTACCACCCAAGTCATGGAGCTCCCTAATTGAGTTTCACCAGTGGAAATGGCACAAAAGGAAAGGTAAAAATCAAATATGGATACCCGCTGCCCTCTTTGGAACAGACAGTCTCATTTTCTTTATTCCTATGGCTAGAAAGATGGGATTTCAATTGGAGATTTAGCTGACAGCATGCCTACTGCTCCATAGCCTCATGACTGGAGAGTTCCCTCAAAGCAAAGCTGTAAAAGAAACAAAAATAATGAGAACCTCACCCACATACCAGGTGGTTCTCTATTTTTTGACTTTTATCTACAATTTACTTGTAAGTGTCCTCAGATAGTTGATTTTTTGCATCAACTTGTCCAGTTGCTTAGCAGGAAGGACAGGCTAAAGAGGGCATACTTGGCTGAAAGGAACATAATTCCATGTAGTTTTTCCTGTGATGATAAGAAGAGTTACGACAAAATGAAAAACTGTAAATTAGAGTTCTACGTGACGTATTTGATTTCATAAAATCTTTGGATTTATGCAATAAACTAAATATACAAACTTTATGGAAATTTAATAAAAAATATAAGATTTAAATTGAAATGTACTGTGTGAGGAAAATTAGCCTCTTTTTTGAATTACTAGGAACCAGATAAACTGGAATTATGTAAATCTATAGAAAAAGCTTCTTCTTGAACTTAACTTTCTTTCTTTTTAAAATATTTATTTGTTTATTTATTTATGTATTATTTTTGGCTGTGTCAGGTCTTAGTTGCAGCACACGGGATCTTCATTGTGGCAGGTGGGATCTTTCATTGTGGTGTGGGCTCTTCATTGTGGCATGGTTTCGCTCTTGTTGTGGCATGTGGGTTTTCTCTCTCTAGTTGTGACACGTGACTCCACAGCACATGGGCTCTGTAATTTGCAGCACACAGGCTCTCTAGTTGAGGCGTGTGGGCCCAGTAGTTGAGGTATGTGGGCTCAGCAGTTGTGGCGCATGGGCTTATTTGTCCTGCAGCATGTGGGATCTTAGTTCCCTGACCAAGGATTGAACCCACATCCCCTACATTGGAAGGCAGGTTTGTTTTTACCACTGGACTGCCAGGGAAGTCCCGAACTTAACTTTCAGATAAACTGGATATTATGTGAATCTATAGAAAAAGTTTCCCTAGAACTTTCTGAGTAAATTTTACTGCTATGATATTTATCACATAATTATTTTAAAAATTATCTTTACTAAAAAATACAGATGAGAAATAAAACGACACATGTAAATGGAGTTTTCATGATTTGACAGAAACTGATTCTGGCCCTTCAATATTTTATTTATTTGTTTTTTAAATGATGTAGGATGTACAGTGAAATTCCAGAAGGATCAGGGTTTAGGATTAAACTTTTGAAGGGAAGAGGTACAACAAACATAAATGCTCGTCATTTATAAAAGAGTGATTGACCTCCGTAAACCTTGTTTTCATCATCTCTAAAAATAAGATAATAACTTTCCTCTTTGTTAGATTTGTTTAGCAGGTTATATAAGATAGCATTTACAAAGCACCTCACCATGTTTCTAGTGCATGATGCTCAGTAAATGGCAATTGATGTCATTATTATATTCCAGTATTATATCACATGCTAGGGAAATGAACCATAATGAAAACACAATATCAAGTCTCAAGAAATTGAGTAGGGAAACATGCTAGGGAAAAAACATTATGTAACCACATTGTAACCAGATTATTGAATTATAACACAATAATTGTAGAAACTTTAATATAACACATGTCACTGAATGTGAAGGTAGAAAAGAAAGGCCATTGCCTTGTGTATGTTACCTCATACTATCCACATAAAGTTTTTCTTAAATATGAAGAAAAAATGGAAAATGTTAAAAAAAATGAGAGCTCCTCGATGCTAGGGTAAGAAAAATTTCCAAGATACATTGTTATGAAGCTATAGAGATATAAATGATTGTATATTGATTATGCTGCCTTTTGAGTAAAATGAAATATACTCATGCAAACATGTATGATTATTATTGGAAAGATAATGTAAAAAAAAACATAAACAGTTTTTATCCTTGAGAAAGATACTGCATTACTGGGTTATAGGAACAAAAGGGAGATTTGCTTTTCAATGTAAATCTTTAAAAATATTTTCCATTTTTTAGATTATGTCTATTTAGAATTTTAATAACATAGTGAAAACATAATATTGGAAAATTTTGTTGACAAAGTATTTTGATGTAAAATGTATATAGAGTAGTCATTCAATAAAGGTTAACTAATTTTTTAAAGCAACCTAATTAATGGTTAGTATCATTTAATTAAAGAGTTCCTTCTAAAGATCCATCAGTCAATCAAACTTCTTATTTATTACTATCACCATTCCAAAATTCTTGGTGAATTTCTGGAACTCCCTTAGGGTGTCAGAAAGATTCATTGATCTACATACAAACCAAACATATTTATCAAGCGTCTTCCAATTTTCCAATATTTCTACAATTCCTTCCATTTTTCCTATAGTTTGCTAAGCTCAGAATGACATTCTCTGCTTCCTTTATGACTGTCCTACACTTGAGTGAAGTGGGGGTTTCTGAGGCTCATAAACCCAAGGGCTCTACCTCAGTTAACCTTGCACAGTTAACCATGCATCTCTCCATCTAGGTCACCTGGACTCTGAGACTGAGATCATCCCTGTCATTCTTGCTGCTCAAACACATACACTGGGTCTCTTAGACTTTTCCAACATTTTAGTTTGGTTTATTTCACATTACAACATGACATAAACCTGTTTTATATATGTGTATTTTCTCAAAAAAATGTATATATATATATATTTTTTTTAATTTCAAACTGAAGTTCTTTGGGGCCTCCTATAGCACTTGCTATTTTTAAGTAAGTTGTTAAACAATAGGAGTTTGTAGCAGACACAGCAGGTTGCCTATTAAATACCCATTTTCTCTTTGTGCTTACTAAGAGAACCCCAGTTCTAATTAGGGTGGCATTATACTTTGCTAAAAATATGCATTCTTCCAGCCTATTTGGCTGCTAGGTATGGCAATATTGCACAGTTCTGGACTGGGCCACACCTCAGTCATTCAGGGATCCAGGCAAATATTTTTGGGGGCCTCTCTCTATAAATCGTTTGATGAAAAATATATTACAGACTTCCAGTGTGATACATTAGACATATTTTTCCTATTTCTCCTGGTGAATGCAACTGAAAATCCTGGTTATTATATAAAACAAACATAGAAAGATGCTAAATGGTGAAGAAAAGTAGACAGCCTGGCTAGGAATATTGGTATTGGAGGGATGGCGAGGTAGTAGTTTCCTGGGTTTTCTTTTTTTCTCATATATCCCAGACTGTGAAGCCAGCAACCTGGAAATATCAGTGGGCACAGATTTAAGAAAAATAAATAAAAAATAAACAACAAGAAAAGCCTGCTTTCTTTGCTAAAGGACCAAGAAAAAGGCAGCCTAGCAGGACAGAAACTTTTGGAAATAACCACTGTACACCAGCCAAACACCACAGGAAAAAAAAACAAAAAAGCAAAACAAAACAAAGCAAAAAACAGGAATTCCACTCTCGACTCCACCAGCAAAACTGAGTGGAAATCCAAAATTGTACAAGGAGTCCCAAACTCATAGTCAGGGTGATGTCAGAGAAGACATAGTAGAGAGCCAGCACTCTCATCACCAAGGAGTCTTAATAAGCTTACCCCTCTGTTCAGACTAAGTGGATACCATGATACCATATGGGAACTGTACACATTACCCATAGGTAACAAGAAGCCTCTTCCCTGCCTGCTTGGAGGGATGTTGGAGGATGTCTTATGGAGAGTCAAATGTTTACTAACACTTAGAACAGTGCTACCTTCTCCATGGTATCAGTGGAGGCCACATGCAGAACAGTAAAAAGGCTTCTCTGCCCTTTCCTAGCCAGATTGATATAAGTGGCTGCTTAGATGGGAATTTGGTCTACATAAGAATCCCTCAGGAATCCATTAAAAAAAAAAGAAATCTCAGGTATTAATAATGAGTCCAGCAAGACCTCAAGACATAAGATCAACACATAAAAGTTAATTGCATTTTTATATACTAGCAATAAACTTGTGGAATCCGAAAATAAAAAGGCAATACCATTTACAACGATGCAAAAAAAAAATCACAGAGGTTTAAATCTAACAAAACTTGTAAACTAAAAACTATAAAATGCTAATGAAGGAAACAAAACAGGATCTAAATGATGAGATACATTTTGTCTCAAAATTGACCTAAATAAATGGTGAGACATACCATGGATTGAAGGACTCAACATAGTAAAGATGTCAACTCTTTGCAAATTATTATACAGGTTTAATATAATTCCTATCAAAATCTGAGCAAGTTTCTTTTGTTTGTTTATTTTTTGTATATAGGACAGTTTATTCTAAAATTTCTATGGAAATTCAAAGGAACTAGAATAGCCATTATTCTGAAAAAGTGGAATAACAGGGTTATTTAAGATTTATTACATAGTTTCAGGAGTCAAGACTGTGTAGTATTCACAATGGGATAGACAGACAGATATATTGAGCAGAGTAGAGAATTCGGAAACAGATCCATACACATACAACCAACGGATTTTTGACAAAGGTGAAAAGACTTTTCAACTATTTGTGCTGGATCGGTGGATATTCATAGTAAAAAATTATACCTCAAGCTTGAACCTCAAAACTTACACAAAAAAATTAACTCAAAATGGATGATAGATTTAAATGTACAATTGTAAAAACATAAAACTTTTAAGACATAACATAGGAAAAAATATTCTAGACTTAGGGCATTAACCACAATCCATTAATGAAACAATAGATATCTGACTTTATCAAAATTAAAAACCTAATCTAATTAGGAAATGGGAAAAGAAATGAAGAGACATTTCATTGAAGAGGATTCATAGATGGTAAATAAGAACAGGAAAAGATGTTCAACATCATTAGCCATTAGAGAATGGCAAATTTATACCACAATGAGATATCACCACAGACCTTGTAGAACAACTAAAATTATCAAGAATGACTATATACAAAATGCTGGCAAGGATACAGAGAAACTGGCTTTCTCATACATTGCTGGTGGGAATGTGAAATAGCAGTACCATTCTGGAAAATACTTTGGCAGTTTCTTAAAAACAATATTAAACTTACACTTAACATGTGACCAACAATTATACTACTGGGCAGTTATCCCAACGAAATGAAATCTATGTCCACATAAAAACTTACACATGATTGTTCATAGCACTTCTATTTGGAGTAGCCAAAGCTAGAAACAACCCGTAAGTGAATGGTTAAACATCTGTGATACCCTGGAATTCTTTTGTTTTTTAATGCCTTTTTATATTTATTTATTTTTTGGCTGCATTGGGTCTTAGTTGTGGCACGCGGACTCTTCGTTGTAGGGCACGGGCTTCTCTCTAGTCGTGGCACACAGGCTTTGTTGCCTCCTGACATGTTGGATCTTAGTTCCCTGACCAGGGATTAAACAGTGTCCCTTGCATTGCAAGATGGATTCTTAAGCACTGGACCACCAGGGAAGTCCCTGTGATACCCTGGAATTCTACTTAGAAATAAAGTGGACTGAACTGTTGATGCATCCACCAACTTGAAAGTATCTCAAGGGCATTGTATTGAATGAAAAAAGCCAGTCTCAAAATGGTCAAAATGTGTGATTCTATTTATATAACATTCTCGAAACAACAAAATTATAGAGATGGCAACAGATTAGTGTTTGCCAAGTTATGAGATGTTGGGGGAAGAGTGTGTGTATGACAATAAAGAGATAATATGAGGGAAACTTTTATGGTGATGGAATAGTTCTGTGTCTTGACATAGTGTGGTGGTGGTTACATGAACATACGCATGTAATGAAAAGAAAATTGGACCTACAATCCATTGAAGTCAAATTCCTGGATTTGATATTGAACTATAATTATGCAAAATGTAACACTTGGGGGAAATTGGATGAAGGGTAGAGGAGACCCCTCTGCACAGTTTTATAACTTTCTACAAAACTGCTATTATTTCAAAATAAAAAAGTATATGGGTATACATTATATACATAAATATTATATGTATGTGCATTATATACATATATATGTTATAAATAATATGTATATAATATAAATACATTTTATATATATAATAGATTTAATGGGCCCATGTAAAGTATATTGACTTACCAATTAACATATATGACAATGTGAAGAGAGAGGCTCTTATATATTTTTTATTGTCTAACCAGTGCATGTGAAGATTCTTCATGAATCCACACCCACCTGGAGGTATGGTAATACGTGGAATCTACTTTCCTTACACATGCTCTTACTACAGGACCCCTGTTCATTCCTGAGCTTTCTCCTCTGCTCCTTTGTTTTAAAAATAGGAGTTTTGCATGGGAACCTAATACATAGTTTGTATCTCTAAAATGCTCTGCTTTCAGTGTTGACTTCACCTGATTTCATTTTTGACATGTGCTGCTTCCCTTTATGAGGTTAAGCTGCTGTTGTTTTTCCTTTTGTTCACTGCCATATCCGCTGGTTGTAGAACATATTAAGAAAACACAATAAAATTTTCAATGACTGAATGCATAAATATGTATCAACTAATTAAGGAATTAGACAAAATTTTTGATAGATTCTAACAAAATGTAAGATGGTTTTTATTGGGTCTCTGGAGGATACACAGGTGTCAAAGAAAAACAGAGGTGAATGGCTTCACCACCACTTGTTTTCTTTTTCTTTTAACGTGACTATGTTTTTTAAAAATTTTTTTATTGAAGTATCTTTGACTTACAATGTTGTACACTTTTTTTTTTTTTTTTTTGGCAGTATGAGGGCCTCTCACTGCTGTGGCCTCTCCCGTTGCGGAGCACAGGCTCCGGACGCACAGGCTCAGCGGCCATGGCTCACGGGCCTAGCCATGCTCTGCGGAATGTGGGACCTTCTCGGACCGGAGCACGAACCCGTGTCCCCTGCATAGGCAGGCGGACTCTCAACCACTGCGCCACCAGGGAAGCCCTGTTGTACACTTTTTAAATTAAGTAATCCATTGATTGATTGAGTCATTGTACATTTGCTTGATTTCTATAATAAACATTTACAGGACAGCTAATATTGTTTAATTAAACAGGAATGTATTTTGAGCATTACAAGTTACAAAGAACTACAGTGAGATAAACTTCTAATTCTGGAGTTTGGGAAGAAAAAGTGAGGCTGAAACAAAAGGAATATATATTTTTTAAAAATAAGAATGTGGAGAAATGGGAGGAAGGAAGCAGGAAAAAGAAAAACTGAAATACACGAGGTGTAATGGTAGACACCTGGTCCAATGCCCACCCTCATCTTGGTCATCCATAATAACCCTTACATAATGAACAGCTTGTATGTAACAACATAAGAGATGCATTCTGCAGGACATGATTCAGTACAATGAAAATAAAATAAAGGCACTTAGTTCAATGATGTTCAAGGAGAAACTGACGGTTCTGCATTGTGCCATGTTGTGATATGCTTGTAGCAGGGACAATAAAAAACAGGGAGAAAAGATGAGTAAGAAATGAAGTTAATTAAAAATACATGTCATATCCAGATGAATTGATTTAAATCATCCAAGTTGTACAATAACAATTTTAAACATGCAACTATTTATAGAATATTATATTTATTAACCTGTCCTAAGAAATCTAACAAAGATGACTTTTCCAATCAAAGGCCAAGGGAAACTTTAACTGTTTTATATTGGTAAAAGGTTGTCATAGAAAATTAAACATGAAACTATAAAATTAAATTTTTCTAAATGCCAGAATACCAGAAAACTAAA
Source organism: Globicephala melas (assembly GCF_963455315.2). NCBI lineage: Eukaryota > Metazoa > Chordata > Mammalia > Artiodactyla > Delphinidae > Globicephala > Globicephala melas. The sequence goes on along the minus strand of NC_083320.1, from coordinate 104,878,612 downwards.
CAAAACAGTAAAGAAAAAAAGTAATACTTGAAAGATCAACCAGAAATTAATAAAAATCATTACATTGAGGGGATAGGTGGGAACAGGGTAAAAGAGAGAGAACTAGACATACGATTTACATATTACTTTTTATAGTTTTGCGTTTGAAGCATATAAATTATTTACAATTTCAAAAATAAAAATTAAATTATGAAGATGAAATTGGAAAATAAGAGACCTACGTGTGTAAAACAGATAATAAAACTACAGAAAAGAAAAATTAACCTAACACAATTTTTGCTGATTTTTTAAGTATTTAATTTTGAAATCATTTTAGATTTACAGAGAAGTTACAAAATAGTATTTCTTTTCCCCCACTTCCCCTAGTGTTTTCTCATATAATAATCATATATTTACAAAAACTGTGAAAATAATATTGTCAGAATACTATCAACAGTTTTATTCAAATTTCACAGGTTTTTCTATTTATGCCCTTTTTCATAGAATCCAATCCATGATACCCATTGCAGTTTGCCTTCATGACTCTGTATTCAAGGTTAATGTGTGACGTTTTTTTGGTCTTCCCCTGTTTTTCATGACCTTGTCAGTTTTGAAAGGTACTGGTCAGCTATTTTTTACAATATCCTTCAATTTGGGTTTGTTTAAGGTTTTGTCATGATTCAACTGAGACTATGGATTTTGGGGAAGAACTCACAAACGTCAAGTGCCCTCCTTGCTGTATCAAACAGGGGGTATATGATCTCAGTATGAGTTAATTATGGTGATATTGATATTGAACACTTGGTTAATGTGGTACCTGCCAAGTTTCTCTACTGAAAAAAAAAATATTTTTCTCTTGCCAGAAGCTATTTGTTACAAGTGAGATACAGTCCACACCCAAGAGGAGTGAATTAAACTTCATTTTTAGAGGGATGGTTACCAAACAATTAGTGGACATACATTAAAATCAACACATCAATTAATAGATAATTTTAAGGGATATTTGGATTCTATTCAAATAGCCTTTTTCTTCATCATAAAGTTTCCCACACTTTTTATAACATTCATCAGTGCATTTTGCCTGCAGCAGTAATTACAGTGATTTTCTGTATCCCTCACTCCTTCTCCATTTATAACTGGGACTTTTTCTCCAGGCAATGCATCCCTTCTCCCCATTCATTTATTTACTTATGCTACTATTTATTTATATCAGCATCAACTCCCTGATACTTGTTTTGTTATTTTGATTATAATTCAATTATTATTTATATTGCTACTCAGACTGTTCCAATTTCAACCACTATGAGCTGTCTCACATGTCTCTTTTTTTTTCTTTCCTACATTCTAAAACTAGATGTGCCAGACTCATATTTTCCTTGCTCATTTGCTAATTAGCCATTTCTCTAAATAGTTCAGTTCCTTTTACTGGTGAATAGTGTTTAGAAACCAAATCTGTGCCCCAAGTTTTGCTCACTACTATTTTGTTATATCTGTTTCTAGACCACCTCTGCAGAGAGATCATGGGTCATTTACATACATATAACATGCATGTAATTTTAACATGTTATATGTATGTGAAATAGAACATGTATATAAAAAACCATGTAGACAGATCTTTATTTATATCTCTATATGTATGTAGAACAAAATAAACTGGAGTGCATGCTGATTTCTGATTCTAATCCAGTACCACAGTATTTGTTCTAGCCTCCTCCCCCCCTTGTTTATTTATAACTTTTATGTAATAGGATACCTGGCTCCCTTTTTCCATAATTTATTTGCTGATTTGATCATTTCTGGTATACATGCAAAGCATTTTCAAAACTTCTAACCCATATCCCTGTGAGAAACAAAGTTATCTATTAAGCAGAGGGTTTATGTACAGTTGTTTTTATTGTCTGTCTTATAGAACACAGTCAAAACACTCTTTTCCAAAGTTACCAAACCAGCTCCTTTTTACTTACCTCCCCATGGCACATGTGGATGTGCCATGCATGTACAAAGAGCAGATTCACTTGTCACAGTTCACATTTCATCCTGGGATTCCACAACACCCTGGTTGATTTCTTAAAATTTGCATAAAGTTCACCCTTTTCTTGGTTTTAAAAATGTATAGAGTCATTTGCCTACCACCTTGGTAACATAAAAATGGTTCATTCAATCACACAAAAATCTCCTTCTGTGATCTCTGTTGAAATCTCTTTCCATTTCCCTGACCCTTGGTGACAACTGATCTTTGTTTCTGTTGGTTATGGTTGTACCTTTCCAGAATACCAGATAAAGGGGATCACACAATACCTATCACAACACTGCTCAATTTATATTTCTCTAAATGACTCACATACTCCACAGCACGAACAGCAAGGCTTTGGAGCTTGCTCTTTCACTCATGAAATGCATTTAACTAACTAACTAACTGTGTAGATTAATAAAAATGTATTTGTCTATTCTTTTTTATTGCTGACTGGTGTTTTGTTGTATGGATGTACCACAGTTTGTATATACGTTCACTTGCTGAAAATCATCTTGGTTGTTTCCAGTTTTTGGTCATTACGAATAAAGCTGTTATAAATGCTTTCCGATAGGTCTTGGTATGCATACGTTTTAGTTCACTTGGAAAAAAATTCAGAGGTGGGTGACTTCCCTGGTGGCACAGTGGTTAAGAGTCCACCTGCCAAGGCAGGGAATACGGGTTAGAGCCCTGGTCCGGGAAGATCCCACATGCTGCAGAGCAACTAAGCCCATATGCCACAACTACTGAAGCCCAAGCACCTAGAACCCATGCTCCGCAACAAGAGGAGCCACCTCAATGAGAAGCCCACACACCGCAACGAAGGGTAGTCCCTGCTCGCCACAGCTAGAGAAAGCACGGGGTGCAGCACTGAAGACCCAACTCAGCCAAAAGTAAATAAGTAAATTAATTAATTAATTAAAAAATAAAAATAAAAAACAATTTAGAGGTGGTATTGCTGGTCCTATGGTAAGTGTAAATGTAACTTTATAAGTAATTGTCAAATTATTTTCTAAAATGACAGTGACATTTTCCACTGGAACCAGAAATGAGTAAGAGTTTATGTTGCTCTGCATCCTCACCAGCATTTGATGTTGTGAATGTTTTATGTTGTTGTATCTTTTGTTTTCTTTTGCTTTTGCTGCTTTAGTTGGTGTCTATGACATTTACTTGGAATTTAAATTTACATTTCCCTAATGATAAATGGTGCTGAGAATCAATTAACATAGTTATCTTCCACACAAATTTAATTGTTGGTGAAGTGTTTGTCCAATTTTTAGTGAGTTGTTTACTTTTTTATTGTTGGGATTTAGGTTTTTAAGACAATATTCTAGATATGTCTTTTTTAAGATATAACTTGCAAATGTTTTCTCCCAGTCTTGGCTTTTTTTTTCAACTGTAACAATTTCTTTTAAAGAGTAAACTCTCCTAAATTTGATACATCCAGCTTGTCATTTTTTTCTCTTATGGATAATGCTTTTGTTGTAATAACTTATTGTCAAATTCAAGGTCATCAGATTTGCTCTCATAATTTCTTTAGGGTTTCCATAGCTGAATGCTTTGCATTTATGTCTATGATCAATTATGAGTGAAGTTTTGTATAATATGTGAAATATAAGCCAAAGATGTTTGCTTTATTTATATTTACTCACTTATTGCATATAGACGTCCAATTATTCTAGTAACAGTTGCTGAAAATAGTACATTTCCTCTGTTAAATTGTCTTGGCACCTTTATCATAAATCTGTTCACTATTTTTGTGGGTCAAATTCTGGGCTCCTTATTCTGTTCTACTTAATCTATGGGTCTATCCTTTCACCAAAGCCATAATCTTTATTATGGTAGCTTCATATTAATACCTATGGAAGGATAGTGTGGGTCCCGAATACTTGTTTTCCTTTTAGAATTATCTGACTATTTTAGTTTCTCTGCCTTCCCATGTATACTTTAAAATTGGTTGTTAAAGTACACACAAAAAATTGTAGGAATTTGAATAGTAGTCTACTACTCCTCTAGATCAAATTGGAGATAATTGACATTTTAACAATATTGTATCTTCTATCTCATAATTATGGTACATTTCTCAATTTTAAAAAATCTTTGCATTCTTTTCAAATATTTTATGGATTGTTAATATTTTTTCTTACAAGTATAGTGAAACTGATAGGTGGAAGCATGTATTTGAGCATGGTTTAAACTACAAATTCAAATTTTAAAAATAATTATAGATAATTCAATTTACCTATTTCTTCTTGAGTTTCTAACTTGTGTATTTTAAGGATTTCTTCCATTTCATTGAATTTATTGAACTTATGGACATAGAATTGTGTGTAGTATTTAATTCTTACCCTTTGAATATCTGTATGGTTAGTATTGATATCTTTTCTTTTCTTCTTGATATTTGAAATTTGTGTCTTTATCTTTTTTCCTGGTCAACCTTGGTAGAAGTTCATACATTGTATTGATTCTTTCAAACATTTTATTTATTGTTTTGTTTTGAATTTCATGTATTTTTGCTCTTGTTTTTATTGTCTACTTGCTCTGAATTTAATTTGCTTTTCTTTCTCCTATTTCTTAAGGTAAATGCCTAGGTTATTTACTTTAAATTGTGGTTTTTTTCTACTATAGTAATTTAGTGCATGCAGTTTTCCTCTAAGCACTGCTTTACCTGAAGTTCAAATAGTTTGACATGATATATTTTCATTTCATTAAGTTCAAACTAAATTTTATTTCCCTTGAGAGATTCTCTTTGACTTATGAGTTATTTTAAAGTGTGTCACTTAATTTCCAACTATTTGGGGATTTTCCAGATATGTTTCTGCTATGATTTCTATTTTAATTCTGTTATGAACTAAAAATTAATTCATATCATTTAATTCCTTTCAGATTTGCTACGATTTGTTTCATGGCTCACAGTATCAACTATATGGATCCATGTTTTTTGTACATTTAAGAAGATTGTTACAGAGAGAAGAGTATAGCAACCTCCAACTATACTGTGCATATGTCTATATCACTTTTCAGATCTATTATAGGAATCATATATGAAGCTTTATTGTTAGGTATGTACAACAATTTAGTATTGTCATATATTCTTGAAGAATTGACCTACTTATCAATATGTTCATTTCATGTCATTCACTGTATGAATCCAAGTTTCTGATCTATATTATATTCCTTCTCCCTGTACAACTTCCTTAAGCCTTCTTTGTAGAGTAGCCTACTGTTAGTGGATTTCCTAAGATTTTTTTTTCTTTATTTGTCTTAGAAAATCTTTATTTTTCCTTAATTTTTTAAGACTACCTTCTTTGGATATATGATTCTGGATTGACAGTGTTTTTTCCTTCAGTACTTAATTTTTTAAAAAATTTCTTCTTACATAAGTTATGACTATAAGTTACTTGTAATTCTTATTCCATCCCATTGTAAATAATGAATCCAACTCCATTATATTTCAAGAATTTTTCTTCATTTTCTAGTAGTCTGAATATGTCTATGCAAAAAATATTATGTTTATTTTTCATAGTGTTCTATTAACTTTTTGAATTTTTGGTTTAGAATCTACATTAATTTTGGAAACATTTGGGGTTAGTTTCTTTAATATTTCTTCTGTTCCATTTTCTTTTCTTCTTTGGGGATTCCAACTACATGGATTTTAGGATGGTTTATATAGCTCTTGTGTACTGCTTTTCACCTATGTTATCTTTACTTTTTGCATTGAGTAATTTCTATTGACCTATCCCTTAATTTCAATAACTCTTTTCTTAGCTGTATTGAATCTATTGATGATTCTGTCAAAAGACTATCACATTACAGATTTTTAAAAAATTCTTTCTTATAATATCTATCCCTCTTACAAATTTATGTCTTAATTTTGTTCCAATGATGGTGTTATTTCTTCATACTCTGTTTTATCCTGTAGTTTTTTCCTCTAGGTTTAATTTTTTTTAATTATTAAAAGCTGGACATGTGGTAGAGAACATTAGATACCATTATGATTGAAGTTAAGCTAGCCTTTCTTTCTCCCAAGGCTTTAGTATGGAAATTTATATTAATATTCAGTATAATCAGTAGTTCAGCTGAGTGTAAAATTTGAGATTGATCACATTATCCTAAGTGCACTCCAGGCTTCATATGCTGCTTGTGATTTATTTGTGTTATCTGTGCTCATGATACCTTGTGTTAGTTTGTGGACTAATTTGTCAGAGAATTTGTATCAAAGTTTTCTTCCTTCTTGTCTTTGAGCATCGTTGCTTTGCTTTGGATTTTTCTTTTATATTGCTTCTCAAATAGAATTGAACTGTTGCTTTTCCCAAAGCTGCATTCACAGTAACTTTTTCTTGTTATTTCCTTTATTTCTTGCCAATGTGGTGGTGTGGCACAGAGAAGCATTCTGTGGTATTTTTACAAAGTCTTAAATTAAGGCAGGCACTGTGAAACTTTGGGCTTGCGGCATTTGAGCACACTCTTACCCCTCCCTCAGTTGGGATGCTGGTCATAGCATATATTCCTGCATTGCCTTGTGGGTAGAGTTTTCTTATTTTTCTTTCCCTATTCACCATACCTTAATGGCAATGTGTTTCCTCTGGATCCCCAAGCTACTATTTTTATTTTAGCCTTCCTCTGCAGAGTAAGGTTTTTGGTTCACAGATAGAAACAAGATTGATCTGGGCTGAAATCCACTCCCAGCCATCATGGTGAGAGAATCTTTCTCAAAATTCTTACCAATTTTCCCTTTAAGAGAAAGCCTATGAGAGGATCAAATTCCTCTTTATCCAAGGTCTCCATGTGAGCCAACAATTGGGCTTTAGCAATTTATTAAAAATTTCTAGGGGGATAGCTTCAAGATGGCAGAGGAGTAAGACATGGAGATCACCTTCCTCCGCACAAATACATAAAAAATACATCTACATGTGGAACAGCTTCTAGAGAACACCTGCTGAACGCTGGAAGAAGATCTAAGAGTTCCCCAAAGGTAAGAAATTCCCCACGTACCTCGGTAGGGCAAAATAAAAAAGAAAAAAGAGAGACAAAGAATAGGGACGGGGCCTGCACCTCTGGGAGGGTGCTGTGAAGGAAGAAAAGTTCCACACACTAGGAAGCCCCTTCACTGGCAGAGATGGGGGGTGAGTGGGAGGGAAATTTTGGAGCCATAGAGAATGCAGCAACAGGGGAACAGCGAGCAAAGTGGAGAGATTCCCACACAGAGGATTGATGCCAACAAGTTCTCACCAGCCTGACAGTCTTGCCTGCTCAGCCACCGGGATGGGTGGGGGTTGGGACCTGAGGCTCTGGCTTTGGAGGTCAGATCCCAGGGAGAAGACTGGGGGGGCTGCGTGAACACAGCCTGAAGGGGTTAGTGCACCAGAGCTAGCCAGGAGGGAGTCCAGGAAAATGTCTGGAACTGCCTAAGAGGCAAGAGACCATTGTTTCAGGGTGCATGAGGAGAGGAGATGCAGAGCACCACCTAAATGAGCTCCAGAGATGGATGCGAGCTGTGGCTATCAGTGCAGACACTAGAGATGGGCATGAGATGTTAAGATTGCTGCTGAAGCCACTAGGAAGCCTGTGTGCAAGGACAGGTCACTATCCACACAACCGCTTCCACCCGGAAGTCTGCAGCCCACCACTGCCAGGGTCCCGTGATCCAGGGACAGGTTCCCTGGGAGAACACACGGCACGCCTCAGGCTATTACAACATCATGCTGGCCTCTGCTGCTGCAGGCTCACCCTGCATTCTGTACCCTTCCCTCCCCACGGCCTGAGTGAGCCAGAGCCCCATAATCAGCTGCTATTTTAATTCAGTCCTGACTGGGAGGGGAAAAGACGCCTTCAGGTGACCTACACGCAGAGGTGGGGCCAAATACAAAGTTGGACCCCAGGAGTTGTGCGAACAAAGAAGGGAAAGGGAAATCTCTCCCAGCAGCCTCAGGAGCAGCAGATTAGATCTCCACAATCAACTTGATGTACCTGCATCTGTGGAATACCTGAGTAGACAACGCAACATCCCAAAATTAAGGTGGTGGACTTTGGGGATCAACTGTAGACTTGGGGTTTGCTTTCTGAGTCTAATTTGTTTCTGTTTTATGTTTATCTTAGTTTAGTATTTAGAGCTTATTATCATTGGTAGATGTGTTTATTGATTTGGTTGCTCTCTTCCTTTTTTTAAATATATATATATTATTTCATTTTTCTCCTTCTGTGAGTGTGTATGTGTATGCTTCTTTGTATGATTTTGTCTGTATAGATTTGCTTTTACCATTTGTCCTAGGGTTCAATCTATCTGCTTTTTATTTTTGGTATAGTTTTCAGCGCTTGTTATTATTGGTGGATTTGTCTTTTGGTTTGGTTGCTCTCTTTTTTTTTTTTTTTACTCCTTTTGTATTTTTTGATTTTTAATAATATTTTTATTTTAATAATTTATTATATTTCTTTCTTTCTTTTTAGTTTTTCCTCCCTTTTCTTCTGAGGTGGGTGGCTGACAGAGTCTCAGAGTCTTGGTGCTCCAGGAGGGAGAGCCAAGTTCAGGACATTGATCCGCCAGTGACCTCCTGGACGCATGTAATATGAACTGGTGAAAGCTCTCTCAGAGATCTCCATCTCAATGCTAAGACCCAATTCCACTTGACAACCAGCAAGCTACATTGCTGGACATCTTATGCCAAACAGCTAGCAAGAGAGAAACACAACCCTATCCATTAGCAGAGAGGCCACCTAAAATCATAATAAGTTCACAGACACCACAAAACACACCACTGAACGTGGTTCTGCCCACCAGAAAGCCAAGATACAGCCTCATCCACCAGAACACAGGCATCAGTCCCCTCCACCAGGAAACCTACACAACCCACTGAACACACCTTACCGACTGGGGGCAGACACCAAAAACAACAGGAATGGCAAACATGAAGCCTGTGAAAGGAGACCTCAAACACATTAAGTTAACCAAAATGAGAAGACAGAGAAATACAAAGCAGATGAAGGAGCAAGGTAAAAAAACCACCAGACCAAACAAATGAAGAAGAAATAAGCAGTGTACCTGATAAAGAATTCAGAGCAATGATATTAAAGATGACCCAAAATCTTGGAAATAGAATGGTGAAAATACAAGAAATGTTTAACAAGGAACTAGAAGAACTAAAGAGCAAACAAACAATGATGAACAACAAAATAAATGAAATTAAAAATTCTCTAGAAGCAATCAATAGCTGAATAACAGAGGCAGAAGAATGGATAAGTGACCTGGAAGATAAAAGAGTGGAAATAACTACTGCAGAGCAGAATAAAGAAAAAAGAATGAAAAGAATTGAAGACAGTCTCAGAGACTTCTCAGACAACATCAAACACACCAACATTGGAATTATAGGGGACCCAGAAGAGGAACAGAAAAAGAAAGGGACTGAGAAAATATTTGAAGAGATTATAGTTGAAAACTTCTCTAATATGGGAAAAGAAATAATTAATCAAGTCCAGGAAGTGCAGAGAGTCCTATACAGGATAAATCCAAGGAGAAACATGCCAAGACACATATTAATCAAACTATCAAAAATTAAATACAAAGAAAAATATTAAAAGCAACAAGGAAAAAACAACAAAAAACGTAAAAGGGAATCCCCATGATGTTAACAGCTGATCTTTCAGCAGAAACTCTGCAAGCCAGAAGGGAGTGGCAGGACATATTTAAAGTGATGAAAGAGGAAAACATACAAGCAATGTTACTCTACCCAGCAAGGATCTCATTCAGATTCAACAGAAAAATTAAAAACTTTACAGACAAGCAAAAGCTAAGAGAGTACAGAACTACCAAACCAGCTTTACAACAAATGCTAAAGGAACTTTTCTAGGCAGGAGACACAAGAGAAGGAAAGGACTACAATAACAAACTCAAAACAGTTAAGAAAATGAGAATAAGACCATATATATGGATAACTACATTAAATGTTAATGAATTAAATCCTCCAACCAAAAGACATAGACTGGCTGAATGGTTACAAAAACAAGACCTGTATATATGCTGTCAACAAGAGACCCACTTCAGACTTAGGGACACATACAGACTGAAAGTGAGAGGATGGAAAAAGATATACCATAAACATGGAAATCAAAAGAAAGCTGGAGTAACAATTCTCATATCAGACAAAATAGACTTTAAAATAAAGATTATTACAAGAGACAAAGAAGGACACTACATAATGATCAAGGGATCAATCCAAGAAGAAGATATAACAATTGTAAATATTTATGCACCTACCATAGGAGTACCACAATACATAATGCAAAAGCTAACAGCCATAAGAGGGGAAATCAACAGTAACACAATCATAGTAGGCGACTTTAACATCATACTTTCACCAATGGACAGATCATCCAAAATGAAAATAAGGAAACACAAGCTTTAAGTGACACATGAAACAAGATGGACTTAATTGATATTTATAGGACATTCTGTCCAAAAACAACAGAATACACTTTCTTTTCAAGTGCTCATGGAACATTCTCCAGGATAAACCATATCTCGGGTTACAAATCAAGCCTCGATTAACTTAAGAAAACTGAAATCATCAAGTTTGTTTTCTGAATACAATGCTATGAGATTAGATATCAATTACAGGAAAAAATCTGTAAAAAATGCAAACACATGGAGGCTAAATAATATGCTACTAAATAACCAAGAGGTTACTGAAGAAATCAAAGAGGAAATCAAAAAAATACCTAGAAACAAATGACAATGAAAACATGATGATCCAAAACCTATGGGATGCAGCAAAAGCAGTTCTAAGAGAGAACTTTATTGCAATACAATCCTAGCTCAAGAAACAGGAAACATCTCAAATAAACAACCTAGCCTTACACCTAAAGCAATTAGAGAAAAAAGAACAAAAACAACACCCCCAAAGTTAGCAGAAGGAAAGAAATCATAAAGATTACATGAGAAATAAATGAAAAAGAAATGAAGGAAACAACAGCAACGATCAAAAAAACTAAGAGGTGGTTCTTTGAGAAGATAAACAAAATTGATAAACCATTAGCCAGATTTATCAAGAAAAAAGGGAGAAGACTCAAATGCACAGAACTAGAAATGAAAAAGCAGAAGTAACAACTGACATTGCAGAAATACAAAGGATCATGAGAGATTACTACAAGTAACTATATGCCAATAAAAACGACAACCTGGAAGAAATGAGAAAATTCTTAGAAAATAACAAACTGCCGAGACTGAACCAGGAAGAAATAGAAAATATAAACAGAACAAGCACAAGCACTGAAATTGAGACTGTGATTAAAAATCTTCCAACAAACAAAAGCCCAGGACAAGATGGCTTCACAGGTGAATTCTATCAAACATTTAGAGAAGAGCTAACACCTATCCTTCTCAAACTCTTCCAAAATATAGGAGAGGGAGGAACACTCCCAAAGTCATTCTATGAAGCCACCATCACCCTGATACAAAAACCAGACAATGATGTCACAAAAAAAGAAAACTACAGGTCAATATCCCTGATGAACATAGAGGCAAAAATCCTCAAAAAAATACTAGCAAACAGAATCCAACAGCACATAAAACGATCATACACCATGATCAAGTGGGGTTTATCCCAGGAATGCAAGTATTATTCAACATATGCAAATCAATCAATGTGAGAAACTATGTTATAAAATTGAAGGAGAAAAACGATATGATCATCTCAGTAGCTGCAGAAAATGCTTTTGACAAAATTCAACACCGATTTATGATAAAAAACCCTCCAGAAAGTAGGCATAGAGGGAACTTACCTCAACATAATAAATTCCATATATGAGAAACCCACAGCCAACATCGTTCTCAATGGTGAAAAACTGCAACTGTTTCCTCTAAGATCAGGAAAAGGCTAGGTTGCCCACTCTCACTGCCATTATTGAAGATAGACTTGCAAGTTTTAGCCACAGCAATCAGAGTAGAGAAAGAAATAAATGGATTCCAAACTGGAAAGGAAGAAGTAACACTGTCATTGTTTGCAGATGACAAGATATTATACATAGAGAATCCCATAGATGCTACCAGAAAACTACAAAAGCTAATCAATGAATTTGGTAAAGTAGCAGGATGCAAAATTAATGCACAGAAATCTCTTGCATTCTTACACACTAATAATGAAAAATCTGAAAGTGAAATTTAGGAAACACTTCCATTTACCCCTGCAACTAAAAGAATATAATACCTAGGAATAAACCTACCTAAGGAGATCAAAGACCTGTATGCAGAAAATTATAAGACAGTGATGAAAGAAATTAAAGATGATACAAACAAATGGAAAGATATACCATGTTCTGGCATTGGAAGAATCATCATTGTGAAAATGACTATACCACCCAAAGCAATCTACAGATTCCATGCGATCTCTATCAAACTACCAATGACATTTTTCACAGAACTAGAACAAAAAATTTCACAATTTTTATGGAAACAAAAAAGACCCTGAATAGCCAAAGCAATCTTGAGAAAGAAAAACGTAGCTAGAGATATTAGGCTCCCTGACTTCAGACTATACTACAAAGCTACAGTAATCAAGACAGTATGGTACTGGCACAAAAACAGAAATATAGATCAATGGAACAGCATAGAAAGCTCAGAGATAAATCCACACACATATGGTCACCTTATCTTTGATAAAGGAGGCAACAATATACAATGGAGAAATGACAGCCTCTTTAATAAGTGGTGCTGGGAAAACAGGAAGCTACATGTAAAATAATGAAAGGAAGACATTCCCTAACACCATACACAAAAATAAACTCAAAATGGATTAAAGACCTCAATGTAAGTCCAGACACTATAAAACTCTTAGAGGAAAACATAGGCAGAACATTCTGTGACATAAATCACTGCAAGATCCTTTTTGATCCACCTCCTAGAGATATAGAAATAAAAGCACAAATAAACAAATGGGACCTAACGAAACTTAAAAGATTTGCACAGCAAACCACAAACAAGATGAAAAGACAGCAGTCAGAATGGGAGAAAATGTGTGCAAAATAAATAACTGAGAAAAAATTAATCTTCAAAATATAGAGGCACCTCATGCAGCTCTATATCACAAAAAACAAACAACCCAATCCCAAATGGTCAGAAGATCTAAACAGCCATTTCTCCAGAGAAGATATACAGATTGCCAACAAACATATGAAAGAATGCTCAACATCACTAATCATTAGAGAAGTGCTAAAGCCATACTGAGGCATCACCTCACACCAGTCAGAATGGCCATCATCAAAAAATCTACAAACAATAAATGCTGGAGAGGGTGTGGAGAAAAGGGAACCCTCTTGCACTGTTGGTGGGAATGTAAATTGATACAGCCACTATGGAGAACAGTATGGAGGTTCTCCATAGTGGCTGTAAAAAAAAAAAACGTTAAAAAACTATAAATAGAACTTCCATATGACCCAGCAATCCCACTACTGGGCATAAACCATTAGAAAACCATAATTCAAAGAGTCATGTACACAATGTTCATTGCAGCTCTATTTACAATAGCCAGGACATGGGAGCAACCTAAGTGTCCATCAACAGATGAATGGATAAAGAAGATGTGGCACATATATACAATGGAATATTACTCAGCCATAAAAAGGAATGAAATTGAGTTATTTGTAGTGAGGTGGATGGACCTAGAGAGTGTCATATGGAGTGAAATAAGTCAGAAAGAGAAAAACAAATACCGTATGCTAACATATATATGGAACCTAAAAAAAAATGGTTTTGAAGAACCTAGGGGCAGGACAGGAATAAAGATGCAGACATAGAGAATGGACTTGAGGACATGGGGAGGGGGAAGTGTAAGCTGGGACAAAGTGAGTGAGTGACATACACATATATACACTACCAAATGTAAAATAGATAGCTAGTGGGAAGCAGCCTCATAGCACAGAGAGATCAACTCAGTGTTTTATGTCCACCTAGAGGGGTGGGATACAGAGGGTGTGAGGGAGACGCAAGTGGGAGGATATATGGGGATACATGTATATGTATAGGTGATTCACTTTGTTATAAATCAGGGACAAACACACCATTGTAAAGCAATTATACTCCAATAAAGGTGTTTAAAAAACAAATTCTAGGTTAATCTCCTTATTAGCTTGCATATCTGGCAGCATCTGCCCAAGCAAGCAAATTCTCAGGTCCTGTATCTCCCTGCAGGTTCCTGTCTCTTCCCAGATTTCATGTTAGTTGTTTACCCTTCAACCTTACTTTTCTGATGGATTCCAGAAGCGGAATTATTTGTACTTTGTCCAGCTTTTTTCTTATTTTAAAGGGTGACAGCAATGCTTTTGCTTGCCTTCTCTACATCTCTGAGGTGAAAACTTCCTCTCAACTAATTTTTTAAAATGGCATAATGATTTCATATCCTTAGTGGGATGTACTCTAAGGACAAACATAACTATGAAGAAATCTTAAACTTCAATTAGTTGGTTTATTTGTAAAAGTGATACTGGTATTGTAATTCTGTAATTATTTTATGAACATTGTAATATGAAATAGGTTGGTAAATATATTAATATTCATAGGAACCAAGGTTTCCTCTGTAAGAAAAATTAAAAAGTGAAGAAATGTAAATCTGAATTAGAAATGCCAAAATGAACTCAAATATTTATAAGTATAAAAATACATATTTTTTTCTAATTCTACCCAATGAAACATTAGAATTTTCACATAACACAGATGTTTGTTCTAAGTATCATTTCCTTCTAAAAGTTACTGAGCCAGTACAAAAGTAGGTCATTTTGAGTATGGGACAGGAAAAATATAGTACCAGCTTCAAGCTCCTTGTTTGGCCATAAAGCAAGCAGGTACACAAACACTAATGAGGTCATACCTAAAAGGAAAATATGCTGTAATAAGAAAACCATCATTTTGTAACCATTAAAGTAATACTTAGGCAAGAATCTTCATGCATGCAAAATCACTTGTTTAAAATAGGTAGAGAACAAGACAATTATGTTATCTAAAAAATATCACCCCATAAACTGCTTACAAATTGTGCTTATGAAGGGACAGTATACCTTTAAAATGGAGATATCTGGTGTTTACCAGCTTAACCAATTTATCAAATTTAGCATCACCAATTTTGGGACAATCTGAAATCATGTCTCCTGACACAATGCAAAAAGTGTACTCTACATCAAAAAGAAAACTCTACATAATTTTCTTGCCAAAAAATGTTTAATATGAAACTAACCTTGGGTAAATAATCTGACAAATTCAGAATATGACTGATTACACAGAATAATGGGCTTTGAAACTTCAAAAGAGTCACATAATGAGAAGCATAAGGAATGTTCTAGATTTAAAGAGATTAGAGACAATCATCAAATACAACATATAATCCTTTATTGAATACTGAATTTTTAAAAAAGACAATGAAATTCACTTTCAGAGTAAATGAGGAAATGCGAATGTGGAATTTATATTTGGTGAGAACAGAATTTAATTGAAATGTTAGTGGTGTGATAATGTTACTGTGGTTATGTAGGAAGTTATTCTTAAAAGGAACACATGGAAGTATAAAAGGTAAAATGTAATATCTGCAACTTAAAATATAACACTAAATACATGCATGCACATGTGTGCATGCAAATTATATGTGAATAGAGGGGGAAGAAAATTAAATTTGTTGAAAGTTTGTAATTCATGAATCTAGGTTAAAGGTAAATGGGTTTTCATTGTCCTATTGTTCAGAATTTTTAAAAATAATTTTATTTTATAGTGGAGTATAGTTGATTAACAGTGATGTGCTAGTTACAGGTGTACAGCAAAGTGATTCAGTTGTACCCATACAAGTATCCATTCTTTTGACATTAATAAATATTTCCAAAAATGTTTGCGAGATAAAAATCTTAAAAATTTACACCAATGAAAATAAAATGACAAGTAATATGATTAAATGGTAAATAGGTGGTAAAGAAAAATACCAGTTTTTCCACAAAGGAAGTGATCATGGAACCTCCAAAGTAGATGAAAATTGGCATAAATATTTATATATGTTCAAAGTGTTGGGTGTATCTACTTTTGTATTTGTATAATCAAAACAATGCATGCACATGTTTACAAAACTAACATTTAAAATGTCTTCTAATGTTTTTCCATCTCTCCCCACCTTAGCCTCACTCTCCAGAAGCAATTTCTTTTACCGATTTCTGTTTTATTTTTTCACCTGCTGTTTCTACAGTGACCACTGCCCCCAGCATATGAATTCTTTTTTTCTGTTTAATGCTCTAGGTAAATGCACAAATCAGAGACTGTTAAAAAAATCCTAAATTTCTTATAAATTACAGCCACTGCATTAATCATCAAGATTTAAAAAGTATGATCATTCTTATTTGCAGTAGTGTATAACCAGAGGACTCAATGTTAGAAGATGCAAGCAGGTTAACATGCAAGAAAAACAATACAAAAGCTGTCTGACTAGTAGAAAATTAGCCATACCCTGAAGTGGGTATAATACTAGTTGTTTCTCAGAACAGGTGCTCCAAAAATTATTTACTGATTCACTGGTAAAAAGGTGCAGCACAAATTCAAGGTGTTAATAAAATTAACAGATAATATGAAAGTATTATTATCAATGACTGCTTCACTCCTTAACCAATTTCCCTTCTTTGTTCTATTCAAGCTCCTTCAAATAATGTTCAAAGGTTCTCTACTCAATAACACACACTGACCTTGGTTTCTGAGCCTAGATCCAAAGAACAAGTTTTACCGGGATTATCATTTCTCTATGCATTTATTAGGAGTATAATTTTGACCTTACTAATTGTCAGGTATTGACAGACAGTCATTCTCAGTGTGTGGTCACTGATATGACTGGGAAATTTTCAGAAATGTAAACTCCACAGTCCCTTTGTCCCATACCTACTGAATGAGAAACTCTGGAGGTGGGGCCCAGCAACCTAAGATTTATTAAGCCATTCATGTAACTGTTGGATAAAATAAAATTTTAGAAGCATGTTGATAGGGTAAAGAAGGTGACATATGTATATATATATATGATAATATTTGTTCTTTGTGACTTACAGTAAAGTGTAGGAAAGTGTAAGGAAAACAAATGCAAAATAAAAATAAAATGTTTCCAGAGTGAGAGTCATGAGATATGTAATAGAATAAATACATGCTGTTACAACATAGACTATTATATATTATAAAATCCACACATATGGATTCTAAGGTACATATCTTGTGTGTGTATGTGTGTGTGTGCTTCACAAACATAATTTTTTATTTGCTATGTGGAATAAAGACTGGGGAAGGGAGACACAAAAGTTAGAGACATCACTTAAGAGGGTATTTTATTACAAAGGTACAAAATAATAGGAGAAGGCAGTTACAGAGGTAATTAGGAGAGAAAGCCAATTCAGGAAATTGTGTTTTTTTCTAACTGATAGAATTCCAAGAATTGTGTTTTCTTTTTTAAACATCTTTATTAGAGTATAATTGCTTTACAATGTTGTGTTAGTTTCTGCTGTAAAACGAAGTGAATCAGCTATATGTATACATGTAATCCCATATCCCCTCCCTCTTGCGTCTCCCACTTACACTCCCTATCCCATCCCTCTAGGTGGTCACAATGCAGCAGTTGATCTCCCTGTGCTATGCAGCTCCTTCCCACTAGCTAGCTATTTTACATTTGGTAGCGTATATATGTCAATGTTACTCTCTCACTTGTCCAGGTTACCCTTCCCCCCACCTGTGTCTTCAAGCCCAGTCTCTACATCTGCATCTTTATTCCTGTCCTCCCCTTAGGTTCATCAGAACCATTTTGTTTCTTTAGATTCCATATATATGTGTTACCATACAGCATTTTTTTTCTCTATCTGACTTATTTCACTCTGTATGACAGACTCTAGGTCCATCCACCTCACTACAAATAACTCAATTTCATTTCTTTTTATGGCTGAGTAATATTCCATTGTATATATGTGCCACACCTTCTTTCTCCATTCATCTGTCAATGGACACTTAGGTTGCTTCCCTGTCCTGGCTATTGTAAATAGTGCTGCAGTGAACATTGTGGTACATGTCTCTTTTTGAATGATGGTTCTCTCAGGGTATATGGCCAGTAGTGGGATTGCTGGGTCATATGGAAGTTCTATTTTTAGTTCTTTAAGGAATCTCCATACTGTTCTCCATAGTTGCTGTACCAATTTACATTCCCACCAAGAGTGAAAGAGGGTTCCCTTTTCTCCACACCCTCTCCAGAATTTATTATTTGTAGATTTTTTGACGATGGACATTCTGACCAGGGTGAGGTGATACCTCACTGTAGTTTTGATTTGCATTTCTCTAATGATTAGTGATGTTGAGCATCCTTTCATGTGTTTGTTGGCAATCTGTATATCTTCTTTGGAGAAATGTCTGTTTAGGTCTTCCTCCCATTTTTGGATTGGGTTGTTTGGTTTTTTGATATTGAGCTGCATGAGCTGCTTGTAAATTTTGGAGATTAATCTTTTGTCAGTTGCTTCATTTGCAAATATTTTCTCCCATTCTGAGGGTTGTCTTTTTGTCTTGTTTATGGTTTCCTTTGCTGTGCAAAAACTTTTAAGTTTCATTAGGTCCCATTTGTTTATTTTTGTTTTTATTTCCATTTCTCTAGGAGGTGGGTCAAAAAGGATCTTGCTGTGATTTATGTCATAGAGTGTTCTTCTTATGTTTTCCTCTAAGAGTTTTATAGTGTCTGGCCTTACATTGAGATATTTAATCCATTTTGAGTTTATTTTTGTGCATGGTGTTAGGGAGCATTGTAATTTCATTATTTTACATGTAGCTGTCCAGTTTTCCCAGCACCACTTATTGAAGAGGCTGTCTTTTCTCCATTGTATATCCTTGCCTCTTTATCAAATATAAGGTGACCATATGTGCATGGGTTTATCTCTGTCCTTTCTATCCTGTTCGATTGATCTGTAATTCTGTTTTTGTGCCAGTACCATACTGTCTTGATTACTGTAGCTTTGTAGTATAGTCTGAAGTACAGGAGCCTGATTCCTCCAGCTATGTTTTTCTTTCTTTTTTTTTTTTTTTTGGAGCACAGGCTCCGGATGCGCAGGCTCAGCAGCCATGGCTCACAGGCCCAGCCGCTCCGCGGCATGTGGGATCCTCCCGGACCGGGGCACGAACCCGTGTCCCCCGCATCGGCAGGCGGACTCTCAACCACTGCGCCACCAGGGAAGCCCTCCAGCTATGTTTTTCTTTCTCAAGTTTGCTTTGGCTATTTGGGTTCTTTTGTGTTTCCATAAAAACTGTGAAATTTTTTGTTCTAGTTCTATGAAAGATGCCGCTGGTAGTTTGATAGGGATTGCATTGAATCTGTATATTGCTTTGGGTAGTATAATCATCTTCACAATGTTGATTCTTCCAATCCACGAACATGGTATATCTCTCCATCTGTTTGTATCATCTTTAATTTCTTTCATCAGTGTCTTATTTTCCTGCATACAGGTCTTTTGTTTTCTTAAGTAGTTTATTCCTAGGTTTTTGATTCTTTTTGTTGCAGTGGTAAAGAGGAATGTTTCCTTAATTTTTGTTTCATTTTATTCATCATTATTGTATAGGAATGCAAAAGATTTCTGTACATCAATTTTGCATCCTGCTACTTTACCAAATTCTTTGATTAGCTCTAGTAGTTTTCTGTAGCATCTTTATGGTTCTCCATGTAGAGTAGCATGTCATCTGCAAACAATGACAGTTTTACTCCTTTCTGATTTGGATTCCTTTTATTTCTTTTTCTTCTCTGATTGCTGTGGCTAAAACTTCCAAAACTATGTTGAATAATAGCAGTGAGAGTGGGCAAACTTGTCTTGTTCCTGATCTTAGATGTAATGGTTTAAGTTTTTCACCATTGAGAACAATGTTAGCTGTGGGTTGTCATATATGGCTTTTATTATGTTGAGGTAGGTTTCCTCTATGCCTACTTTCTTGAGGGTTTTTTTTTATCATAAATGGGTGTTGAATTTTGTCAAAAGCTTTTTCTACATCTATTGAGATGATCATATACTTTTTATCCTTCAATTTGTTAATATGGTGTGTCACATTGATTGATTTGCTTATATTGAAGAATCCTTGCATTCCTGGAATAAACCTCTTTTGATCATGGTGTATGACCCTTTTAATGTGCTGTTGGATTCTCTTTGCTAGTATTTTGTTGAGCATTTTTGCATCTATGTTCATCAGTGATATTGGCCTGTAGTTTTCTTTTTTTGTTACCTCTTTGTCTGGTTTTGGTATCAAGATGATGATGGTCATGTGGAATCAGTTTGGGAGTGTTCCTCCCTCTGTTATACTTTGGAAGAGTTGAGAAGGATAAGTGTTAGCTCTTCTCTAAATGTTTGGTAGAATACGCCTGTGAAGCCATCTTGTCCTGGGCTTTTGTTTGTTGGAAGATTTTTAATCACAGTCTCAATTTCAGTGCTTGTGATTGTTCTGTTTATATTCTCTTTCTTCCTGGTTCAGTCTCAGCAGTTTGTGCTTTTGTAAGAATTTGTGCATTTCTTCCAGCTTGTCATTTTTATTGGCATATAATTGCTTGTAGTAATCTCTCATGATCCTTTGTATATCTGCAATGTCAATTGTTACTTCTGCTTTTTCATTTCTAATTCTGTGGATTTGAGTCTTCTCCTTTTTTGTCTTGGTAAATCTGGCTAATGGTTTATCAATTTTATGTATCTTCTCAAAGAACCAGCTGTTAGTTTTTTTCATCTTTGCTGTTGTTTCCTTCATTTCTTTTTCATTTATTTCTCATCTGATCTTTATGATTTCTTTCCTTCTGCTATATTTGGGTTTTGTTGTTTTTGTTCTTTTTTCTCTAATTGCTTTAGGTGTAACATTAGGTTGTTTATTTGAGATGTTTCTTGTTCCTTGAGCTAGTATTGTATTGCAATAAATTTCCCTTAGAACTGCTTTTGCTACATCCCATAGGTTTTGGATCATCGTGTTTTCATTGTCATTTGTTTCTAGGTATTTTTTGATTTCCTCTTTGATTTCTTCAGTTACCTCTTGGCTGTTTAGTAGTGTATTGTTTAACCTCCATGTATTTGCATTTTTTACAGATTTTTTTCTTATAATTGATATCTAGTCTCATAGCATTGTGATTGGAAAAGGTACTTGATATGATTTCAATTTCCTTAAATTTATCAAAGCTTGTTTTGTGACCCAAGATATGGTCTATCCTGGAGAATGTTCCATGAGCCCTTGAGAAGAAATTGTATTTTGTTGTTTTGGATGGAATGTCCTATAAATATCTATTAAGTCCATCTTGTTTTATGTGTCACTTAATGATTGTGTTTCCTTATTTATTTTCATTTTGGATGATTTGTCCATTAGTGAAAGTGAGATGTTAAAAGTCCCCCACTATGATTGTGTTGCTGTCAATTTCCTCTTTTATGGCTGTTAGCATTTGCCTTATGTATTGTTGTTCTCCTATGGTGGGTGCATAAATTTTTACAATTGTTATATCTTCTTCTTGGATTGATCCCTTGATCATTACATAGTGTCCTTCTTTGTACCCTGTAATAGTCTTTATTTTAATGTCTATTTTGTCTGATATGAGAATTGCTACTTCAGCTTTCTTTTGATTTCCATTTGCATGGAATATCTTTTTCCATGCCCTTAGTTTCAGTCTGTATGTTTCCCTACGTCTGAAGTGGGTTTGTTGTAGACAGCATATATGTGGGTCTTGTTTTTGTATCCATTCAGCCAGTCTATATCTTTTGGTTGGAGCATTTAATCCATTTAAATTTAAGGTATTTATTTATTTATTTATTTGTGGTACATGGGCCTTTCTCTGTTGTGGCCTCTCCCATTGTGGAGCACAGGCTCTGGACATGCAAGCTCAGTGGCTATGGCTCATGGGCCTAGCCATTCCACGGCATGTGGGATCTTCCCAGACTGGGGCATGAACCTGTGTCCGCTGCATCGGCAGGCGGACTCTCAACCACTGTGCCACCAGGGAAGCCCTTAAGGTAATTATTGATATGTATGTTCCTGTTACCATTTTCTTAATTGCTTTGGGTTTGTTTTTGTAGGTCTTTTTCTTCTCTTCTCTTTCCTGCCTAGAGAAGTTCCCTTAGCATTTGTTGTGAAGCTGCATCTTAAATAGAAATAAATGGTCAATTCTAGCCAGAAATAAAGAGAAGTTCTTTATGAAAAAGATAATAATTATGAGTCTAAATCACGACCTGGAATTGGTCACATCTGGAATCTAGTAAACTATGCAATTTTCTATTATTCTCCCAATTAACTAAACATTGAATCCAGGCTTCAGGACTCACTTTTATCCCAAGCAGTGTAATTAAGTTGTGAAACCTTTCTGTTTTTCTTGGTTTCCTCTGGAATCAAAGCCTTATTCTGACCTCAGTTGGTGATGGGGAGTCCCTGCCCTCTTGTTTCTCCTGTGTCTATTTTATTTCTTCTGTGGATTCCCACCTGGATCCTACTATATGTGGAAAATGATGAGCAATGTTCACTGCCCAAGATGTTCTCACTATTCAGTTTCCCAATGCTGGGATCCTCCAACAACTTGAATTCCTTTAAATGTCCTACTTTGACATAGAATTGAAAAATCTGACTCTATACACCCTGCCCAGCCTCCCCACAACATACCTGAGTTTTGATTACTAGTAAATATTAAACTAAGAATGGAATCCAGAAATGTGACTTCCAGACTAATGTTCCTTCTCTACTTTTCTTGTAACTTCTGATGACTTTTTAGTTATCACCTTTTAATTCCTCTTCCTTTCTCTATTGTTCTGTCCTCTGTATATAATATATGATGTGGTTAAAATATTTATTACAGTATGCATAATATATTTTATATATGAATGTGGGTAAATAATTATCTGTATACACTTAAACACACCCATTTTATTTTTAAGTGAATCCACACATGTATTAGTCAGGGCTCTCCAGAGAAAAAGAATCACTTATATTTAATTATTTAGATTTTTTTTAAAAAAATTGGACCCTTTATGTTTGGATTGTCACCAAAATCATTTTGGCTTGGAGATACACTGTGAAGTTTCAGAGGAAAAGTGGGTTAGTAGGAGACAGGAGAATGTCTATCAGCTGCACCAACCATTTCTTTATAGGGAAGAAAATCAGCCACACAAAGAATAAAATTGGTTTTGTTGTGCTGGATAAACAAAAGGAAGGGGTGGTCCTCACAGAACCTGGGGATCATTCTTACAGGTGGCATCATCATGATGGCAGCAGTGGTGGCCATTATCTCCATGCCTTCTTCATTGACATTCACGAAGGAACTGTGCAGGATCTTGGGCAGAAAGAGGTCTCTCTTGGATGACACTCCAGAAGAGTTGCCCTGGTCTGCTCCAAGGCATCCATCATTCCCATACTGCAAAGAGCATCCTGCCTGTCCTATTTCTCCACCAGCTTAAATCTCAGGAGGAAACCTTCCACCTCTTCTTCATTCATAATGTCTAGTTTTGTCCATTCTATGATTTTCTCGTAAGTAAGTTATTTTTCCACCCTTTTCCAACTGGTCTTTTCATCTGGAAACATGATGAACATATTCAGCTACTTGCCAATATGGGGAAGCACCAAAATTTTGGTGAATAGTTCTCCTATATAGGTCTTTTTAAAGGTATATTCCTTAAACATCATTTGCACAGGCTTGTCTTCATTCTTGCTGAGTTTCCATTGTCTTTCTTTGGTCTGCACTTTGTTAAGTTGATGAGCCCAGTTTCCTTTGAATTAGATGGCATTCACAGGAATCAGATTAGTCACTGAATTAACTGAATTTGGAGACAGCAACTCTATAATTTTGCCTTTTAACTTTTGGGTACCCAGGTGTTTATGTGGTTTCTGGACTCCTCTGAAATGTTGCTCAAGTCGACTCTTCCATCTCTGCTTGGTAGAATTTGCAACAGGAAACTCTGAAAGATGAGAGGAAATCACAGGCCTTTTCTCCAAGGAGACTGTTGGCTGTTCTAAGCAAGTAGCGTGTGCCAGTTCTGTTAACCTTGGTGAGGAGTAACTTGAAACCCTGGTGAGCATCTTCACCTCTGCCTCTGCTTTTACTTAAAGAAATCCCTGGGACACCTGGGCTGTGGTTTTTCCACTTGCTCCCATGAAACCTACGACCAGGGCAGAGAAGATGCTCATGGGGTAGAAAAACATGTTTCTCAATATCCGTACAAGTCAGAAGTATATTATAATATACTTGTGTATAACATAATTACATACATATATATTTACATATATATGTGTGTGTGTGTGTGTGTGTGTATCCTTTGGAATAAGGAATTAACTCATATGATTATGGAAACTGAGAAGTCTCAAGATCTGCAGTCACCAAGTTAGAGAACTAGGAGAGCTGATGGTGTAACTCCAGTCTGAAAGCCAACAGGCTGGAGACCCCACAAGAGAGGATCCAATGTTTCAGTTCCAGGGCAAAGCCAGGAAATGACTGATTTCCCAGTGAAGGCATTCAGGCAGGAGTTTTTCTTACTCAGACTTTTTGTCCTATTCAGGTCTTGTTCTCAGTAAGAGGCTCACTCAAAAATGGAAAGGCCAATCTCCTTTACTTAGAGCACTGATTGAAATGCTAATCTCATCCGGAAACACCTTCAGAGACACATCCAGAGTAATGTGTGACCAATTGTCTGGACACCCTGTGGCTCAGTCAAGTTGACATATAAATTTAGCCATCACAACACATAATTAAATACAATTAATCTTTGTATTCAAATATTTGCCAAGAATATCATTACCTTTATTTAAAAAAATCTTTATAAGCAGATATTATCATTTGAACTAGAAACTTGCATACATTGCAGAGAAGAAAATCCTCCACCTCCTGTTCATGTTCCAGGATAAGATGCTTATTTTACATGATTGAAAATTGAAAAAGAGATTCTGGAAGTGGGTCAGTAGAAAATCAGAAAGCCTCCTAAAGGTAAACTCATTTAAAAGTGGGCTAATCATGGTCTTATGGGTCCTCCACCTGCCATACCCCCTTCTTCTGAAACAAGGTTTACTACTGTAATGAGTTTGAGCTTTTTTCCAAATACATTTTTTTTATCAAGAAGAAAAATATTCTACCTTCAGGTGTTTCTCTGAGTGTCATTGTTTCATGTTCTATTTTAATTATCCACTAGATATACTAAAGTTTATTAAAATAAAAGTGAAATGAAATCCCTTTTAAATCAACATGTGGAACAACTCCAGAAATGATTTATAATACATTCATTCATTCTGGGAAGACTTTGCCACATATGGATCTGCCACATGGGATTTTTTTATCCCTCAAGCTGTCAACTTTGTTACTAAACCACTGAGACTACGGTTTTTGTCTGAGGCCAAATCTCTCATTCTTTTTCTTTTCTGCAGACCTCTCACTGGCTTCAAAGAGGAGATACAAGGAAGAAGGGCTTTCTTTAGCTCTTGGGAACTGGGGCAGAGGTGCTTTTTCAGCATTTAACAATACAAAGAAGGAGAAGAAAAGATGATCATAGCTAACTTTACTGTAGCAACTTATTGCAGGGGAGAAATTGCTACATCAAACAGGAGCTAGATGCTTTCAGGCATTGCTTCCGTACTAATCCTCTCTCTTGAGCACAGATAAGGGAAAAGAGATGTATGGCTGTCATTTTATTTTCTGCTATTATTTAATAGAGACCTTCATCCAAGACAAATGGGATTTTATTAGGTAAAAACTAAGTACAAATGTGAATCATCTATTCTGGTCTTGTGGAAAGGCTCCTTTTATACTTATTCTAAGCCTTGCTTTCATACTTATTCATTAATTCTGTTGAACTAATGCAACAATCACTTTCTCTGAGTACTGTTAAAATATTATTAGAGTCACAAATTTACTCATGGTCTTATCTTCTGAGAGTTCCAAAGTAATGAAACCTAAGACTAGTGCAGAGATTACAAAGAGGGGGCGATTTTCTCTCTTCTTGCACATAGGAAATGTTCAATAAATGTTCGCTGTCATCATTGCTATTATGAATATTAATTGTTATTTGCCCTCTCATTCCCCCATTGAGACCTGTCGGCTATCCCAGTGCCACCACCAAAACACACACACCTGCATGCTGGCAGAACAACAACCCACCATTCACATTTACACTCAGAGAAATCCAACTGAAAGATTCCACACTGACCCATTCACAAAGGGGTTAATGTACATCCCTGTACCTGAAGACAAGAAGAATGACATCCTTGCTCACTCCCCAACCATAAGAATACAAGACTAAGAGGGAAAAAAAGGAAAACTTTCAATTTTGTTCCATACTGCCAAGAGGTCCCTGTATGATGCAAAGGAATAAGCCCAGATTTTTAGAGTCAGAGAGACCTGAGTTTGAATCTCAGCTTCCTGCTTTACTAAATCTGTGATCTGAGTTTAATATACTTGTCTATAAAATGGAGCTAGGGAGAACCTACATCATAAAATATTTCCTGTCCCAACTCATGTCTCAGGGACTTAAAATCAGTAATTATGAAAGGGTCCAGTCTCTGCTAAAAATTTCCATCGATTTTCTTATAATTAAAAGTCAGGAGATTGGGCTAGAAAATCCTCTTCCAAGGTACCTTATGGCACTATGAAATTATGTTATATATAGATTCCTGAAGCTCCTAGTTACATGATAGTCCTTAGTTCGCCTTTGGGAATTACCACAATCTTGACATCAATCTATTTTTTCCCTAATTTCCCCAGTGATGAAATTTTTTTGCTTTAATTTAATATCTTTGTAGGTTGCCAAAGCTCTGTAGGCTTAAGCTTTGGTGTTTTAAGCTTGGGTCTTATGAATTTAAGTACCCTCACCTCATGAGTTACAGCCAAGATAAGCATTCTGCTAGATGCTGGCTATAATTATTCCAACTATCAATATATGCTTAAGAACTGGGGGATAAACATAGAATGGGTTTACAGACCTGTTCTGAGACTATCTCAGTTCAAACCTCCATCAGTCCTGCCATTTGCAGTAATATGGATGGACCTAGAGAAGATCATACTGAGTGAAGTAAGTCAGACAGAGAAAGACTACCACATGATATCACTAATATGTGGAATCTAATAGATGACACAAATGAACTTATATACAAAACAGAAACAGACTCACAGACATAGAAAACAAAGTTATGGTTACCGGGGGGAGGGGGATGGGAGGAGGGATAAATTAGGAGTTTGGTACTAACATATACACACTACCATATATAAAATAGATAACCAACAAGGACCTACTATATAGCAGAGGGAACTATACTCAATAATTTGTAATAACCTGTAAGGGAAAAGAATCTGAAAAATAATATATATATGTATAACTGAATCACTTTGCTGTACACCTGAAACTAACACAACATTGTAAATCAACTATACTTGAAAATAAACAAACAAATTAAAAAACTCCATCAATCTTGAGTGGTGAGCCATGCTGCCCTTATGGTTTCTGGGGGTTAATATTAGCTCTGAAAATAGAGGTGGGCAAATTTTGAAAAGTAAAACAAGTATCAGTCTTTCTCTTTATAGTACTGAGCAAGTAGGTTTTATTATTTTAAACTAAACACCCTGGCAACACTTTTCTAAAGTTCTGAAATTAGGTGTTTTTATTTTCATTAAATTGTGTATGACTTTAAACAAACAAACAAACAAAAAAGCAGCTGAAGATAAGAAGAAACAAACTGTGCATTTCAGCTCCCAGGAAGACAATAAACTGAAATCCATCTCAGTATTTAGTTAGTCAAAGACTTCACAATTTTCCAAAAGAGGGAGAAGGAAGACAATTCCTTCAAAAACACAACTAAGTGCTGTGCTCAGACCACTTGACTTCCTGTTTCATTATTGCTGCTCTTGCAACAATACCAGGCAGTACGGAACACAAGGTATGTCTCATCTCCAGCCCCCACTTCCCACCCCAACAGGCCTCTCAAAGACCCTACCCAAGGTCTCTACCACTGGATACTCAGAATAGCCCAATCTAGAACTTACATTATTTTCAAAAATGTAGCCATTGGTTTGTGTATACTTCAAGTTGAATAATAGATATGATCTGTCTTCATGTTTGCTGATCTATCATCACATTAGATCCTTTAATATTGATCATATGTATTTTAAAGCTCCTATGATGGTTCAAAAATTTAGGTGACATCTGGGGCTGCCTTGTTTTCTCTTCATTTTTTTTTTCTTGTTATTTTGTTGGAATTCTGGATATTATGAATAGTAAAGACCGAGGTAAATAATTTTCTCATCCATCTTCTCTCTATGTGGGGAGTTGAATCTCTTTATTCAGTATTTTAGCTGGATTTGGGACTTGTTTTTCTACCTTCAGGGCACCACAGATTTCAAACATCTACAGGGTTGGGATGAAAATATGTAATGCTTAGAGTGGGACCTGGGGCTCCATAATATAGTTTTTTGAGAATTGTATTACCATCCTCAGCTGTTGACTGCCCTTGCGTACCTGCTCCATGGGTGTTCCCTTTACTCTACTGCCCCTGTACTAGCACTAGCTTACTTCTGCTTATAACTTTGCATCAAGTTATACAGACGGAGTGTTCTTGCTTGGCTCTACAGTTCCAATCTCAGTCTTAGAGAGGTCTTGTGATCTTGGACTACAGGAGTAAGAATTTTTCAGTGTTTCTTCCCCTTTACTGTAGCCAGAGTCTGCCTAGTGTTTGGGAAGGGGGTGGTTTTGAAGGGAAAGAGTTTCCTGACCTTCACCCTGTAGTATTTATAATTGATAGTTGACTTTTCTTTGTGTCATGCAGAATCATGTACTCCATAGATTTTCTCATTTCCACGTCCAGTGGCAGAGAGATTTTTTTTTTCCTCTTTTAGTCATCTATGTTTGCTTGGGCCTTGGGAGCTGGAAGATTTCCTGCCCCTTCCCCACCAGCTTAAGTCTTTTGATTAATATAAGAGAAGGACATGGGGAAGAGTGGGATTTGGGTTCTGTAAGTCACTAGAGGGCTCTCAGCAGGTCTTCCGTTCTGCCCTCAAACATTCTCTTGAATAGCCGGTGGAAGCCAATGTAAAATAGTTCATGTGTGAATATAGACACCCCTTGGGTTCAGTGTTCTCAGTTATTCTAACCTGTTGTGCCAGCCCATAATAAACTTACAAGAAATCATTAAAATTGTGGCTGTTTTACTTTTACCTATTTTTACAGCAGCCACCTCTTTCTTTTGTGCTCTGTCAACAGGGAAACAATTTGGTGTCCCATGTCTCCTTGTATAGGTCTAGCACTCTTTAGAACTTAATGCAGTTTGTTGCCCTGTAGACTCAACTCTCTAATGGATTTAAGGAAATGGATTAAGGAAAACTGTAATTTTTTTAATGGATAGGGTAGGAGCAATGTTCTCTTGTGGGCTCCTACATTGTAAGCAGAAGTGGAACTCTATATTGAAGTACTCTAATGTCAATTTCAGAAAATAAAATAGGTAAACTTTTAATTTCTAAAATATCTATGCTGTTTATTTATCTTTGGATTTATGTTTCAGATTAGTTGATGCCTTTTGCAATCAGAGACATTAGAGGCACAGACATGACTGACATTTTTCTAAGTTAAAGAAATTGAGAGTTTGAATTCCGCTCATCTCCTTGAACTTGTTTTCAAATACTTGTCATGTCCATAACTTGTCATAGAAGTTCTTAAAGGGAATACTTTTCTGATGTGGATTCTTATTTTTAACTTTTTCTTATTGTGGTAAAAATACGTAGGATGAGGTTCACCCACTTAATAAAATATTAAATGTATAGCACATTGTTAACTATACATACAATATTGTACCGTGGACCTCTAGAACTTTTCATCTTGCATCACTGAAATGCATCTCCCCATTTCCTTCACCCCCCAGCCCTGGGAAGCCACCATTCTACTTTCTGCTTTTAACGATTCTGACTATCTTAGAGACCTCATATAACTGAATCATGCAGTATTTGTCCTTCTCCTACTTGCTAATTTCATTTAGCATAATGTCCTCAACATGGATGAGACTTGAAGACATTATTTCAAACTTTTGATCACAATCCATAGTCCTAACAGTACCACAATATTCATCTATCTTACGCGAGAGAAAATTGGCTGTTAAAACCAAGTATTACTTATGGTATTAAAAGTTGAATAAAACCACAAAATAAAATAAGAAAAATGCATTCTTGTTTCTTCAGTCAAGACTTTATTGTTGCTGCTGTTAAGTAAATCTTCCTATTTCATCTTGTATCAAGTAATCCCTACAATATAGTGAACAATGACACAATAGGGGAATTAACACAACTGAAAATAGTTCTTAAGCATCTTAGCAAGGATAAAGCCACATAGAAATTGCAGGCAATTGCAACAATAGTTAAATTGGTGGTCAAAAAGAAAAATGAGTCAGAGAACAGAATACCGAGAGAGGAAAATCCAAACTTCTAAACTCCTGAAATTGGTAGCATCAAAATGCTCCCCACCTAGAAGTAATTATAGTTAAAATTCATTGGTCTGACATAATCACCTGTTTCACATCATTATTTCTTCCAAATAAGCAAGTAGAGCAGATATTAGTTTGATGCAATGTAATATGAACAAGATTTGGAGTCATCAACCACGATTTAAATCTTGTACTCAGTTGTTCCATGACTTTGGATCACTTAGTTACTCACTTTGTTAATCTTGGTTTATTCATCTGTAAACTAGGTGCTAGTATCTAATTCCCAGGGTGTAAAGATTAAAGAAATGTATATAGATGTATAATGTATATAGCACAGTTCCAATCACATAGTATCAATTTTCTTTGTCTAATCTTGTAAAAGCTTTCACAGGACTTTGCAGTGCTTTATCCTTCTGCCTTCTTTTAAAACCAAGAGGCACTTGACATTGGTTCACCTTGGAATGACTCAGCATCATCAGATAAATTCTCCCTGCTTTTAAGTCCTCTATCAATTACTGTCAGTGTAATTCAAGGGACAATTAATCACTTACTACTTATGAAACCTCTTCTCTTGCTGTCTTATGGCTAATCAGCAGCCTGATTTTCAAATTAACTGTTGGTGACTTTCTCTACCTCTTAATTTGTAAGCACCTTGAAAGCTGAGAGTGCCTTTAAGTTTTTCTCTTTCCAATAAAGTTTTAGCAAATACAGTAAATTGGAAAGTTATCATGTTTTTGAAAATAAAACATACTTGTACAAATCTATATTTAGTAAGACATTCAAGGGTCCCATTTACTTATATGGTTTGCCCCTGCACTGAATATTCTCATTCAACTATGAGTTTATAGCATTTAACATTTTCTGTCATTGTGTGTATGTTAATGTGTCTGTTTCAAGTAGTCTCTCTCCACTCAGCTTCAGGATTTCTAAATTGCTCCCTACTGTAACAAATCGAATTACATATCAGTGAATTTCCTTTATTACAACTTGAAGCTAACAAATTCTGTCTGGTGACCCAAAGAGTCTGCCAACCAAACAGGTAGATATGTTCTGTGGAAATAGTTTTTCTTAGTACCACATAGGACTTACATTATAGATTCATTTTCTGTATGAGATTTACATCATTGTTTGTCAAAACGTAGTACTTCATTGAATGATTCAGAAGGATCGTTAAAAGTAGATTCCTCAGACATACTTAAATATTCTGATTAATGGAATAATATATAATAATAATAGTAATTATATAGTTGCAACTGCCAACTAAGAAACCACAGACAACTCAAAGTTTGATAATTTTTATGGACTTAGTGTTTATGGTGACAACCTACATTCCCTTCTCCACCCCTCATATACTTCCTGCTTCTTCCTCTTGATTGCAAATTTCAGTGAGATCTTCCTTGCGTGAATGATAACATGTCAATTGTGAAGTTTTGATTAGAGAGATTAAAGGAAAGGTTAAAAAAAGAAGATGACACATAAATAACAGATAAGGTTCTTGCTACTTCCCTCTATGGGGCACTAATTCATTTGTTTATTTTTTTTAAAAATTACTTATTGTATTTGTAGATGTACATTTACTTTTCACTCATAATACATATTTATATATTTGTTGATTTCTTTGTCAGGCCCTATGTCATGCTCTTCTCTATAGGTTTTCCTAACATTCTTCTGTCCTTAATATATTCTGGGTAAGCATATATATACATGTACCTGCAAACACACACACACACACACAGCCCACAGCATTTGAAGTCCATGCTCTATACACATTTTAAGCCAAAGATTTTATTTTATACATCTCTATAATTCCATTCAAATCTCACAAAAATTCTCATTTCAGATGGGAATTCAGTGTGGAAACTGAGATAAGTAAAATAAAGTTACCCAATGTCACTCAGCTAGAATTTATCAGAACAAATCAGAACAAAAATTTAACACAGGATTATCTTTGCCCAAATCTATGCTATTAACTTTTAACTCCTCAGAAAAACCTAAGACTTCTAGAATTTCTCCTCTACATATTATGAGCAACTCCTAAATAATAATTTATATTACCCATGGCATCAATAAACAAAAAATAAATTGATGCATGTTGGTAAGAGACCGTAATGCTATCTGGTTTCTGACAGCTACATTCCTGTGTATTGGAAGGAGAAGGAATTAAATTGTTAAAAAACTAAGCCTATTGCTAGGGTATTTTTTATATATAAAAATAAAATGTAATAGTAAATAAATATTTATATTTAACATATACTCCAATCACTGATCTTGTACTTTCTTGCCACTTCTCACAAAAAGTATTTTATGAGTACTAATAATGGTGGTGATCTTTTTTGTAGAGAAACGATTCCCTTCGAAGCTGGTTTATAGGCAACAGAGATTAAGTAGGTGGAGAAAGAAACTTAGAGGAAACCTTAGAGTCATATGCTTTGACAGTCAAGTGGAATATAGGACATTAACACAAGTTATGTCCTAACATGATTGAATTATGACAAATTCAAAAAATTCAAATCCGTATAGGCACACACACATTGAGAGAGAGAGACACAGACAGAGACAGAAACAGAGAGAGTGGGATGCCTAGCTATATAAAAGAAAATTCAAGGATGATGTAACATTACAATTTTATATGTATGTCAGTGTCTTCATGCTCCCAAATCTGTTCTCTTTGTCTTTGCATGAAATAAACTCCCTTTAACATTTGCCTGATTAACTCCTGCCCATCCTTCAACAAACAGTTCAACAGCTCAGTGTTCACCTTTTTCAAGAGGATTTTCAAAATCCCTAAGTTTCTTTTCCTATGAGTTTGGAGCAGTGGATATGTTTGCAGCCATTATGTAATTACTAATTAGGACAGTTGCCTGATACAGACCATTTATACATCAGATATTGTCTACCATACCCTGACTAATATTAGAGTCAGAATTATCTTAGAATTATCTCTGTGCTTCTCATCTTCATGACTGTAAGTTCCCAGAGGATGGGGACTTTCTGATTTTACTAAGAATAGTGCACAAAATGGGTAATCCTAAAGATTTGTTTGAAATAGACTAACATAAGGAAACTAACATGTTTGTAGACTTGAATTTTAAAGTATTTCCTATATATATCCCATGTGCTCTGGTGGTTGATTACACACACACAACTACAAAACAAAACAAAACAAAACAACAACACATGTCCATTTCCCTGTACAGATTTAAACTATTTCCAAACTAGTTCCAATAAAAATAGAAATTGCCCTAATAAGCCTGGAGAGAAATTAGTCCTTCTACTTATTAGTGCTACTCCTTACTAAGTTTTGTTGTATTTTTTTTTAAGATGGCAAAAATTTTCAAATTTTTGTCCAATAAAATCCCCCAAAGGTGGAGAGGTATTTTTGTTTGTATTTTGTGAAATTAAATAACATATCCAAAAGAGCAGTTAACCAATGGAAGGAACAGAAATATGGTCAGAGTTTTGCAGCATCTCATCACTTGGTAAAATACCTGA
Source organism: Globicephala melas (assembly GCF_963455315.2). Lineage (NCBI taxonomy): Eukaryota > Metazoa > Chordata > Mammalia > Artiodactyla > Delphinidae > Globicephala > Globicephala melas. The sequence goes on along the minus strand of NC_083320.1, from coordinate 104,844,728 downwards.
CAATTCTATACATCGTTAGCCATACATGTTGTTTGCTTTCCTTTGGTTAAATGAAACACAGCCCAAAACAAAACTTCAAATATTTTTTCCCTTTCTCTTTGCTTTGTTTAGTTTGTGGTAAAAGTGTGCCTCTTTTGAAACATTATGATGCTAGATGATACTTTGTGGAAAGTCAACCCTCCCTGGACGTGGAGAATCTAAACTTTGGATTATTGTCCTGTGGTGGAAGGTACCATCTCTATTTTTCTGTATGGGCTGTTTTTGTGCATTTATGTTATTATTTTTATTGTTAATTCTTGGACCTAAACTGTGAGGACCTTCATTAGATGTGGATGCTGTGTACTCACAAATTAGAGTTAAACTCTCCTGTAGTATGGCACTTATTCCTTACCCTTATGGAAAATTCTCAAATCTTCCTTCCAGTTAAATACAGTACTTACACATTTAATACATGTCTATTGAAAATAAAGGACAGAAACATATTCTTACAAACAGGGTGCCTGTCATCTGGTATCTAACATTCCAGAAGAAAGCAGAGAATGCCATATCTGAAGACTTAATTTTTTTTCCACATTATCTTATTTGCAGCTGAGAAGTTCAGAGAATCCATGAATCATGACATTTTCTGGCCTAAATGGGTATATGAGATCATCTAAATCCAGTTTTTCCCTAATAATTTTGGCTCCAGTATCCTTCTTATGTACGTTATTCTATTTATAAATATCTTATGGATTTAACAATAAAATTATTATTGTGTGATACAGAAATAATTGGATAAGTTTTCTGAACTCTCCTTTATTTTTTCATCTTTAAAATGGAAATGAAATAGTACCTATCTCATGATATTGTTAAGTGGATTCATTTTATTAAATTTTAAAGCATTTTAAATAGTGCCTGTCACAAAAAGTTATAGAAATAAATAAATAACATTTAAGCTAAGTATATTAATAACTTTTCTATAGAATTCACTTAAATAAAATTCTTAATATTCTTATTGCAAAGGAAAACTGTATAATTTTAAATTATAAGTACTACTTCGAGTTATTTATTTTTCCATGAGTGTGTACTGTCAGGAAATACATTTAAGCATTAATTGCTGTTTTGCTATGCAGATCCAAACTTATGTTAGGGCTTCCCTGGTGGCGCAGTGGTTGAGAGTCCACCTGCCGATGCAGGGGACACGGGTTCACGCCCCGGTCCGAGAAGATCCCACATGCCGCGGAGCAGCTGGGCCCGTGAGCCATGGCCGCTGAGCCTGCACGTCCGGAGCCTGTGCTCCACAACGGGGAAGGCCACAACAGTGAGAGGCCCGCATACCACAAAAAAAACAAAAACAAACTTACGTTAAACTATAGGCTGAACGTTAATCAAACAGGCAAAAAGTGCTCTTGACTTTTTGAGTTCTTTTTTGACTTTTTGAGTTCTTTTTATAAATAATAAAAATAAATTTATTCATAAATAATAAACATTTTCTTTATTTTATATTTAAATTTAAAATTTTATATTTAATATTTCTTTTATTTAATAAAAATTATTTGCTTAGAAATAACATAGGTTTGGGCTTCCCTGGTGGCGCAGTCGTTGAGAGTCCGCCTGCTGATGCAGAGGATGCGGGTTCGTGCCCTGGTCCGGGAAGATCCCACATGCCACGGAGCGGCTGGGCCCGTGAGCCATGGTCGCTGAGCCTGTGTGTCTGGAGCCTGTGCTCTGCAATGGGAGAGGCCACAACTGTGAGAGGCCCGCGTACCGCAGAAAAAAACAAAAACAAAACAACAACAACAAAAAACACATAGGTTTGATAAATGCATTCTCACTAAAAAATAAATAGCCATAATTATCTTTATATCTTCACCACCTAGCACAGTTTTTTGTAGTACTAGAGATATCCTGAGTTAGCTAGTAAATTAGTTTGATCAAATAAATGAGTATATCTTGAGGCAAGTTTGTACAATTATCAACTTTATTCTCATCTTTAATTTTGTGCATTTGTATTACTAATATTTTCCATCTCTAACCACTGAACTCTAGTGGATTTTAAAGCAAGATGCTAAACTGAGGATAAAAACAATTTATAGAATTAAAAAACAAACAAAAATGACCCCAAGTGATAAACTGTATTACCAGCTCTATGATAATAAATAGACATATTTAGTAAATGGAATGAAATGAAATCCCAAGGTGTTGGATAAACATGTGAATGAATAAATGTTCGATGCCCAAAGTTTAACTGCCTCCATCCGTGTATATGAAGTTCATGTTCTCTCATCAGAGGTATATTAATGCCAGGCTCCATTCTCATCAATACCCATCTTTGGAGCACCTACCACTGTGCATGGTAGTGATCTCTGGGAGGCGCTCCAAAGCAAAAACAGCACTGTGTAGTGTTCCAGTCTTCCTGTGGTCACCATCACATTCCATAGTGTTGTTGAAGAGATGGACTCTGCTTGTAATATAATTTGAAATGTTGGCACACAGTGATTTAAAATATAACTGCATGGCTGAGTTTAGCTATAGATTTTAAACAGGTACCAAGCTGTTTATAATTGGTGAACCCCCTCCTCCCAGCTCTTTTCTACCTGCTTACTCAGCACTAGCAATGCAACTAAGATAAAAGTTGAGAAAGGGAATTAAGACAGGCTTGAGAGATCCTTTAATTATTTGATTGATCGAAGGAAATGGATTTAAGTGATTTTCTGTCTGACTAGGAACTAGAGAAGGGAGGAAGTGAGCTATCCTCCTTGTGCAGCCAAGGACCCTGTTACAGATTGAACTGTGTGCCCTCCAAATCCATATATTGAAGTCCTAACTCCAATGTGACTATATTTAAAGATAGGGCCTTGAGAGAGCTAATTAAGGTTAAATGGGGTCATATGGGTGGAGTCAGAATCTGATGGGATTTGTGTCCTTATAAGAAGAGGAAGAGACACCAGAGATAGATGTCTCTCCACTCATGCACAGAGGAAAGGCCATGTTAAGACATCCCAAAAGGTGGCCGTCTGCACTTCAGGAAGGTATTTGCAGAAACAACCCTGACGGCACCTTGATGTTGAACTTCCAGCTTCCAGAATTGTAAGAAATACATTTCTGTTGTTTAAGCCACCAACTCCGTGGTATTCTCAGCCTGAGTTGATGAATATAGTTCCCAAGAAGAGAGGTTAGAAGTGATCCCAGGCACAACTCTTTAGCATGGCCAAACGCTAGTCCAGGAGAGATTAGATGTGAGGCTTCTCTCCTCTTGCATGGATGGTGTGTGTGGGGGTGCGGTTGTGAATCTTACCCCTGACAGAAGTTGTATCTTCTATATTACGATGTGGATGTTTCCAGCAGGAGATTGTAAAACCTCTCCGGGATATTAACCAATCTAAAACAGACTTCCTAGTCGGCTAATCCCATGGGTTCAGTTAGAGTATAATCTAGTGGTTTGTTTGCTGACTAAGTCTCAAAGATTGCCAAAGGCCATGTCAGATTAGAATATTTGGGAGGTTAGATCTTTACTAGGGCATCTATAAATTTATATTCTTCTCCTCCTTCCCCTTCTTCTTCTTTTTCTTCTTCTTCTTCTTCTTCTAGTGAACCCATTTATATAACTGGAAAATAAATTCACTTGCTTGAAGAAAGAGAGCTATCTTGGTTCAGTTCTGTGTCCATCCATCTTTACATTTTAGAGGCCTCTGGAGTTGCTTTAAACTGAGGTTTAGACTGAATATGCCAAGTTTTCAAGAAATAATGAGGCCTTCATCAGTAAATGCAGATAAAATAAAATTGGAGAAAACTGGGCCAAGGTTTTTCTGGGGAAGTTTTGAACAGGACAGTTACACTGCATATTTCTAATATAAAGAAAGCATGGTATCATGGAGAAATCCAGGCAAGGAAACGGGCAAGAAGTGTAGAAAGAAAATTAGTTATTGAAGAGGGTTACCTGAAGTACTAGAGTTAACCTGAAAGTTATTATTTTGATTTAGAGTAATATGGTTTATATAGAGAGATAACCAATCTAGTCATTACCTTGACCTCACTGTCTGATGTGTGACGAAAGCTCCTCGAGATACAAAAATGAATTTTAATATGGCATATCAGAATGTATGTTTCAGACCCACTTGGTTTTAAATCTTTCTCCTGATCAATTAGGGACTTATGGGGACCTAAAGCCCTATCTGTCATTTGTATCTTGCAGTATGGAAAGAAGCATTTTCTCCAATTGTCATGAATCTGCAGACAATTGTTCTTTGAGAGGTTATGGTTGTTCCATCCCACAGTTTCAATAAATTGAGACAAGTTATAACTAGAATATGATAGAGAATTCTATTGAGAGCAGGCAAAGAAACTACGAAAAGAATGCATTGGGCTTCCCTGGTGGTGCACTGGTTGAGAGTCCCCCTGACGATGCAGGGGACACGGGTTCGTGCCTCAGTCCAGGAGGATCCCACATGCCGCGGAGCGGCTGGGCCCGTGAGCCATGGCCGCTGAGCCTACGCGTCCGGAGCCTGTGCTCCGCAACGGGAGAGGCCACAACAGTGAGAGGCCCGCGTACCGCAAAAAAAAAAAAAAAAAAAAAAGAGCATTTATTTATCCTACTTTCAATGTGTTCAAAAGTAGCTGGAAGAGGGCAAGGTTTCTGTTGTTGTTCAGACAGTGGCAAGTGAAGGCAGCAAAGTAGTCACAAGAATTAGTCGAGAGGCAGAGTTTGTGATGAGGAATCAAGTATTGATTTCAATCCATAGGAGTAGGTATTTTGGAATCAGTAACTGTGGCTGCCTCAGGGAATGAGGTTGGAAGAAGCACAGTGGGTGTTCTGAAAACGCCATGAAGATAGTCTATCAAACTGATAAAGATGATAATGCCATGGGTGGACCTAGAGTATCATACTAAGCAAAGTAAGTCAGAAAGAGAAAGACACATACCTTATATGTGGAATCTAAAATATGACACAAATGAACTTATCTATGAAACAGAAACAGACTCATAGACATAGAGAACAGACTGGTGGTTGACAAGGTGTGGGGGAGGGTTGGGGAACGGTTGGAGTGGGAGGTTGAGGTCAGCAGGTGCAAGCTATTATATAGAGAATGGATAAACAACAAGGTTCTACTGTAAAGCACAGGGAACTATATTCAATATCCTGTGATAAACCATCATGGAAAAGAATATGAAAAAAGAACATATATGTATGTATAACTGAGTCACTTTTCTGTACAGCAGAAATTAACACAACATTGTAAATCAACTATACTTCAATAAAATTTAAAGAAAGTTGATAATGCCAAGCTGAAAAATCACAAACTCAAACTACAACACTATTGTGAAAGCACCTGTGTAACTGAAATAATTGGTGATTATATCCTAAGAACTGCAATCAAAATGAAAGCAAATACTGAGTTCCTTTCACATCTTTAATCTTGAAATATTAATGAATTAATCTGCACTCATTTTTATCCAAGAGACCCACTGTCTTTTGTGCCCTCCACACAGTTCACAAACTCAGTTGTGGTCAGACATGGACATCTATTTTTGTTTAAATGAACCATCCTCAACCTCCAAGTGTGAATAAAATGTGTACTGTACCCATTCCTTGTTGTTTAAGTATGACATGTACTTTTTTCTCACAATTTAGATAAATAATTATAACTGATTTCTTCCTGAAGTTTCTAAGGGTATTAAAAGTATTACTTATAGATGTATTATAGGTATTTTATATATATTAAATAAATGGTTTCCAATAAGACAAATATTTAGGAGCTCAGCTAACCAGGACTTTAATGACCCTTCACATGTGTTGACTTCACAGGAATCTGTATATGCCAATCTCATCTTCAAAGTTGTGCTCTAGTCCTGAACAATTCATAAAGAATTTTGTTGCTATTAAGGCCTGCAAACAGCTGTTTATTTTTTTTTCCAAAATCTCACTGCCCTTAGGATAATTTCTACAGTCAAAAATTTGCTTTCTCACTCCAGAATGGCCATGTGAGAAGTTCAGCAAACCCCCCGCCCAGTGAAACAAGCCTTTGATTGGTAAAAATTACTGTACAGTTTAAAAGTATCTGACAGTTTTCCTTGGAACACATAGAAAATGAAGAAATGTTTAAGCAAGAAAATCTACCAAATATTTGTAAGAACAGTAAGAATGTGTGTGTGGGGTGTGTGTGTATGACTTAAGCCATGATTTGCTCTGGTACCGACTGCCATACTCAACTCAGTGTGAAGGAAGCTCTACTCTAGGTGACTATGGCCAAAGCCATGGGGACCCTCTTCTCCCAGCACCTAGTCTAAAGCCATGGTTTTTACTCCAGGAGGTGTATGCAGCCAGAATCTCTCATCCTCCTCAGCAATATACTACAATACAGCAAGTCCCCTACATGCAAAAAAGTTCCATTCTGAGAGCATGCTCGTAAGTCCAGCAAAGTTAGCCTGGGTACCCAACTAACACAATCAACTAAATAGTATTGTATTGTAATAGGTTTACAATACTTTTCACACAAATAATACGTGAATGACAAACAAACAAAAAATAAAGAAAACATTTTTTAATCTTACAGTACAGTACCTTGAAAAGTACAGTAGTACCAGCTACATCACCACTGCTTTTACACATGCTTCAGGACATCCTGGGCTTGAAATAAAGATACTGTACTACTGTACACTATACAGTCCTGTACAGTAAAATACACAAAAGCACAACCACGTGTAGAGGATGCACATACGTGACAATGTATGCCAAACACATGGACTAACTTACGTGATTGGACATGCGAATGCACATTTGAATCTTTGAAAGTTCACAACTTGAAGGTTCGTATGTGAGGAACTTAACTGTAGTTCTAGTCCAGGTAGGTGAGACCAAAAGGATCTGAGTTTCCTCGCCCACCAAACACCCATTCATGAGGCAAAAGCTATAACCCAGGTACAGCAGGTTGAGAATACTGGGAATTCATTCACTTTGTCCCAGCTTGCTTGTACTTTGTAGTTCCATGATGACAGGACCAAACCAAGAAGACCAGGGGCTACCATCACCATGCAACACTCCACCCATAGAGTAGCATGCACATCTGGGAAAAACAAACCATTGTCCCCAGCTCCAGGCCCAGTGCAATGGCATATATATTCTGCCCTGGGATGGGACATACTGGAAGGACAGAAATTTCTGCAGCCTTCCCTAAGGGGACTGACTTTATTTGGAATAGAGCTTGCAAAGTTTATGCCTAAGGAACATCTTGGTGGTAAGCAAAGAAGAGAAGGTTAGTAGCTCCATGATAGTATTAGCAACAAGCAAGATATAAAAAACTGGCTCAAAGTTATGCAAAGAGATCTAGGAAAAGAGACAGTTAAGAAATCCCCTCCTGAGACTGAGAAAGTCTTAGAGATAGGCAACACCTTGCTCATGCAAAATGGCCACTTTAATTAGAATTAGATTGTGGAGCAATTTGCTCCCAGGGTGTTGTCACAAACAATAGAACTATCAGCCAGCAAGGAGTAGAGAGGAATAGCTGGGTGTGATACCAAAAGAGGCAGATCAGCTAAAAGCTTAACTGGGGAGTTCAGAGAGAGATCATGAGAGAGCTTGACTAAGACCACACTCATCCCTGATGGTCAGAGGACTGTGCACAAGCCCAGCAGAAGCCACACACTGTGGGGGAAATAGACTTCACTGATTGGCTGCAGCCAAGTTCCTAAACAAAACAATAAAAACAGGCCCTTGGGGATGGGGGTGAGGGCTGGGATGTGGTATCCAGAGTAGCTACAATCCATTATCTAAAATGCCCAGTTTTCAACAAAAATAAAGAGACATGCAAATAATAAGAAAGTGTGATACATATACAGGAAAAAAATACATGCACTAGGAACTTCCTTTGAGGGTGTCAAATGTAGGACTTTGCAAAGACATGAAAGCAACTTTTAGAACTATATTCAAAGAATTAAAGGAAGCTGTGTTTGAGGAATTAAATGAAGGTGATGACAATGTCTCATAAAAAGGATAATAGCAACAGAGATAGAAATCACAAAGGGAACCAAGTGGAAATTCTTCAGTTGAAAAGTATAATAACCAAAATTGAAAATTCACTAGGGGGGCTCAATAGCAGATTTGAGATGGAAGAAGACAGAGCCTGCAAATTTGAAGACAGATCAAGAATAGGCAATCTGAGAGAAAAGCAAATGAAAAATGAACAGAGCCTCAGAGAATGTGAAAACCACCAGTGCACCCACATATGCATAATGTGGGTACAGAAAAAGAAGAGAGAGGCAAAGAAGTCAAAAACATATTTGAAGGTGTAATGGCTGAAAAGTTCTGATATTTTACAAAAATAACCAATCTGCACATCAAAGGAGCTCTGTGAATGTCAAAGAGATCTACACCTAGACACATTATAGTTAACACACTGAAGGACAAAGAGAAAGTCTTGAAAGTAGCAAGATTAAAATCACTCATCATGTATATAGAAACGCTGATAAGACTAACAGCTGACATCTCATCATAATTATGTTCTTTTTCCCATATAAAATAGGGGTAATTCTAATAATAAATTATTTATTTGAAATTATAAGGCAATGGCACATAAAGGTATACTTCTAGATGACAAAGTACAAAATTGCTTGATAACAACTCCCTCAGTGCTTTTTTTACCTTCACTAAATGACACACACACATAATTTTAATACATAAACTACAGGTCTTAATTTGTAAGTGCTTTTAGTCTTGAATTCATGTAGAAAACAGAATATGGTAGCAAAAATATTTATAACACAGGTTTGCATATGGTGAGTGCTGAGTATTGTATGAATTGGTATAGACTATATTATTTTACTTACCTCACGGAAGACCCTGCACACAAAACTGAGTTTCATGGCTACCAAGTTGCTATTGAAATAATGGAATAATAATTTAAAATTTATAAATTTATGTATGTGAAATTTAATGAGAAAGTAGTCTCTTATTTGATGAGAGATTTCAACAAAGTTGTTTTTTTCTGTCCTTTCTTTTTTTATTGGAGTATAATTGCTTTACAATGTTGTGTTAGTTTCTGCTGTACAATGAAGTGAATCAGCTACATATACACATATCCTCTCCCTCTTAGACCTCTCCCACCCACCCCATCCCACTCATCTAGGTCATCCCAGAGCACTGAGCTGAGCTTCCTGTGCTATACAGCAGGTTCCCACTTGCTATCTATTTTACACAGGGTAGTGTATATATGTCAGACCTAATCTCCCAATTCGTCCCACCCTCCCCTTCTCCCACTGTGTCCACATGTCCATTCTCTACATCTACATCTTTATTCATGTCTTGGAACTAGGTTCATCTGTACCATTTTTCCAGATTCCACATACATATATTAATACACAATATTTGTTTTTCTCTTTCTGGATAACTTCACTCTGTATGACAGACTCTAGGTCTATCCACATCTCTACAAATGACCCAATTTTGTTCCTTTTTATGGCTGAGTAATATTCCATTGTATATATGTACCACATCTTCTTTATCCATTCATCTGTTGATGGACACTTAGGTTGTTTCCATATCCTGACTATTGTAAATAGTCATTGGGCTACATGTGTTTTTTTGAATTATGGTTTTCTCAGGGTATATGCCCAGGAGTGGGATTGCTGGGTCATATGGTAATTCTATTTTTAGTTTTGTAAGGAACCTACATCTTGTTCTCCATAGTGGCTGTATCAATTTACATTCCCACCAACAGGGCAAGAGGGTTCCCTTTTCTGCACACCTTCTCCAGCATTTACTGTTTGTAGATTTTTTGATGATGGCCATTCTGACTGGTGTGAGGTGATATCTAATTGTACTTTTTAAAAAATTAATTAATTAATTAATTTTTGGCTGTGTTGGGTCTTTGTTGCTGTGTGCAGGCTTTCTCTAGATGTGGCGAGCAGGGGCTACTCTTTGTTGCGGTGCACGGGCTTCTCATTATGGTGGCTGCACTTGTTGCGGAGCACAGGCCCTAGGCATGCAGGCTTCAGTAGTTGTGGAACATAGGCTCAGTAGTTGTGGCTTGTGAGTTCTAGAGCACAGTCCCAGTAGTTGTGGTGCACAGGTTTAGTTGCTCTGGGATAGGTGGGATCTTCCCGGACCAGGGTTCCAACCTGTGTGCCCTGCATTGGAAGGTGCATTCTTAACCACTGTGCCACCAGGGAAGTCCAAACTCATTGTACTTTTGATTTGCATTTCTCTAATAATTAGTGGTATTGAGCATCTTTTCATGTGGGTCTTGGCCATCTATCTGTATGTGTTCTTTGGAGAAATGTTTATTTAGTTCTTCTGCCCATTTTTTGATTGGGTTGTTTGTTTATTTTGATATTGAGCTACATGAGTTTTTTGTATATTTTGTATATTTTTTGTATCCTCTGTCCATTGCTACATTTGTGAATATTTTCTCCCATTCTGAGGGTTGTGTATTCATCTTTTTTATAGTTTCCTTTGCTGTGCAAAAGCTTTTAAGTTTCATTAGGTCCCATTTGTTTATTTTTGGTTTTATTTCCATTACTCTAGGAGGTGGATCAAAAAAGATCTTGCTGTGATTTATGTCAAAGAGTGTTCTTCCTATGTTTTCCTCTAAGAGTTTTATAGTGTCTGGTCTTACATTTAGGTCTTTAATCTATTTTGAGTTTATTTTTTTGTATGGTGTTAGGGAGTGTTCTAATTTCATTCTTTTACATGTAGCTGTCTAGTTTTCCCAGCACCAGTTATTGAAGGAACTGTCTTTTCTCCCTTGTATATATATTCTTGCCACCTTCATGAAAAATAAGGTGACCATATGTGTGTGGGTTTATCTCTGGGCTTTCCATCCTGTTCCATTGATCTATATTTCTGTTTTTGTGCCAATACCATACTGTCTTGATTACTGTAGCTTTGTACTATATTCTGAAGTCAGGGACCCTGATTCCTCCAGCTCTGTTTTTCTTTCTCAAGATTGCTTTGGCTATTCAGGCTCTTTTGTTTTTCCATACAAATTGTAAAATCTTTTGTTTAATTCTGTGAAAAATGCCGTTGGTAATTTGATAAGGATTGCATTCAATCTGTAGATTACTTTGGGTAGTATAGTCAGTTTCACAATATTGATTTTTCCCATCCAAGAACATGGTATATCTCTCCACCTCTTTGTGTTATCTTTGATTTCTTTCATCAGTGTTTTTTGTTTTTTTAACATATTTATTGGAGTATAATTGCTTTATAATGGTGTGAGAGTTTCTGCTTTATAACAATGTGAATCAGCTATATATATACATATATCCCCACATCTCCTCCCTCTTGTGTCTCCCTCTCACCGTCCCTATCCTACCCCTCTAGGTGGTCACAAAGCACCGAGCTGATCTCCCTGTGCTATACAGCTGCTTCATCAGTGTTTTATAGTTTTCTGAGTACAGGTCTTTTTCTTCTGTAGGTAGGTTTATTCCTAGGTATTTTATTCTTTTTGTTGTAATGGTAAATGGGATTGTTTCCTTAGTTTCTCTTTCCAGTCTTTGGTTGTTAGTGTATAGGAATGCAAGAGATTTCTGAGCATTAATTTTGTATCCTGCAACTTTGCCAGACTTATTGATTAGCTCTAGTAGTATTCTGGTGACATCTTTAGGATTTTCTATGTATAGTGCCAAGTCATCTGCAAAGAATGACAGTTTTACTTCTTTTCCGATTTGGATTCCTTTTATTTCTTTTTCTTCCCTGATTGCCATGACTAGGACTTCCAAACTATGTTGAATAATACTGGTGAGAGTGGACATCCTTTTCTTGTTCCTGATCTTAGAGGAAATGCTTTGTTTTTTGTCATTGAGAATGATGCATGCTGTGGGTTTGTCATTTATGGCCTTTATTATGTTGAGGTAGGTTCTCTCTATGCCCATTTCTGTAGAGTTTTTTTTTTTAATCATAAATGCGTGTTGAAATTTGTCAAAAGCTTTTTCTGCATCTATTGAGATGATCATATGGTTTTTTTCTTTAATTTGTTAATAGGTCTATCACATTTATTGATTTGCATATATTGTAGAACACTTGCATCCCTGGGATAAATCCCACTTGACAATGGTGTATGATCCTTTCAATGTGTTGTTGGATTCTGTTTGCTAGTATTTTGTGGAGATTTCTGTGTGTGTGTTATCAATGATATCAGTCTGTAATTTTCTTTTTTTTATGTGTGATATCTTTGTCTGGTTTTGGCACCAGGGTGATGGTGGCCTCATAGAACAAGTTTGGGAGTGTTCCTGCCTCTACAATTATTTGGAAGAGTTTGAGAAGGATAGCTGTTAGGTATTCTCTAAATGTTTGATAGAATTTTCCTGTGAAGCCATCTGGTTGTGGACTTTTATTTTTTGGAAGATTTTTAATCACAGTTTCAATTTCATTACTTGTGATTGGACTGTTCATATTTTCTATTTCTTCCTGGTTCAGTCTTGGAAATTTGTACCTTTCCAAGGATTTGTCCATTTCTTCCAGGTTGTCCATTTTATTGGCATATTTGTTTGTAGTAATCGCTCATGATCCTTTGCATTTCTGCAGTGTCAGTTGTTACTTCTCCTTTTTCATTTCTAATTTTATTGAGTCCTCTCCCTTTTTCTTCTTGATGAGTCTGGCTAAAGGTTTATCCATTTTGTTTATCCTTTCAAAGAACAAACTTTTAGTTTTATTGATCTTTGCTATTGTTTTCTTTGTTTCTGTTTCATTTATTTATGTTCTGATCTTTATGATTTCTTTCTACTAACTTTGTTTTGTTTGTTTGTTTTTATTCTTCTTTCTCTAGCTGCTTTATGTGTAAGGTTAAATTGTTTATTTGAGATTTTTCTTGTTTCTTGAGGTGAGATTGAATTGCTATAAAGTTCCCTCTTAGAAATGTTTTTGCTGTGTGCCATAGGTTTTGGGTTGTAGTGTTTTCATTGTCATTTGTTTTTATGTAATTTTTTATTTCCTCTTTGATTTCTTCAGTGATCTCTTAGTTATTCAGCAGTGCACTCTTTAGCCTCCATGTGTTTGTGTTTTCTACAGTTTTTTTCCTGTGATTGAATTCTAATCTTAAAGTGTTGTGCTCAGAAAAGATGTTCGATATGATTTCAATTTTCTTAAATTTTCCAAGACTTGATTTGTGGCCCATGATGTGACCTATCTTGGCGAATGTTCCCTGTTCAATTGAGAAGAAAGTGTATCCTTCCACTTTCAGGTGGAATGTCCTTTAAATATCATTTAAGTCTATCTAGTCTAATGTGTCATTTAAGGCTTGTGTTTCCTTATTAATTTTCTGTGTGGGTGATCTGTCCATTGGTTTAAGTGGGGTGTTAATGTCTCCCACTATTACTGTGTTACTGTCAATTTCCCATTTACAGCTGTTAGAATTTGCCTTATGTATTGAGGTGCTCCTATGTTGGGTGCATAAATATTTATAATTGTTATATCTTCTTCTTGGATTGATCCCTTGATCATTATATAGTGTCCATCCTGATCCCTTGTAACTGTCTTTATTTTAAAGTCTATTTTTTTCTGATATGAGTATTGCAACTCCAGCTTTATTTTGATTTTCATTTGCATGGAATATCTTTTTCCATCCCCTCACTTTCAGTCTGTATGTGTCCCTAGGTCTGAAGTGGGTCTCTTGTAGACAGCATATATCCAGACCTTGTTTTTGAATCCATTGAGCGAGTTTGTGTCTTTTGGTTGGATCATTTAATCCATTTACATTCAAGGAATGTTCCTATTACTATTTTGTTAACTGTTTTGGGTTTGTTTTTGTGGGTCTTTTTTCCTTCAATTTAATTTTTGTTAGTTTGATTAATATGTGCCTGGGTGTGTTTCTCCTTGGGTTTATTCTGTAGGGGACTCTCTGGGCTTCCTGGACTTGGGTGGCTATTTCCTTTCCCATTATAGTCAAAGTTTTCAACTATAATCTTTTCAAATATTTTCTCAGACCCTTTCTCTTTCTCTTCTTCTGGGACCCCTATAATTTGAATATTGGTATGTTTAATGTTGTCCCAGAGGTCTCTCAGACTGTCCTCAATTCTTTTCATTCTTTATTCTGTTCCTTGGCAGTTATTTCCACCATTCCATCCTCCAGCTCACTTATTTGTCCTTCTGCTTCAGTTATTCTGCTATTGATTCCTTTTACTGTATTTTTAATTTCAGTTATTGTGTTGTTCATCACTGTTTGTTTGTACATTAGTTCTTCTAGGTCCTTGTTAAACATTTCTTGTATTTTCTCTATCTGTGCTTCCATTCTATTTCCAAGATCTTGGATCATCTTTACTATCATTACTCTGAATTATTTTTCAGGTAAGTGACTATTTCCTCTTCATTTATCTGGTCTTTTAGGTTTTTACCTTGCTCTTTGATCCGTCACATATTTTTTGTCATCTCATTGTTTTTTGATGGGGGGCTGTGTTCCTGTCTCACTGGTTGTTTGCTTGAGGCATCAAGCACTGGAGTTTACAGGGAGTAGTGTAGATCTGGGTCTTGGTGCCAAGATGAGGACCTCCAGGAGACCTCACTCTAATTAATATTCCCTGGGGTCTGAGGTTCTCTGTCAGTCCAGCAGTTTGGACTTGGTGCTCCCACCACAGGAGCTCAGACCTGACCCCTGGCCTGGTAATCAAGATTCCACAAGCCACACAGCATGGCAAAAAAAAAAAAAAAAAAGGCCAGAAAAAGCTTTGGCTGTTGGGGGCAGGGCTAGGTGTGAGCAGGACTAAGGTGGGCAGGGCTTAGGCAGGGGATGAGGCCTATACTCAGTACCAGTGCAGCTGGAAGAGGTTCTGGGGTGGGTAGCAGGTGTGGGGCTTAGGCTCAGCATAGCCAGAGGTGGCCTCAGAGGGTGGAGGTTTAGACCTTGGACCCCAGCAGATGGGGGGAGTGTTTTCCCCATTCTCCTCTGAACTCCCAATACCCCGAAGGTTTCTCCCTATCCCTGCTGATTCCCTTGCTGTGAGTGTGCCCCTCTGGGCTTGGGAAACCCTCCCCTCCCCCAGCTTCCCTTCAGGGGTACCAGTCCTGTCCCACCTCCACTCCTCCTCCTCCCCTCCCTTCCCCCCACATCCTACCCAGTCATGAGGGGTTCCTCCTATCCCCTTAGGTGTCCATGGTCCCCCACCAGTGCCTGGAGGTTACCGTAGTTTTGAGGAGATGCAAACTCCTCATCTTCCTACTCTGTCATCTTGACACCACCACACCCCTCTGAGATTTCAACAAAATTTTGAAGTAAAAGTCCCAACTTGATAATGGACTATATCTGAGGAGGTAACTGATCCATCCCACCTAAATTAAAATAGGTGCTGTGCGTTTTGGAATCCCAAATTAGATACAGCCTTTTTCTGGCAATTCCAGGATCCCTGCACACATAGCCACTAATACAAAGCTATAAGCTCTATACGTTCTGTCATATCCACAATTCCTATATGTAGGACTCCTATTCCCTCATTCTAAAATCTAAGTAGACATATATAAAGGATACAAACTATTAGGTATAAAATAAGCTACATATTATACAACATGGGGAATATAGCATATTTTATAATAACTATAAATGGAGTATAAACTTTAAAAATTGTGAATCACTATATCGTACACTTGTAACTTATATAATACTATACATCAACTCTAGTTCAATAAAATAAATTAAATATAATGTAAGTGGACATACAATATTCGAAGTACATTTGAAGGAAATCATTAATGTGAAAAGGCTAAGATAAAAAGACACAAAACTTGTATCAGAGGGTAGAGATCAAATTGAGGGAGTATAAGAGTTTAAAATATATGACTCTGCAAGGGATTTTTAGGGAGGTGAAACTATTCTCTATGGTACCATTGTGGATATCCGGCATTATGCACTTGTCAGTACCCATTGCACCGAATGGCACAGAATGAAATCTCTGTCAAAACTTTAGTTGAACATGGGACTAAAAAGCAAAAACTTTTGTGAACACACACAACAAGGAATAGTCTTTGTAAAAATAGTTAGGAAAAAAAAAATAAAATGGGCAGACTATGAGAAAAAACGAGAGACTGAAGAGTTGGGAATGACTCCAACATATGAATTTAAAGGGGAAGGAAATAGGAAATACACAGAGGAAATAATTAATATGCAGTTATAATAATTCCTAGTGGTTAAAATAACTCATATATAGATATAATAATATATATGTCACTATACATAATTCTTTCTCAACTGGGAAGTGATATGATCCTTTAGATTAAAAGGGCTGAATACCACTGAGGATAAGTTATTTCTTAATGATCCACAATTAGACATATTGCTATGAAATTTAACACAGTAAAATAATGTCCTAAAAATCTTCTAGAACGGTAGAGAAATATGAACTACTTTTTATAAGATATCTTATCGATAACATAGGAAGCTGAATTTTATAAGAAAATTTTATAAGAAGGGATTGCTAAAGTTTCTGAGTAAAAAATAAAGGAATAAAGATAATATTTAGAGTTAGTGAAAAGTTTCTGTCTCCACTGCCCGTGAACCACCAGCAGATCGGGTCTACAAAATTCTGAGGAAAAATAATTTTGATCATGAACTTCAGCTTAAGCATTCCTAAAACATGTATTCAAAATGTTGCCACTGCAAAGAATGAATACATTTCTTTTTCACACACAATTTCTTAGGAGAATACTTGAAGATGTAGCTAACCAAGATAACTGTCACAAAAGTGAAACACCTGGGTTATAATCACAGATTTTAGTGAGGAAATCTCAGGATAGCTACTGTCGATAATCCTGGCAAGTATTTTATTTGGTCTGAATTTGTATCCTAATTCAGAGGCCTGAGTGAAGCATGTGTTTCAGGATAAAAATGGAATGGTTTCAGTAAAGTAGATAACCTCAGTAATGTAAGATATTCATGATATGATGAATAAAGAAAAACTAACAAAGAGAAAGAAAGTTAAAAAAAACTCAGGGGCAAACTAACTAATAAGCAAAAGAAAGGCACAAGAAAGTTGTTTACTCAATAAAGTAAACCAAACTATATCATATTTTGAATATTTGATGGGGTGAAAGGACAGTCTAAAATACTTGCAATTGTCTCCCCTGATTGTCACAGGGGTTGTGCATTGGATTTATAAAAGAGGTAGTGCATTCCTAGGATTCTGACTTTATCATGAACATTCTTGCTATAAAACTAACAATAAATCATCACATAGTGATTTTCATGTTACAAACAAAATATAGAAAAAAGGGCAGAAAACGTAATTATGATTCCAGAGCTTAATATAAATAATTTCATTAAAAATGCAGATGATAAATTAAACAAGTAGAAGCAGAAAATGAAAAGGCTTTAAACAGGTCAGGATGTTAATATATCAATTCATAAAGGAAGAAGCTGAGACATTATAAAACTGATAGACTAGGAAACATAAACTTTAGTATATATATGTGCAATCTGTGTGAGTGTGTTTGTGTGTGTTATATAATGAGGCCCAAAGAAGAAGAAAAGGTAGAGATATAGTGAAAAATTTGGAAACTGAGGAAAAGGAGATGAGGACATCTTAGCAAGTTATATTTTCAACTTTCATAAGAAAATACACAGGTAATTGCTAAAATTCATGAATAAACCAATAAAGACATAAAAATATTATTTCTGGTTAATTGAAAGTATCTGCCTCCATTGTCCATGAGCTCCCAGAAGCTGAATGCCAGGCTCTTGTAGGAGACTTTAATGAGCCTCATTTGAATACATCCTTTCTTCTAATGGCCGAGGACAACAACGACAAGCAAACTTATCTTCTAGAGCGAACCCTGGGGGCGGTGGAAGAAATATCCTTGACACTAACAGGTAAGAGGAAATAGAAGAAATTGGTCCCTGCTGTGTTTGTGTTCTGTGACTAATACAAATGCTTCTCAAACATAGTCCTCTTCCTTTGCTAGTGCAGAAATGTCATGTTGCCCATCTTGAAGAGAAAATGGAGAATAAGAATTTAGAATCTTGCCCAGCAATTTGACAGAATTGGATGTTTGTTGAATGTAATAATTGTTTGTAATTTTTATGTTTTTAATTTCATTTTTCTAGTTCTACACTGTATAACAGTATCGGTCTGAAATGAATTGAGGGGAAAAGATCTCATCATTCACCCTTGGCATCTAGAAAAGCACTGCTTTACAGCATTTAGCCACCATGTATCTTTGGTTTATTTCAGGTTCAATTCACTAGTGTCTAGCCTGATGGCTGCCATCCGTGTAATTGTGACTCAAGTAATATTTCTGAGTGAATGAATGAAGGAAGAAATGCCTCAAACACAAAAAAATTAGGAAGTATTTATTGAGTGTTCAAAAATTAAAACTGTCTGCCTTTGGGGAACAGGTCTGGGAGGGCAGACAGATGAGCAAGGGGATGCCTTTCATTGTAGTCTTTTATGTGGCTTAATTGTTACCACTAAAATGTGAGCAGAAATAAGGCTTTTAAATGGAGAAGAGAACTCATGTGAAGGATTGGTAATTTCCATAGAGTTTAGACATCGTCATAAAAAATTAATTGAAAAAACCAGAAAATCCTAATTTGTATTTTAGACATGTTTTGTTCTCTTTCCATATAGAAAATAGTAGCACTCAGGAAAATACCAGGGTTGATGTGTGTGTGTGTGTAACTTTTTTCCTCAGTCCACTAACATAATAATATAATCCTGGGATAAGCAAGATACATCTGTCATATCTATGAGAATCTCAAGGGCAGGTGCCATGCTTTTTTTCTTTCGTTTTACTCTATGATGACTAACATTTCAAAAACCACTGGGATGAAGTGACAGAGTGGCATGGACATATATACACTACCAAATGTAAAATAGATAGCTAGTGGAAGCTGCTGCATAGCAGAGGGAGATAAGCTCGGTGCTTTGTGACCACCTAGAGGGGTGGGATAGGGAGGGTGGGAGGGAGACGCAAGATGGAGGGGATATGAGGATATATGTGTACATAGAGCTGACTCACTTTGTTATACATCAGAAACTAACACAACATTGTAAAGCAATTATACTCCAATAAAAGTAAATATAAAAAAAAGAAAAAATTTCTTCAAAGCTCAGTTATGAACCAATCCAGAAGAGAAAATAGCCACCTTCTTTCCTCTCTCTGTTAACATGAAGCCCTCCAACATCGGCTACAATGATTTTGTATTTTTAAAGACAGAAGGATTTCCCTTTCTCTAAAGAACATGAAAGCGGGCTATTTAAGAGTCACCTTGTTGGATCAGAATCCTTCACAAGAAGGATTGAATGAAGTAGTGAAGAGCATTCATTTGTTGCCTGCTGTGGTTTCTAGCCTTGTGGTTTGGGTAGAAATGTAGCAAATGCTTAGTATGTGTAGGACTCCGTGGAACTCACTCAAATGAAGAAAAAAAAGCAATGAAAGCACCTGTTTTTGAACCTGGTTTCAACTATGACTAACAAGATGAGAATCATTAGAAGCAGCATCAACCACCTTAGGAGTAAAGGAAAAAGCCAATTATCTTGCAGTGAGAGATGAACACCATTATAAATAGACCTTAGAAAATGTAAACGACAAGATGTTGAACATGAGACTCTTCAGGCTCATTCCAATTGGTAAAATGGTAATTTTACCCTCGTCCCCTTCTTATGACAGTCAAGAAAAATTGCTTCCACGTGAAGAATTATTGTATTATACATATATGCAACATGAAGAAATGTTAATTCTTCAGGGAAATTTTCCCTTAGGCTTTCAATCTGATTTTGAAACGGATGGAGTGAATGCCGGTATTTCATTATTGAAACCCCCCTAGGAAGGTATTTTGACTTGCCTAGTAAATTGTGAATGTCATGTTGATTTTCTTCTTATTACTCCACTAGAGGATGGTATTGACTCCTTGTGAAAATCAGGCATGTGGAGAAATAAGCTACAAAATGTCTGTCCTTAATCTTCTTTCTTCTCAGTGTTAAGAAGCAAGGAAGAAGTAATATATTCACACTATGTTTGCAGCTCTGGCTACTTACCCTAACTCATGACATTTCAAAATACTTATGTACCATACAGCTAGATAATAAGATAAAATTTTAGTAATGCCTGCTGAACTTTAAAAACTATCTACATGTCCTTTACTATGGTTGATCATTCCTATCATCCATAAGTTATACTGTACAAAGAGTTTTCATTTATCATTGGAAGACTGGAGAAATCAAGCAAATTGCCCCAAACCACTCAGTCAATAAGGGGTAGAAACATGGACTTTGGAACTTGCCTTCTGTCCCCAAACCATAGCTTCCTCACAAGAGAAATCAGGATACACCCCTGAAAGGTAAGTTTTCCTTGCAAATGTCATTCATAGGAAAGTTATGCATGCATATCGCAGAGTTGGTTGGCTGTGGTTGTTTTCTTTTGCTGCGGTGAGTTTTCAAGTTTATGTGCTGGCAGTGCTTCTGTCCTTTATATTTTTAAAGGATCATGTGTTACCTTGCCCCCAGTCTTAAGGAGTATAATATTTCAAGCCTCAGGGCTTGCTTCAAACACCTCTTCTTTCCCCAAGATCTCCAGCTGAACTTCAAGTCAACGCTTTTCTCCTCACTACTTACAGATTCAGTCCAATTCCAGTTCCTTATGTTGTGCTTGGCAGGAGTTACCAACAATCTCAGCTCTACCTTCCAGATGGGAAAGACTTCACACTTACTTTACATTTTGGATACCATGTCAAAGTGAGAGACACCAGCACCTTGATATCTTAGCATCTGAAACATAATCAGCAATAGACATCTTTTTCTCTGTCATTGTCAGTAGTTCTCAGAGGGTCATACCCAGACTAGCAGCATTAACTGGAAAATTGTTAGAAATACAAATTCCTGGGTCTGTCCGTTCTGAAAAGTCAGATTCAAAATATATACATATATGGACTAATGCACAAACATACACAAATAATGAGATTTATAGTCATTTTATTGATGATGGCCAGTTGATAGATTTACTCTGAAAAATAATCATTTAAAAACTTAAAAAAAATTGTATCATGGAAAACAATCTGAGCATTTTGGCACTAAGAATGTTCAACAAAGGTGAATTAAATTCTATAATTTTCTCTGCTGCTATTCATGGACTTCTATTACCTTGACAGAACAGTGACTTGTAAAAATAACCTTGATCCTACTTAGCAAATACCTAAAATATTTACTATTTAAGATGTGCCTGCTGCCTGTTTATTGGAATGAAACTACACAGGCAAAAATGGAGACAGGTGAACTAGAAAGGAATCTTAATACCTAGCCATATGATTGATTAGATATAATACATAGGATGGGATCCATTCATTCTGCAAATTAGAAAAAATAAAGACTGCAGTTGAAATGGTAGTAAGCATTATTTGGGTCACATTTTTTTTTTGGCCATGAGGCATGTGGGATCTTACTTCCCCAGCCAGGGATTGAACACGGGACCTTGGCAGTGACAGCGTGGAGTCCTAACCACTGTACCGCCAGGGAATTCCCTATTTGATGAGGAACTGACATCATTTCTTCACCATTATATTGGGAAATGAGAGAACATGCCAGAGCAAATTAGATGTTATCCAGTTATGCCCCTCATTTTACAAATAAGGAAACTGAGACCGAGAAAGGGGAATAAATTGTACTCTTGTTTACATAGCAGGAGAGTGGTAGAGTCTTCAGCTCCTTAAGGAGGACACTTTTGGATTGTAGGAGATACATATGCATCGCAAAGGGAAAAAATAAAGGATTTGCCATTGCTCTTTTAGTAAATGCTCTAAGAATGAGAGGTCTGGGGCCTAGAACAAACAGTAAATTCTCTGGCAGCTTTGAGCTTTCTAGGGCAGGTGTTTTGTAAGGGACTGGGGTCATCCTAGGGACAGTGCCTTATGCTCTTAGAAGCCTTGCTGGAGTTTGGTCACCTCTTCGTGCAGATGTTTGGACAAAGTCATTACGTGTCAAGAGTTGGGCAGTTCTCAGCCCCAAATTAGAAACAACCTAAATATCCAGCAACAGGGGAATGGATACAAAATCCCCTCAGCAATAAAGATGAATCAAGTTGTAATACACATGACAACATGATTAAACCTCAAAATCACAAGACTGCAAAATAGTAGTGAGGTGGATGGACCTAGAGTCTGTCATACAGAGTGAAGTAAGCCAGAAAGAGAAAAACAAATACCGTATGCTAACACATATATATGGAATCTAAAAAAAAGGTTCTGAAGAACCTAGGGGTAGGATAGGAATAAAGACACAGACATAGAGAATGGACTCGAGGACACGGGGAGGGAGAAGGGTACGCTGGGATGAAGTGAGAGAGTGGCATGGACATATATACACTACCAAATGTAAAATAGATAGCTAGAGGGAAGCAGCTGCATAGCACAGGGAGATCAGCTTGGTGCTTTGTGACCACCTAGAGGGTGGGAGGGAGACACAAGAAGGAGGAGATATGGGGATATATGTATAGCTGATTCACTTTGTTATAAAGCAGAAAATAACACACCATTGTAAAGCAATTATACTCCAATAAAGATTTAAAAAAAAATAAAGCTGTACACTGGAGTGCATCCTGTGTGCATCTATTCACATGAACGATGAAAAAAAAATTGGTGATGAAAAAAAATCAGAAAAATAGTTTCTCTCTAGATGAAAAGGGGATTTTTTTGTGGTGTCTCTCCTGGTCTTCCATTTGTAACACTTCTCTCATCGATCTATGATTGTCATTAACTAACTATCCCTGTGAGCTCCTTGTGTCTTACTTACCTTCCAAACACCAGGAATTTTCTCAAGTTCTGGTTCAATGGTTGTTGACAACTTAGTGTTTATGGGACTAAACTAAAACCTGGTCTCATTGAGTTTGATGGTAGCATTTCCAGGGAAGAAGTCCCAGTTTATCCTTCTCTCTCCCCTGAGCAAATAGCAAAGAGGGCTTGAGACATCATTGTACTTGTAATATATTTTATTATCCACTCAAGTCTGTTATCCATTTGGAATTATCTCAGAGGGCATATCTATGTCACAATATAAACTTTCTAGCTAGAAGAAAAAGAAAATAACACAAAATACCCCGCATTTAATTACTGCAATAAACGGAAAAAGCATAAAATTCAAGACTGGAAAACGCTGAAACAAGGAATGACCCCCTAGCAATTCTGCTGCCTAACCACATAGCCTTGGAAAGAAGATTTAAATTTTTTAAATAAAAGATATGTTTGTATAAAAGATTAGAAAAGATAAGAAGGGATGCCAGTCTATTTCAGTAATGCACTAATATAATAAAGCCTTTGATAGCCATAGAAAAATACCTCTTAAAATATGACTCAGAAGTTTTCACAGGATGATATGTTAGGTGCTATCACAATGAGGAAATGAAAGAGAAAAAAAAGATACTGCTTTACATTCTCAGTTACAATTTATTTAGAAAGAAATGCTGATTTGTCACCTTTTTTCAAGTGATGCAAAAAGATGAATGTTCATTAGGTAAGGAGACACATAGAAAGGCCAGAAATAGCTATTTAAAGAACCTAAGAGGAGAAAATATGACAGGACACTGTACATATGAATGGGAATATAAAGCACACCATTTGTTTCATAGTTTTAACAATCTGGCCAAGGCAAAGGTTTCCAGGCCATTGGTTAGGCAAATATTATCACTTTACTCCTTTCCTTTTTTACACCTGTCTGAAGATTCAGATCAAGAACACACAATTATTAAACATCAGGACACAGCAAAAATGATATGAAAAATAGTGTGACTAATGAAAAATCATAAATGAACACTTGTTTGTGAAGAGTGCAGCAAAACCTATTCACTTTGCTGTTACCATTTGGTGTTATTTATTTATTTATTTATTTTTTGTGGCACGCGGGCCTCTCACTGCTGTGGCTTCTCCCCTTGCGGAGCACAGGCTCCAGACGCGCAGGCTCAGTGGCCATGGCTCACGGGCCCAGCCGCTCCGCGGCATGTGGGATCTTCCCCGACCGGGGCACGAACCCGTGTCCCCTGCATCGGGAGGCGGACTCTCAACCACTGCGCCACCAGGGAAGCCCCTGGTGTTATTTATTTTTAAGTTTTCTTTTTCCTTTCTCTTTAGCTGCTATTTCTAAACAATGTAAGTGAACAAATACCAAAATGCACAGTATATCAATATAATTTGTGCCTTTCTTCTGAATTAACACTTTGAGCTCATCCTCTTTCCCAGTTGATCTCATATGAGTAAGTGTTGTCATATGAGCAAATGATTTTAAATTCTAAGTTCAAAATCATTAAGAATACCAGCTCTGGATTTTTCTTTTACCCAGTTCTCACTTGCTGGGTTGAATCCTGGCCTCTGGTGATTGACAGGCAGATACAGAACATGGTCACAGGCACCCTCCTCTCACTTGTTTTTGTGTAGCATTGGGCTGGATCTTTTGAAATGGATGGGTAAGCTCTTGATCGTATATATCTTTCAATGCTTTGCCTTGGTTGGAATTAAAAAAGCCTGCAGAACTTCTTAGAAAAGAATATAAGTGTTCCTGGAGTGCTTCAAAAACATCGATTCCAAAGGTCTAAATAAGCAACAACAATGACAACAACAAAAATGTGCCACTTTCTATTGGAGAGAGAACCCAGCTAAAAATGCATATTCCCTCAGATGGTCCACTGACTTTTTACATAGGTAGGAGCCCCTTAAAAGCAGGAAATCAGAAGGAGACCCTAACAACCAGTAGACTGGAAGAAACAGACATAGGTAAGGATATCAGAGTCCAGTTGTGATCTAGGTAGTTTCATATCTGTGCTTCCTCTCTGACAGATAAATATAACAGATATTTAAAGTAATGTAATCTACCATAAAACATAATGTAATTTTGCAGTCAACAATATTTTACTATTGTAGCTATTCTGTTATAAATTTTTATCGGTTAAAACCATTGACAACTGTCCTTAATAAAAAGACCTAGTTGTACGGACCTGCATTTAATAGCAGACAAAAAGTCATGGCATAATATAGATTATATCTATCAAACATTGTGTATAGCTGATATCCCTTGGTCTGTGAATGGATGTGTATCCATGTGTAAGAACAAGAGCTTCTTAGAATAACTGAAAATGGTTTTAACAATGACCTGAAATCTAAGCAGAGGGCTGGCAGTTCCTTAACTGCACCTTCCCTCACCTCCAGCATTCCGTGCTATACTCCTATCTAGTCCCTTTGCTCTTACCAACTGTCCATGCTTTACCTAGCACAGATGTGTGTGAATTCCAGTTGCCATAGTTTAGTTAAATAACATTAGTCCCCAGCTACACAATTCAAATTCCAGTTACCCTAGCACTTTAACAGTGAGTAATTATATGAAGCGTAAACTTTGCAGCTAACTCTTCAGTTCACAGATTACAGACGCACATGGCAATCAATGACAAATCACGTCACAATTTTTAGAAAGATTGAGAATCAATTGTGCTTTATTTCTTTATAAACAGTACTTGCCTTCTTCTAGTCACATAGCTTAGGATATGGAATGAGTCTTTTCTATGCAAATAGTTACATACTTTCTATATTTGTTGAAGCTTCCAGCATTTTATCGTTTGTTCTTTAACTTCGTGAAATAAGTCTGCGAGTGCTTTCAGTGTGCAGGTTTTTGGCACCATCCCTTTTTTTTGAGACTTCATTCTTTTCATCACATTTATGTTGATAAATACACCTTCACTGAAGTCCCGTAGTTGAATCTGTCGAGTCTCACAAATTGCAGCAGTGTCAACATTTCTGTGGTCAGCTACTTCATCTATAATAAATTATACGTTTGATTTGAATTTCACTTCTAGTACTATCACATTTTGTTTCTTCTTTGGCTGCAATTTCATCTTCCTGGTCAACTTTCTCTTTCACTTATGTATTTTTGTATAATGTCACATGAGGTCATCACTGAGAGACAAGGAGGTTACACATGACACCCTTTCTGGTTCATGCATGAACTGAATAGTAGGTGTGCAGTGACCAATCACCACAGACTTTAAAAGACGTGACGTGGGGAACTTCCCTGGCCGTCCAGTGGTTAAGACCCCTTGCTTCCACTGTAGGGGGCACGGGTTCAATTTGTGTATTCATAATTAACACCAACTGCCCACAGATGTTCCTGCGTTATTTTCTTTCTTAAGGCCCAAATTTGCATTAAATACATGACAAACTTGGAATTTAGAAATTAGTTTAGCACATTACTGTTTCTGAAGGACATTATATTAACTCTTGGTTTTGGCAGGGTGAAAGTCTTTGATAATTTTGGGGAAAACAACTTTGATAGAGTTGTGGGGATGAAAGCATGCTTGTACTGTATGAGAGAAAAGTAAGAAGGAAATTTCTTGTTTACATATTGTAGATAGAGCACATTTATCTACAATCATGGTCTCTCAAAATATCGCTAATGGCAGTAAAGAGTTTAAAAAAGAATAACCACATGAAGACAAAAAGAAATGAAGAAGAAACAGCAGTTTTGAAACAACAATTTACTAAAAAACAAATGAATATATGGTAAAAGATGTAACAGATACACAAGAAGAGGTACAAATAGACAATAAGCACATGAAAAGATGTTTAAAGTCACTAATTATTAGGAAAATCCGTATCAAAAATCAATAAGATGCCATGTCGCACCCATTAGGGTGACTATTACAAAACAAAAAATAAAAAATAAAAAAAACAGAAATAAACGTTAGCAAGGATGAGGAGAAATCAGAACCCCTGTGCATTACTAGTAGGAATATCAAAATGGATGTCATTTTTCAAAAAATCAAATACTAAATTACTCTATAGCCAGCAACTCCACTTCTGGATATATACCCTGCAAAAACTAAAAGAACGGACTCAACAGATATTTGTATAGCCATATTTATAGCAGCATTATTTCTAAGCACTAAGCACTCATGAATAGATGAACGGATAAACAAAAATTTGACACATGCTACAGCACTGGTGAACCTTGAAGACAGCCTGCTAAGTGAAATAAACCAGTCAGAATAGAACAAATATTTTGTGATTTCACTTCTAAGAGGTACCTAGAGTAGAGAAATTCATAGAGACAGAGAGTAGAATGGTTGTTTCCAGCCTCTGGGGAAAGAGGAAATGGGAAATTGTTTGTATTTAACGGGTCCACAGGTAATCAAGTGTGAGGTTTCAATACACATAAGTTTAATATGAAAAAACTAAAACAACAATAAAATTACCTCCAATGCATCTTTTCATGAAAGTTATTAGAGAATTACCGTACAAAAAATTTTTTTAAGAGTAAACCAATAAAATGGGAGACATGAGATGATGGAAGCAGGAAATCCATCACCAGAAGCAAGGAGAAAAATGTGTAGGAGGGCAGTGAAGGCAAATTTCATCAAGACTGCTGTGGACAAGAAGCAAAGGGCACCCTGCATAGCTGAAAAAGACCAGAAGTTATGGGATGTACTTCTTCAGAAAGGTAATGTGAACAGACTATTGAAAGTCTTTTGAGGAGATTCTGATAATTTGGCAAGGAAATAACATTGAGTTTGTGAATGCAGAAAACTAAAGAACAAAACAACATTAAAATATACTTGTGAAGTAAAGCAAGTGTAATTATAGTTTACTATCATGCTCAGTGATAAATAGAATATAATAGACATGAAATGCTAAACTTGGAGTGTTTACTTTACTACCAAAATAGCAATATAACACTTAGCGGGTATGGAGATGCAAACTTTATGCATAACAAGGTGGAAGAAAAAATATAGTTTTTCCTATTGGGAAGGAAACATCAATACAACTTAACAAATTAACAACAGCAACATCAGCATGATGTCTTTAGAGACACAAAGATAAACACAATAATAATTGGCGAAAAGATAGGGAATGTTGGCCCAGCGCATTCTGGTGGATGGAAAGGATATTGGAAGCTTGTGGATTTTCTCATGTGAGGCTTTGTTTTCTCAGAGAAAGAGATTCTTCGGCTGAAAGGAGGGACTGAGGAAAAAGATGGTGATAAATTAAGCACAAAGGAGAGAGTTTGAAATAACCATCTGGGAAACAGAAAGGGATGGATGACCTTGTGTAACAATAATAAAACATTTGTATACCCACTTTTGTTTTTCACAACCGTCTTTTTATAGTATATCTCTGATAGGGAAGAACAAATCTGACTCCATATTAGGTCTGTTCCTTTCCTTGTGCTTAGTCATGTTGGCTCTGTACCTTTTGTAAAAGAATGTTACCTATAGCCTGAAATATACAGAGTAGCCCATTCTCAGGGCTCTGACCTTTAAGGGTATAACACTTTTCCATACATATAGAGATTAAAAAGTTGCAGAACAGAGAATAACAGTTGTCTTGTTGGAGGTTTACAGCAACACGGTGACCTGACCTGCATGGACAGCTGCAAGAACAAAGGATTCCGACACTAAGAAGTTTGCAACAACCAGCCATGCCCCTCCCTCACCTACCCTTTAAAAGTGCTTTGTTGAAACCCTTCGAAGGGTACAGGGACTTTGGGGGCATGAGCCACCTGTCACCTTGCGTGGTCCTGCAATACACCTTTCTCTACTCCAAACTCCAATGTTTCCATTTTCTTGACCTCACTGTGAGTTGACCACATGAACTTGCATTTGGTAACATATCTAGGTGTGTCACTTACCTTGAATAAAGTAAAATGATTTGCATTTCATCTTCTTTTTGCCATAATGTCAAGTTACCAAACATGTCTCTATTCCCTCCTGCTCATATTGTTTGCCTGGCTTTCAATTTCACATATAAAATGTTTGACCAAAAGAAACTGCACACAAATGGTTATCTAACTGCCTTTCACATTCAAAGACTCTTGAAATGAATGGTTCTGTGAAGTGAAGTTGCCTCACCAGTTCTCAAACGCAGACAATCCGGGGTTATCCTCCACATCTGCCATGGTTGGCATGACTTTCTCTTTGGCTGACAGTATTTCCAAATGGGATTCTGACTTCTTGATGACCTCCTGTCTTGATGACTGTCTGCCTCTTACTTACACAAGTCCAGATGCTTCCACAAAATTTAGCCTGTAAATGTGTCATCAGTTTTTAAAAAATAATTAATTTATGACATTTATAAAGGCAAAGATAAGGCCTCATAAGACATTTCGTTTTTAGTCTCCAAGTTACTGAGCACAGATTTCTCAATAAATCTAGGACTGACTGATAAACACGGTCATATTGACCTCTCCTCTCCTTATGAAAGTGTTTGTTTATAAATTGTTGTTGCTAATGGCAGAAGAAAAGCCCAAACTCAGTTACAAGAGAAAAAAAAATTCTCCTTTTAAAATCATGTACCACAAAACTTCTATTTAGCTATTCACAGCAAGGAACTCAGTAAAAATTATTTAAAGCACATTAATTCAAATCAGCATAGCCTACCTCTGTGAGAAAGTTGTTGCATAAAGGGAACAGTTCCTCTAATTAAATCTAAAAACTACAGCTGTGAAACTATAAATTTTTATCTATGCTAGCACTAGCTGTAAAAGTGATTCTAAATTAAAATATTAACTTTTCCCCCTTACACACAATAAAAGACTTAAAACTTCCATAAAACGAATCAGATTATTTTGGCCTAAGTGGATGTGCTGACTTTGGCAGACTTTTCCTACCTCAGAATAAAATGTTTACTATTTGTCATAATGACCTGTGCTTACTTTTTTTTTTTTTTTTTGCCACAGTTTTGGTATCATGACCTAACTATAGAGGAACTCACCATTTTGTTTTTTTCTTACTTTTTTTTTTTTCTCCTTAATCAGTTGCTCCTGATCGGCCATTTGCAATTAACAACAACATCTGGTCTATTGCTGGGTGAGTAGTTAAATCTCCTCTTTCCAGGATAGGAAAATCTGTTTTGAGATCCTAAAGCATGGACTTCACACATGTTCAAATATGCATGTCCAAAACCTTGGCTGCTAAATCTCTGCTAAAAAGAGAGAAGAATGTTCCCTTCAAAGGATTGGTTTCCAGAAAGTCATCAAACATAATGGTAAATTTCTAGTTTTGAACCTTTGAAAATGAACAGATAATTAGGAGTTACCACTTGCTGAGCTGGTTCTGTTCCGATAAATTTCAGTTTGCTTGACCCATTTTGTCATTTCTGTGAACAGCTTCTCCCTATACTCACAAATCAGGGTATATGTGGAGAGTATTTGAAGATCTTCACAGACTTTAGTGTGACTTGTCAAAATGATCCCCCCTGCGTTAACATCTAACATTTTGACCTTAGCTGATTCTAGAGCTTCTATAGTCTGTACAGCAAATTGGAAATTCTGCTGGTGGTGTCCTAAGATACTGTTTGTGTTGGGGCGGGGTGAGGGTATACATATGTGCACCCATGTTCCATTGACTTCTAGAAATGTTTCCCAATAGCACACATCCTCACCTTGAATTGATCAGTAGTTGAGGATCAGGGAGATATTCCGTAGATTACTTTGAATTCACAGTTGTTTGAAAACAGAGGCACGGCAATCTAAAAATATTTTCTAGAGCTTCTCTGACCCTGCCTTTTACTTTGACACAGGGTTAGGAGGCAAACCATGTACGTGAAAGTTTGTTTTTCTGATTAATAATAACAGTATTAGATATTTCATCTTGACAAACATTTATTATGTAGCTTTATCAAGTTCTGGTCCTGAAGTAACTTAACTGCAGTACAGCATCCCTAATTAACCTCATCTCTGAGCAGTCATCATTCCTTTATTCCTCTTTTCTAGAGTCATAGAAAATATATATTTTACTCTAAATATTGTATACTTTTTTTACAAATGCTCGTATGACAACAATGTTTTCATAATGTGAAATTTCTCATTCTAAGATATACTTTTCACATATATATATTTGTATAAATGGCTTGATTTACATTTTTTGTCCTGGAGTTACCAGGAATGAAGTTTTATTTTTTTAGTTTTTAATTTATTTTAATTGAAGTATAGTTAATTTACAATGTTGTGCTATTTTTAAGTGTACAACAAAGTGATTCAGTCATACACATACACATTTGTATTTTTTTAAATCTGCAGTCCCTCTTACTAACAATGGATACATTTATTGAATCATTCATCTTCCACTAAAATGTTGCTAAATTATTGATGAGCTTTATAACTGATAACACTTTGGAATCAAGACTATTCAGTACTTTTGTTTCTGCTTTATATGTCCTACTTCATCATACTGGTGGAGGAATAATAGTGAATTAATGAGGACACAGGTTTTGAAATCAGAGACAGCTTTGGTGGAATCCAAGTGCTGTGTCCTTGGGCATTTTCTTAAATCCATATGTAACCTGTGAATACTAGTTAACTAATTCAGAACATTGTTTGGAACATTGAAAGGTGTTGTGTGCAGGCATGATAATTCCCCTTCCCTTTCCTCAGAGGATAAATTAGTCAATCCCTTTAAGGCTCAGAACACCTTTAATATTTGTCTTATGTTCAGTATTGTGGGTGTCTAACAGTGACCTTATTAACTACAATATAATCAAAATCATTCCACGATTGCTTAAGCCTCAAACACATCTGAAAATACTGCAGGAAAACAGTGGAGGAAATGTGAATGGCCTCTAAGAAATTAAATAAGATCTAATCAATTCTTATACTAGCACTAACCCAGTTTACCAGCAGATGTACTAATACTCTTATTTAAGGCACAGTACTAGCAACATTGTTGCCTTTTTATTATGTATCTGTAGTTCATTTTGTATAATGACTGGCAACCCTCAACCTTACCTATCTCAGCTGTAGCCTCTCCTATAACAATGAATAAGCATGTGTAGAAGAGGCCATAGCTGAGATAGGGAAGGGTGATGGCTGCCAGTCAAAAAGAGAGGAAAACAAACATTTTGTTCTGTATTTTTATTGAGCTATAGAATACATGAGAAACTGTTATCTGGAGCTCCTAAATACTGGGATAAGCCATCTTAAATAGCTTAGTCATCCCTAAGGTATCCCAGCGTGACAATCTGTAGCAAGAATAGAAATTGCAGTGATCTCTGTCTTATCAAGAAGAGGTAATGTGGGATTTCAAATACTCATTCAAGAAGCAAAATGGTGTGAAGTATGCCTGAGAAAGACTTCTATTCAAAATGTTTAAAATAAATTTTGTGCTCTTCAAGTTTCAGCCATCTGGAAAATTCCTTTATGTGGACTGTCTTAGTCCTTGGTAAGGCCATATGAACAAGGTACTGTTTTGCTTACCTGATGGAGAAAAATGAGTTAATTTCTTCAGAAAATTACTCTGACCATATGGGCATGGACAATGTTTGAGAGAAACATTTGGATATTATAGAGTGGTTCTGGCTTTTGGGATCCCAGGCTTTGCTGTTTAAGGATCTAGCTTTGGATAAATTCCTTAAGATTTCAAAGCTTCCTCTCTATAATGAAAGTCATAATACTTAATTCATAAGATATATTTTATATGAGGGTAAATGATTGAAACATACAATGTACTTAGCACAGAGAGGTGCACTTTTTAAACTCTCATTAAATGGTGGTTGTGGTGTTAGTATTCATCACCCTCTTCATAATGCAATTCCCAATAAGCATAAATATAGTTTTATATGAACCAGTAAAAATATAAAGAGATCTAATTTATTTGCCCCCAGTTTATTACCTGGTTTCACTCTTACGATATTGTCCTGTTACCATAAGGAAATTACAGAAAGCAGAACAGGAATAAGAGGTCTGATGATGTTGGAATAGGGCATTGCTTCCTGAATTCTGAGTTTTCCTATAGGTCTGTATGTGCCAAATGCCTGAAGAAGTTAAGGATATTAACCTATCAGACCCAGCAAGGGAACTTGGTTTTTATCCAATTCTGGATCAAATCTTGGAGGTGCTAAAGAAATTCAAAATTGTTTTATAATTGTTTTATAACATGTTATTGTCAGGAATGATACATATTGAACTAACGTGACTACCTAGCCCCTGAAATTTAGCTCCATCCACTCCAGGCTTCCTGGGATCTAGGATGCTATAAAGTATGGAAACGTGCTTAAATGCCTAAACGTTTTGAGACAACATGGTATGAAGGAACATGCACTGGCATTTGAATGAGGTTCTGTTGTTGTTGTTTATTTCTTTTTAATTAAGTTTCTTCAATCTAGTTTTTCGTGGTAACCAGAGTGTGGTGATCCTTGGCTCCTGTATTCATGCCCATGTTGAATGGGTGATGTGAAGGTGTGTGATCTTCAAGGCTGGGTAATAACAGATACTGTGGCTTCCACTGTGCATTCTTGGGTTTCTCATTCCGAGGGACTCTGGCTGCATGCTGTGGACACACTCAACCCTGTGGAGCAACCCATATGGTGAGCGGCTGAGGCCTCCTGTCAACAACCAGTGTCACTTGCCAGCCATGTGAGTGAACCACCTGAGAATTGAATCTGCCAGCCCCAGTCAGACCTCAGATGACTGAAGCCACAGGGGACATCTGTCTGCAACTTCACAAGAAAGCCCCGCTCCAGAACTGTCTAACCACTCCTGAGTTTTTGAACTAAAGATAGTGTGAGAGATAGTACATTAATTACTGTTGTTTAAAGCCACTACTTTTTCTGAGTGATTTGCTACACATTACATAATTATATAAATGAATACAAGCTCTGGGACCTTTGGCAAGTAGTTTTCTTCCTTCCTTCCTCCCTCTCTCCCTCCCTCCCTCCCTCCCTCTCTCTCTCTCTCTCTCTCTCTCTCTTTCTTTCTTTCTTTCTTTCCTTTCTTTCTTCTCAGTATCATTATCTGCAAAATTAGCAAGGTAACATCTGCATCACAAGTATTGTTTTATTTTGTTTTGTTTCTGGTTCAGATTAAATATCCCAGTCTATCTGTAGGATCTGATACATGACAGTAAGTACTTAACAGATGCAAGTAGTTCTCACTTCCCTCATTTATGGGAAATGCATTGTCTTTTCTAAAATACCTTGTACTTGTAAGAAGAGCTATTGAACTTTAGTTCAAGTTCCCAGAGAGTAAGATAAATATATGTGTAGTGTAAGCCTTTGAGGTGCTATAGCCGAAGAGGATTCTAAAACACCTGAAATGTCAGATGTCTCCCCAGGGCAATGAAAAACATTTGTACAAATATCAAGGGCTAGTTGCAATCTAGGAAGGGAGCAGTGTCAACCTTCATGTCATATCTTTGCATGTTTGAAGACAAAAATGTCAGAAAAACCAAGAGTGTTCAGGAATTAGAGTGAAAAGTGATTATCTGCACTAATACTGCATCCAGTATAAAGTATAAAACTATGTGTCTTACACAAAGAGACACTTTAAGGTAAGCGATCAAGGTAAAGACATGACTAAGCTTCAGAGATCTGGATGCTCTGCTCTAACATTTGCTGTAAGCCTTTGTCATTCTGCTCATTGCTTCTTATTTGTAAGGTGGCTGCCACCCCATCAGTTGCTCTGTTTTATGCTAACCGGAAATAGGGAGCGGAGAGGATCAAGGAATAAAGAGAAGACACTTCAGGTATTACCACTGATACCAATTTTCTGGCTACATCACGTTGACCAGAACTGTATTACGTGGTTCCCATAGGTGCATTGGCCACTGAGGAAATGGGTTCTTGAGCTCAATACAAATGTGTCCATATTAGAGCTTTGCTAGCATGCAAGAAGTGGAAGTAGGTGTCAGGTTAGGCAGCCAGCTATGTCTACCACACTTGTCAAGTGGAAAAAGTACGGATACTGAGTTCTCATTATCTGTCGTAGTTATATTCCACAGTCGCCCCACTGAATTAATGAAACTGAAGCATTGTTCCTAGAGGAAAAATAGGGTTATGTTCCCCAGGCCTCTGCCCACAACATTCTCATCAACCAATCAACACAACTTTATTTATGTCTATATCTTTTAAAAGGAAACTTATTTAACATATATTGTGATCAATTAACACTGAACTCACTCTCAGTAGCACTAAAATGCATACCTGAATGCAGCTTATCTAATACATATATTTTCTCCAAAAGGCACATCACAGCTTTCTTGTGCTTAGGAATAGTAGACAACAGTTCAGTGCTGGGTTTGCAGGCCATTTTAAATGGTGAAATCACCAAGAAGAAGTGGGAAAATGTGAAAAATGTGGCGCTACATATACTTTGAAAAGGACCTTGTTTATAGTAGGGGAGAGAAAATACGAAGTTAAAGCTTTCACCCTGTTTGATCTCAGCTGGGAACATGTCCATAGGGCAATTCGAATTTTTGCTGCTCTGCACGTGTATGGGAATGCCCACAAAAGCACCATGAGTACTGATTTTAGGTTTTTTTTTTCTTGTATACATACTTTTAATTGGGATATAGTTGCTTTACAATGTTGTGCTAGCTACTGCTGCACAGCAGAGTGAACCAGTCATATGTATACACATAACCCCTCCCTTTTGGATTTCCCTCCCACCCAGGTCACCACAGAGCACTGAGTAGAGTTCCCCATGCTCTACAGCAGGTCCTCATTAGATATCTATTTCATACCCAGTGGCATATACATGTCAATCCCAATCTACCAGTTCATCCCACCCTGCCCTCCCCCACTCACGTTTGTTCTCTACATCTATGTCTCCATTCCTGCTTTGCAGATAGGTTCATCTGTACAATTTTTCTAGATTCCACATATATGATATTTGTTTTTCTTTTTCCGGCTTACTTCACTCCATATGACAATCTCTAAGTCTATCCATGTTCCTACAAAAGACCCAATTTCATTCCCTTTTACAACTGAGTAATATTCAGTTGTTGAATATGTTGAAACCATAATCCCCAATTTGACTCTATTTGGAGATAGGACGTGTGAAGAAGTAATTAAGGTTAAATGAGGTCATGAGAGTGGGACCTTAATCTGATAAGAATGGTGTCCTTACAAATAAGAGGAAGTGATACCAAGGGTGCATAAACACAAATGAAAGGCCATGTGAGGACATAGTAAGAAGGTGTCCATCCTCAAGCCAAGGAGAAAGACCTCATAAGAAACCAGACTTGCTGACACCTTGATCTTGGATTTCCAGCCTCCAAAAATGTGAGAAAACAAACATGTTACTTAAGCGACCCAATCCATCGTATTTTGTTATTGCACCCCTAGCAGATGAATACAGTTACACATGGCTTCTGTTTTCTGATGGCACAGATAAGTAGAGATACAACTTCTGGTATTGATAGAAAATATTTAAATTTATTGGATAATACGTGACTAAAGCATTTCTGAAGAATGTTTGAGATGGGGCAAACCATTGGAAAAATTGGAGACAAGGAAGTACAGGACAAAGCACTATTTTGCCTGTCTCAGCCTTGGTTCTTTATGGAGAATTAAAAAATAAAACCCTTCTCTGAGAATGTTTTTATTACGAGCTGACATTTACAGATATGTAAATGTATAGGACCATAATTACAATATATGTTACCCAAAATATCTTTTGGACCTGATGTGGTTAAGCTCTGGCACCTGAGAGAGACAAACTTAAACCTTGTCTAAAGGAATTCTCTTTAAACACAGACATGATTCCAAGGAACAAGAGAGAAAAAATAAAAATCACTGAACACTAGAAGATAAAAAAATATATATAATTGTGGATTAGCAAAAATGATCAATTACAAAATCAGATCCACAAAAAATTACAAGTTGGAATTATATAGTACAAAACGTTGAATAAGGTGATTAAATATATTGGGTTGGTCAAAAAGTTTGTTCAGGTTTTTCCGTAAAATGTTATGGAAAACCTGGAACGAACTTTTTGTCCAGCCCAATATAATAATGATAGTTTAATTATGACAAAGTAATAAGAAATAGAAAATTTTCTATTCTGACCTGAAAAAAGAGAACTTCTAGAATTAAAAGAAGAAAACTATCTAAGGAATATCTAAGACTGACAAAATACACTGATCTCCAAGGCTTAGAAGTCCAGTAAATGCCAGTTTCTGCAGAGCACATTAAAGCCAAAAAATATATATTTAGAACAACCAGGAAAACAAAGAGAAATTGAAACTTAATATTAACATGATAGAACACACCAGCTGTCACTATGGAACTCAGAAGAGAATAGCAAAATCTCTTAATTCAACACAGGAATATGTTAACTTAAAATTCTATAGGCAGTGAGAATATATTTCAAGATTGAATGTGAAAAGAAGAAAAATTTTCAGAAAAATCAAAATCTGAGTTTGACACTACCTCAGCTACAGTAAGCATAGTTTAAAAGATTGATCTCATATAAAAAGAATATATTATCAATGGACTATCTTCAGTGCAAGAAGGAATGAAAGCTTCTTTGGGTGTTCCAAATATGTGTTTAAACATAATAAACAAAAGAATAAATAAAATTATTAAATGACATATCAGAAAAAATGATAGAATCAATATACATATTAATATCATATGATACAGGAAGGGAATAACTGAATTTAACATATTTAAAAAACCTACTGTTTGGGGAAAAAATAAAGGTGGTGATTAGTATTTTATGAACCATATATAATTGCTAAAATGAAATTGAGTTTGTACTTTACAAATTTGCAGAATAAAAAAATGGAATTATGAAAATATGCAATAAAAAAAGAAAGAAAAAATATATAGTAGAAGTAGGACAAAATTGTGAATTTATATTGCAACATATTAGTAAGTATTTTAAAGTGTTATAAGTAAAACAGAAATTTGTGTGACTGAATTAAAAAGGCATGTCAAGTGAAATGCTGACTACAGCAACATATGTAAAAGAACCACAAAAATTAACAGTAAAAATATGGGAAATTGTTTACTATAAAAGTATTAACCACATAAACATAATATAACTATAGAAGTTTATTAATAAAAAACAAAAAATAAGACAAACAAACATCACTCAGAGATAGAGGGTCATCACTTTAGAGTGAAAAAGGAAGTTATTACAATGCTAAAGTTTTCCTCACTTAGTAATATAACTTCAAATATGAAACAAAAGAAGACAGAAGTAAACATATTTATAATCAGAGATGAAGACTTTAATAAACCTCTGTTAGTAAATAACAATATTTAAACAAGACAATTAAAATGTGTGATCTGACAAACAAATATTGTATATTACAGTCACCAAAAATGAAGAATATACATTCTTTTTAAGGAGATATATAAAACTGATGAAAATTGACAACTTTCCAAGATATATGACAATTCTGTACAAATTTAAAGCATTTTAATTAAATAAATTATATTCTCAGACACTAATGCATTTAATGAAGCAATCAATAAATGATAACAAAATGCAAATTCCATTTTCTTCAGCTGTTTAGAAAGTTCAAAACACACTTAAATATAACTTATCATGGATATCTGAAAATTCTTAGAACTGAGTAATATTGAAAAGATATTTTTTAACTTTAAGGGGTTTTGCCATGTCAGAACTTATATTGAGATAAAACAAAGACTGAAAATCAATGCAGGGAAAATTGATTTTAAATAAATGGGGGGAAAAACACATCAAGAAAAATAAAGTAAAAAAGAAGAGATAAATGACATTAGAAATTTTAAAATAGCAATGTTGAGAGGGAGAGGGAAAATAGAGATATTATAACAACTTGGTGAAAAAAATTAGAAGTTAAAACTTAGGAGAAATGGACACATTTATAGAAAAATACCAAGGGCCAAAATGTTTCAAGAATATATTGAAAGTTTTAATTGTTCTATTGAAAAATAAAATATTTTCAGAAAAATACAAGAAGAATAAATATTTTTATAGGAAAGTTCTACAAAACAGTCAAGGAGGAAATATTAGGTTAACCAAACTATTTAAAATTTTTTTAAATTATGGTAAAATATGCATAACATAATATTTACTGTCTTAACCAGTTCAGTAGCACCAAGAACATTCACATTGCTCTGCAAACCATTTCTAGAACACTTTCCCTCTTATAAAAACGAAACTTCCTACCAATTGAACAACAATTCCTCCTTCTCCCCTTTCCTTGGGCTCTGGCAACCACCATTCTATTGATACTTTCTGTCTGTGAATTTAACTATTCTAGGTGCCTCATATAAGTGGAATCATACAGTATTTGTCTTTTTGCATTTCACTTCTTTCACTTAGCTCAGTGTCCTCGAGCTTCTATCATGTTGTAGCATGTGTCAGAATTTCCTACCTTTATAAGGGCTTTAAAATTTTATATTCCCACCAGCAGTTATGAGAATACCAGTTGCTTCACATCCTTGCCAACATGAGGTGTGGTCGTTTTACTCTTTAATTTTAGACATTCTAATGTCTATGTAGTGATATTTCCTTATAATTTTAATTTTCTAATTATTAATATTGTGAATCTTTTCATGTGCTTATTAGTCATTTGAGCATTTGTTGTGAATCATCTATTCAAATATTTTGTCATTTAAAAAATATTAGGTTGTTCATAGCTTACTATTTCTAAGAATTATTTATATCTCCTGGATACAAGTTCTTTTTCTGATATATGTGTTGTCAATATTTTCTCCCAATATGTTGCTTGCATTTTTTTTTTTTTTTTTTTTTTGTGGTACACAGGCCTTTCACTGCTGTGGCCTCTCCCGTTGTGGAGCACAGGCTCCGGGTGCGCAGGCTCAGCGCCACGGCTCACGGGCCCAACCACTTCGCGGCATGTGGGATCTTCCCGGACCGGAGCACGACCCCGTGTCCCCTGCATCGGCAGGCGGACTCTCAACCACTGCGCCACCAGGGAAGCCCCATTTTTGTTTTTTAAATGGTCCTTCAAAGAGCAAAATTTCTAATTTTGATGAAATACAATTTATCAAGTCAAAAAAAGGTAAAAGTGTAAAAATGTCAACATGTCAGTCAATTCCAAAATCTTATAGACTTAACATAGCACAAGTTTATTTCTTAATCACATTACATAATTAGTTTGGGCTGGCTGGGGAATTTACTCAGTGTAATTAATCAGAGATTTAGACTGAAGGGTTTCAACTTGACATATTCTACCATTATCCTTTCAGCAGGGGTAAGGGAGGATGACAGATCATTTGTTGGCTCTTT
The DNA here is from genome assembly GCF_963455315.2 of Globicephala melas. Classification (NCBI taxonomy): domain Eukaryota; kingdom Metazoa; phylum Chordata; class Mammalia; order Artiodactyla; family Delphinidae; genus Globicephala; species Globicephala melas. The sequence continues at coordinate 104,804,849 of NC_083320.1, read as the reverse complement.
GAACTTTCTCTATGGAGTAATACAAGTTGTTTCCACATGTGATTCCTTGCTCAATGAAAGTCACATGACCATACTTAATTTCAAAGCATGTGGGAAATTTTGGTATGTGTATGTTGCATAGTATGGAGGTCACAATACTCTTTCACATATGAAATAACATAGATGAAAAAGGTATCATTGATCTCTATTTACAAGGCTATATAATGTACTTTAAACTTTCCAACATTATGGAGTTGATCTATGGGTTATAACTATTTGGAACATTGTCCTTCGCTCCGGAATAAGAGCCCATACCCCCCATACATAAACACACACACACACACACACACACACACACACACACACACACACATAATATATGTTATACAAATCAATAAGAAAAAGACAAATAGCACAACAAGAAAAATGGGTAAAAGATGACATTTAACAAAAGGGGAAATGTAAATGGCCTATCAACAAGTGAGAAACACTCATTCTTTTCAGTAATGCATAGCAAAGCTGCAATGTGATACAATTCACATTTAACAGATGGACACAAATTTAAAGTAGAATTATCAGAGGTTTTCAAGGGCAGGGAGCAATGGGAATGGCGGCAGTGTAAACTGGTACTACCATTTTGAGTAAATGCATAACCTATGTCACAGCAAATTTATTCCCTAGTATATATGCTAGAAAAACTCTTGCACGTATGAATAAGGAGACATACAAAGGAATATTTCCAGCAGCAATGTTTAATTGCTTGTTTAATTGCAGCAGCAATGTTTAAATGTTTAAGCACAATTTGGAAACTACTTAAATGTATACCTACAGAATAATAGCTAAATAAATTATGGTAGTTTTATACAATTGAATAAAATATTGCAGTGAAAAAGAATGACTTTAGTGACTAGTATCAATGTGAATAAATTTCTAAAATATAATTGTGAGTAGAAAATGTAATCTGAAATAAGACATATATAGTGTTATTCCATTTACACATAAATTTCAAAAAAACAAATAAAACTAAATAATATGTCATTTAGGGATATGTAACAAAAACTCCATTTCTTAAAAGCAAGAAAATGCATAAATTTCAGGATAGTGGTTACATATGCAGTGGATGTCAGAGGCTGGAGTCTTAAATAGACTGGTAACATGCTATTCCTTAACCTGGATAGTGTTAACTTGGATTTGTTTTATTATATTTTAAATTTTATATTCAGGTTGTATACACTTCTTTGTACCTATGAAATATTTGACAATGGCTTTAAAGAAAGAAATGTAAAATAAACATGTTCATGCCTTAAATCTTCCAGCAATATAAACTTGATTTATGGGTTGTAAATATGTGGAACATTGTCCTTCACTCTGAAAGAAGGGCTGGCCTGATGCAGAGGAGGGAACACTACATTGGAAATCAACAGAGGTGAGCTCAGAAGTAAACTTGGTATACTACTGTCAGCAAATGGTTTTATTCCTATGACCTTCCTCGCTTGCAAAATAAGGAAGTCAAACGAGGTGATTTTTAAGGATGTTTTTTACTATAATGTCACATGACCAAACATGTTTTTAGGTGGGAAATGGAGACAGAGTGCTTTAAGAATCAGGAAAAGCATAGACTTCCCCTTCTTCATTTGCTAAAGCTTGCATAGTCTGGAGGTCACCATATTATTTCACATACGATCCCCATGTATGGCTGTATATTGACTTCAGTATGATTATAAACTCAGTGTCATAGCTGGGCCTCCAATTCAGATTATTCACCTACTACTCTCCTTATTTTTCAGCTACAGAAAACTGTTGTAGTTCTTTACCTATGCACCTCTACGAAGAAATACTAGAACTTCAGAAGGAAAATTCTCAAAACATAGAAGGAGTGTTTCATAAGTAGGATGAAAACAAACTATGACTTAACTAGGTGACTGGGGAGAAAGGATGGGCAGAAAAATAGATGAATCAGAAGCCTATTATATTCTAGGCATTATGCTAGGCATTGACTAATGTTATCTCATTTAATCTACATAACAAATGTTAAAGGTAGTTATTTTTATCATTTACATTCTATAGATGGAAGAATTGAGGATTTGAGAGGCAATTGACCTTGAATTTGAGACTGACAGTTTGCATAATGAAAATCCACTAGCCTAATTCAGACATCAAACTCCGTTAACTCATGGAACAAATTTTACACCCCACCCCTTGAAACTGAATTATTCAAAAATTCCAAAATGATTTAGATGAATAAATGGCAATCCATAGAGTATAGTTAAGTGCAACAAGACCATCTGAGTTTTTAATCATGGAGAACAAATCTGTCCTCAATAATTATAGTAAGTCCCCTACATATGAATGAATGAGTTCTGTTCTGAGGGCGTGTTTGTAAATCCGATTTGTTTGTTAGTCCAACAAAGTTAGCCTAGGTACCCAACTAACACAAGCAGCTATATAGTACTGTACTGTAATGGGTTTATAATACTTTTCACACAAATAAGACATGAAAAACAAACACAAAAATAAAGAAAACATCTTTAATCTTACAGTACAGTACCTTGAAAAGTACAGCAGTACAGTACAATAGCTGACATACGGGGGCACATTCACATCTTTGAAAGTTCACAACTTGAAGGTTCCTATATAGGGGACTTACTGTACTCTTCAGTAAACCTAGGAGAAGAATTTGCAATGATTGTTCCACTTTACCCAACAGCAGTGATCTTGGACTCAGAAGGCCCACAACTCATGGAACACAACAGACTTCATCCAGCACTATTAATGCATGGGACAGCACAGCACAGTGAGTGGTCCTCATCTGGCAGTCAGAAGTCATGATGGATAAAGCTGAGTGTTTGTATACAAATCACCTCATGCTAGAGAAGTCATCATCTATGGGATCCCCGCAGTCCTCATGTGCTGGTCATACTACACTCATTCTCTGATGAAGCTACATATTTGACAGATAATTTATGGCAAAACGGCCTTAGATTCAGTCAAGGCAAAGAGATGTGGGAACTGAGGCTTTAAGAAGTTCAGTAAGTAACCGAGCACAGAGCACCAGAATGACTAACCTGGATTCAAGCACATTTGGTCTGACTTCAGGGAAGCCTGGGGAAAGAGCCTGGAAATTTTGACTAGATGGACATGACTTTTAATATCAGTGCCCCCATTTATTTTTCCACTTTAAGCAAGGTACTTAACAACTCTTCATAGTTGTTGTTTCTGTAAAGTTAATATTATAATACTGACCTTCTAAGATTACTTTGAAGACTGGTACTAATGTTAGCATATTGCCTGGCACTAGGTGTTTAATAAATAATTTTATTGCTTATCTTAGTTAAATTGAATGGCCTTCTGGTCCTTATTGAATACATAATCAATATCATTAATTTTGCAGCTTATAATAAACTTTCAAACACTTTTATAAACCTGCTCATGAAGCAGGCAAGATATGTATACCCATTTTACTAGTAAGTAATTCAAGGCTAGTAGATGATAAGGGTAACCTATAACCTAATACATGGATATTAACAATATTTTGTCCCCAACTGCACAGAGTTTCTCAATGGCAGAATAGTCTTTTTTTTTAATTTTCAAAATATATGTCAATGATAGATTAAGCTATATGATGCAGGGCTTAAAAGCATGAAATTTCAGTCCCACGTAGCCTCCTTTATGATCATGGACACATTAAATTAACTTCTTTAGACTTCAGTTTTCTTTTCAGTAAAAAGGGGATGATAACACCAATTTCCCTGATTTGATGTAAAAATAATGTATAACATTAAGAATAGTTAGCAGATAGGAAATATAAAGCAAATAGGAGCTGTGGTACAAATGAGAAAGAAATAGTTGAGTAATGTCAAATCATTCTCATGTTTATTAAACTTAGACTCAACTGTTCTACTGTGGAAATTAAAACAGGTTTTGGTATTCCTTTGGAAATTTCAACATGAACCACCAAGACATGAAAATGTTTGGAATTAGTTTTCCGTCAGAACTATAGCATAGGAGAAAAACTATCTGACTTGATTATCTAAGTATTCTTAGAGATACTTACACTGATATAGAAATTTTACAGGTATATTGTACCATTGTATGGGGGTTAGTTACAGATGGAAACAAGAAAAAATTTGGTACTAAATGAAATCTTGTATCAATCCCACAATTTCCTCAGTTATATTCCTCGACCCTTAGTTGGGCTTTGAGAAGCAAAGAGTGAATTAGAATCATTTTTTTCTAAATTTCACATGATTATTACTATCTCTTTGCCTGTAGTCCTTCTGTTTAATGATATGAAAATGACTTGGATGATAAAGAATTTGTGTGGAACTGAACTAGAATTTATCTTAATATTAGCTATCCTTAAAAGGTTTACTTTTAAAATGTATATTTTAAATAAAATTGCAGGGGAAATTCTTAACCTAATTCAGAAATCAGGCTATCTTCAAATAAAATATGTTTCACAGCAATCATTTGTAAATGACTTGTAAATAAACCCCATTTTGATGATTTTCAATGACTTTACTCATGAATATAAGCAGAGTAGGGACACGCTTTCAACATTTCCTTTAAATACTCTGAATTTAACAATATAATATCCAAGAGGATGTCATTAGATGCATAACATATTCACAAAACCACCTCTAAAGTTCCCTGATTTGACAAGCTATAATTTGATCAATAAAAGGCAAATCTCACTTTCCACTTGATTTTTTTTTTTTGCCTAACTCATCTACAGTGAGTTATTTCTTAACATAAAATCTACATAATTAAACATTTTATGGTATACAATTCAGTGACATCAAGTACATTCACAATGTTGTACAATCATCACCTTCTTCTAGTTCTAAAACATTGTCATCACCCAAAAAGAAAACTCTGTAAGCATGAAGCAGTTGCTCCAAATGGCACCCTCTCCCCAGCCCCAGGCACCAACAGTTGGCTTTCTGTCTCTGTGAATGTACCCATTCTAGATATTCCATGGAACTGTAATGATACATTATGTGACATTTTGTATCTGGCTTCTTTCACTTAGCATGATGTTTCTGAAGTTCATTCATGTTGTAACCTGTATCAGTACTTCATTTTTACAACTGAATCATATTTTATTGTATGTGCATACCATGATTTGTTTATCCTTTCACCTTTTGATCTAAATTTAGGAAGTTTCAACATTTTGGCTCTTGATAATCATGCTACTATGAGTATTTGTGTATAGATATTTGTTTGAGTACCTATTTTTATTCCTTTTGGATATATATCTGGGAGTGGAATTACTGGGTGAGGTACAATTCTATGCATAATCTTTTTAAAACTAGACTTTGCTTTTTATGGCAGTTTTAGGTTTATGGCAAAATTGAGCAAAGAGCACAGAGAAATCCTGTATATGCACCACACCCACACATGCACAGCCTCCTCCCATCAACATCCTCCACCAGAGTGGTACATTTGTACAACTGATAAACCTATTTGACATGTCATTATCACCTCAAGTACATAGTTTACATTAGGGTTCACTCTTGGTGTTGTACCTCTATGATTTTCACAAATGCATGTGTCATGTATCCACAATCATAATGTCATACAAAATAGTTTCAAAGCACTAAATATCCTCTAGGTTCTGCCTATCCATCTCTCCTTCCACCCCATGTTTAACTTTTCCAGAAACAACGAAACCATTTTCCAGTGTTTGAACCATTTTGAAATTTATGGATAATTCAAACAGTTTTATAATTTTGGATCTTTTATTTAGATTCTTGATTGATTTTGAGTTAGGTTTTTATATGATTTGAGGTGATGTCCAACTTCATCATTTTTCATATGCATATGCAGTTGTCCTAGAACAATTAGTAGAAGAGACTATTCTTTCCCCATTTAATATGTTTGTCATCCTTGTCAAAAATCAATTAATCATAAATATAAAAGTTTATTTCTTTTTCAATATAGTTTTGACTATTCACCATTGAGTATGTTGTTAGCTGTGGGTATTTTTGTAAATTCCCTTTATCATGTCTTGTTTTATGAGAGTGTTCATTGTAAAAGAATATTGAATTTTGCCTATTTTAAAAAAAATAGTTTCAAAAAATCAGCTTTGTTTTATTCATCTTTTCTACTGTCATTTTAGTCTCTAGTTTATTTTATTTTTTACTCTGATTTTTGTTATTTCCTTCATTTTACTAACTTTGGGCTTAATTTATTCTTCTTTTGAATTCCTTGAGGTATAAAGTTAGGTTGTTTGAGATCTTTCTCATTTCTTCAATGTAAGCATTTATTACTATAAACTTTCCTCTTGGAACTGCTTTTTGCTGCATCCCATAAGTTTTGGTATGTTGTATTTTCATTTTTATTTACCTTAAGATATTGTTTGATTCCTCTTTTTAACTTAGTTGTGCAGTGGCATGTTGTTTAATTTCCAAATATTTGTGAATTTTTCAACTTTTCTTCTTATAATTGATATTTAGTTTCATATCATTGTGTTTCACAAAAGGCGATAGATGTGATTTCAACCTTCTTAAACTTACTGACTTGCTTTGTGGCTTAACATAATACCTATCCTGTAAAATGTTCCATGTGAACTTGAAAAAAACGTGTACCCTGTTGCTTTTGGGTAGAATGTTCTATATATGTCTGTTAATTTCATCTGCTCTAATGTGTTGTTTAAGGCCAATGTTTCCTTATAGATTTTCTGTCTGGATGATCTATCCATTGACAAAAGTGGGGTGTACTAAAGTTCTCTACTATTATTGTATTGTTTTCTTTTTCTGTTTTTAGGTCTGTTAATATTTGTTTTATACATTTAAGAACTTCTATGTTGGTGAATAAATATTTACAAGTGTCATGTCCTACTGTTGTATTGACCCTGTTGTCATTATATAATAACCTTCTTTGTCTCTTATTAGTCTTTGTTTAAAATCTATTTCATCTGATATAAGTATAGCTACCCCAGTTTTCCTTTGGTTTCCATTTGCATATAATACCTATTTCCATTCCTTCACTTTCAGTCTGTGTGTGTCCTTACATCTGAGGTGAGACTCTTGTAGGCAGCATGTATATGGGTCATGTATTTTTATCCATTCAGCCACCCATGTCTATGGAGAATTTAGTCTACTTACTTTTAAATTAATTATTGATAGGTACTTACTGCCATTTTGTTAATTGTTTCTGGCTATTTTATAATTTCTTTGTTCCTTTCTTATTCTCTTGCTCTCCTCCTTTGTGATTTAATGATTTTCTGTAGTGATATGCTTAGATTCCTTCTTTTTTATCTTCTGTGTAACTATCATAGGTTTTTACTTTGTGGTTACCATAAGGCTTACATAAAATAACATGTATTTATGCCAGTCCATTTTAAGTTGATAGCAACTTAAGTTTGAATGCATTCACAGCTCTACAATTTTATTTTTCCCCCACATTTTATGTTTTTGGTTTGACGGCTTACATATTTTTATCTTGTGTATCCATCAAAATTATTTTAGTTACAGTTATTTTTATTACTTTTGTCTTGTAACTTTCATACTAGCTTTAAAAGTGATGACCTTTACAACTATGATATGTTGAATTTTACTATATAATTACCTTTACCAGTAGGATTTTTACTTTCATATGCTTTCCTGTTACTACTTAGAGTTCTTTCACTTCAACTTAAGAAGTCCCATTTAACAATGATGATGAATTTCCTTAGCTTTTCCATGTCTGGTAAATTTCTTATCTTGTCTTCAATTCTGAAGGGCAACTTTGCTGGGTAGAGTATTTTCTTTCAGCACTTTGCATATATAATGCTATCCCCTTCTTGTCTGCAAAATTTCTGCTAAAAAATATTGATAGTTTTATGGGGAGTCCCTCGTATGTAACAAATTGCTTTACTCTTGCTGCTTTTAAGATTCTCTCCTTGTCTTTAACTTTTGACATTTTAATTATAATATGTATTAGGGTGGGAGTCTTTGAGTTTGTCTTATTTGAAACTCTCTGGGCATCCTGGTTATGAACGTAAGTTTTCTTCCTCAGGATAGGAACATTTTTAGCCATTATTCCTTCAATTAAGTTTTCTACCCTTCTTTTCTCTCTCTTCACTTTCTGGGAACCTTATAGTGTGAGTGTTAGTCTGCTTGATGTTGTTCCATAAGCCCTTCAAGCTACCTTCACTACTTTTTAAATATATATATTTTTCCTTTTGCTGCTCTGATGGGATGCCTTACACTGCTCTGTCTTTGAGTTCACTGATTCTTGCTTTTTCTTCATCTAGTTTGTTTTGAACCCTCTATTGTATTTTTCAGTTTGGTTATCATATGCTTCAGCACTGTAATTTCTGTTTGGGACTTCCTTATATTTCCTTTCTCTTTGTTAAAATTCTCACTCTGTTTATCCATTGTTCTCCTGAGCTCAGGGAACATTATTTGAACTCTATCAGGTAAATTACTTATCTCCATTTTATTAACTTTTTTTTTCCAGAGGTTTTATCTTATTCTTTGGTTTGGAAATAGTCCTCTCTTTCTTCACTTTCCTTGACTCTATGTGTTGGTTTCTATGCATTAGATAAAATAGCTACCTCTCTCAGTCTTAAAGGAGTAAACTCATGTAAGAGATGAACCTTATCATTTAACCATGTCCTAGATCTTGGTTGTCTTTCAAAACTTTGTGATTTTCTTATCAGCCTATTTTATTTGAAGTGGCTCCCTATAGTTGAGGGTGTACCCAGACCTGTCAGTGTCCCAAAGGGGAGGATCTCAGTCAGCACCTAGATTCAGAATGATTAGAAGCCAGACCAAATATACGTCTTTCAGGGGAAAACTTAAAGATATGCATTTCTGTCTGCACCCTGTACAATGTCATGAAGTGATAGCCAGTGAAACCAAGGAGCACCCTGTGGGACTCCTGGGCACAAAAGCCTTTCTGTGTCCCCTGTTCCTTGTTTGTAGTGAACAGACTTCAGCTTCCATGACATTCCCTGAGTTCCAAAGGGCAGATTCAAACAGTTGCTAATCAGGGAAGGAAGGCATGTGGAGACAAGGGAGGAGCAGTAAGAAACAGTAGTGCAGCCTTGGGGCATGGTCCTGGTTCTGCCTCATGGGACACACATAACAATATATTTGAGCTCTTTACAGTACTAAAATCCCCAACAGATGGAAGATGCTAGCATTCTTCATTCCAGAGAAGATCACCTGAGGCCAGATTAAAGGAACCAGAGAAGCTCATCAAGAGACCACCTGAGACTAGATTAAAGGAGTGCAGGCCCTGCACACAACCTAATCTTTTCCAGCAACCCTGCCCTTGAACCGTTGCTATAAACTCGTGACTAAATCCTCCCTGGGTTGGGACACACAGGGTTTGAGGGGCACGAGCCCACGGTGTCCCCATTTGTCTGGCAAAGCAATGAAGCTCTTTTCTTCTTCACCTAAAACTTTATCTCTGAGATTCGATTTGGCACCAGTGCACACAGGCCAAGTTTTTGGCAACAGCAGTTAAGAACACTTTCTTTGCTGGCTCCTGTATCACTGAACATGTGAACACAAGCCCCACTGGCCACCAGAGCCAGGCCCTCAAGGGATGTACCTTCTGAACAGCAGCCACAAAAGCGCTGCTAATTTAGGTTACTCCAAATGAAATGCTTAGCTTGGAAGTTTTGAGCCATCCAAGTTGTAAACATAACCTGCAGGTTGGCATTTCAAGTTCTCAGGCATATTCTAGCCCTTATTCCTTGTCAAAATATTACATTTTCCATGTTGCCAACTTTCATCTGGGAATATATTTGGCTTACTATTTCAATGAGACATAACCCTTGGGTATCCCCATTTTATGTGAGATGATTTCCCATTAGACACTTCACCTGGTGTAGGATCTAGACTTTGTCATCTGTTCCCTTTCTCCCATGAATCTATGAAGACCAAAGTTCAAGTCTTCCTGGTAATGATATGCCTTGAAATGAAAGCCAACTGCTGGGTTCAGCTTACTCTTCTGTATTTCTGCCTTCACTTGTTCTTTGTTCTGAAAGCTTCTTACTTAATCCCCAAATCACCTGCTTTTAAGGTTTTTTTAAAATTAGTGTTTCCAGAGTACTTTAAAGTTATTTTTAGAAGGAGAATCTTTAATTCTCTAGAAAAAAAAGTGTTATATCTAAAAGTAATTTTTTTCCTTAATTCTCAGAAAAATGTTGGACAGTGGTATTAGTTATTAACATTTCCATTTTCAAAGCAAGGAAACAAGCTCACAGCACTTAAATAATACCTTTGCAACTTGCCTAGTAAGTTGTGGAACTTGGAATTGGAACTCATGTCTGTCTTATACAAAAGTGTATATTCTTTCCAACACCAACCTAGGTTTAGATATTGTCTTACTAAGTGACTTCTCTGTGTAATTTGTAAAGTTTCTTACCTATAAAATTGGGACAATATTGTGCAAGGTTGTTTAATACTTAAATGAAATAATATATACCAACATATGTGATAATATAATGAATAATTCACCAGACAACCTGTCACTGAATAATTTCTGTAAATAGTAGCTGCAAATGTATGTTATACATGGATAACATTTGCATGTATATATATTTGCAATTTAGCTGATAATTGTGCCATTGGTTGCTAAGTGTTTGTTGAATTCATCCATGGAAATAGAAATGATGAATGACTTAACCTACAACATTATTTACAATAGTAGCCGTCTCTACTAAATATAGCAGCCATCTTTCTGCTTTCACTATTTCCATGTTTGTCAGGCATTTAGAAAGTCTATTCTGACCCAGAGCACAGTTTTGAATGTTTATATTCCCAAGAGCAGGTAAAACCATTTTCCAAACATTTCTGTTATACTTAGAATGAGTCGTGGTCCAGTGGTCTGAACAATCAAACATAGGTGTTGGAATTCTGATCTTAACATTGGCTCCCAGTCCTGCTACAAGCAAGTCACTTAACCTTGGGTTTCAAGTTTTTCATCTGTAAAATCGAGATAAAAACACTTACCTGCCCCTCAGGAAAATGTGAAAATTTCTGAGAGTAAATGTATTAGAAAGTGCTTTGAATGTGAATATGATACCTGAAATAGCAAAAATGAATCCCTTTCTTTTCCTCTCTATTCCTGTACTTCCTTTATCAGTTGGGGAATGACGTTTTGTAGAATGTGAAGGATTCAAAGGCCAGAAAGCAGGCCTCTCAAGAAAATTTCACTGTTAATCACATGTCAAGTCCACTGTCAATTAAACAAAGTTTGAGGTGATGTTTTGGATGAAGAATACCTATACTCTTTATCCCAGGGTATTCCTGGGATCAGCCTTCTAGAGCTATTCTAATAATAATTTTACCAGAATGTTCAGAATTTTCCCCTAGGAACATGTTTGACCTGGAAAGATATCAAGGCATTTTGGAAGTTTGAAAAAGTACCATAACAATAAATCTGCTGAAACAGAAGCTTATCTCCAGAGTCTTCTGTGAGGAAAAAATAAAATTAAAAAACCTGGGTTTCTGTAACCTAATCTGCTTAGGGCTATTTGTCAGACCTTAAAACAAGCCCTGGGGATACCACCTCTCTCTTACATGTTTACATGCTTGCATCATGACTGTTCTATCAACCAAGTGGAAACCCAGGGAGCTTCTGAGCGAGAAAGCAATGAGAATGCCTTAGACAGAGATGCATACAAGCACATGATGACTGGACCAAGACTTGGAAATCATGACTGGGGGAAATTCTGAGAATATGGAAGGAGTTGCAGCCCCAGGAGTTTCCTAAACTGAAGAGGTAGCTACATAAATCATAATGGACAAGGAGAGAGATGATGCAACTTGTATACACTCTAGAATGTGGAGCCACTCTGCCACCCTATATGCAGAAATTGGTCACTGTGTCAGTTATTCTGAGATATCTCCATGCCTTAGAGTCAGTAAATACTCAGAATCTCCCTGTTTTCAATATTTTTTTTCTTAGACACTGTGATAAACAACCCACTGAGCAACAAACAGAAGAAAACATGGGGAAGAAGCCACGGATCTTCACAAATATTTCATCTTCATTGTTCTGATTCCTTGCTGAGAATACGATTTGAAGGAAACAGCAGATCAAGACACCCAGGCCACTATCCTCCTCCTGACATAGCCTTTAAATGCAATCAGTGAGCACAGTGCAATGAAAATGGAACCATCCTTAATCCCTGGCTACAATTTCCATCTCTAAGGACTTTGAAGGCTGGGTGACAACCATTCTTCTGAGTGTCTGACTCTAACCTAGATAGTGAAGCCAATCTGAATAGCTCTCCCATGAAACCCTTAACACTAAGTAGAATGCCAAGAGGAGCCCAATAAGTGTAAGTTGTTATTTAGTTCATTGCAAATTGGTTTCTCCTCCCATTTGATATCTGTCCTTTTACTATTCAGGGAAATGAAATATTTGACATGAAAATATCAGCAAGTGCTCTAAAGACATCCAAGAGTGAAGGCGAGTGATGGATGTGATTACATAATGCTTGAAATGATGTGTTAGCTAGAGTTAGAAAATGCTGCAATGTAAGCTATATGCTTCATAATTTTTATTTTTTCAATTATATTGCAAATGCATATATATTAGTAGCTATCCTTTATTGAATAGTGCTGCACATACATATGTGTTTGTGTGTGTGTACTTTTAGATGCTGATGTGAAGGGACACATAAAAACACAATTAAGAGCAGGACCACAGCCTCATGGTACTCAGGTCTATAGCTGGTGGGGGTTCTTTCCCACTGTACTCTCGCAGTCACTACCAAGGTCCCCGAAACCAACAAAATTCCTTTAACCTGAGCAAAGAAAATAGCTTCAAGCAGCAACAATGTTTACAAGTGATTATTCAAAAGTGCACAATAGCTGCAATCAGAAAGTTCAACTACAAAAATGATTTTTTAAAAAATGGGGAGGAGTGGTCTTGCTTATTAAAGCAATGATTCAACAAAAAAGTGAACAACAAAACACTCTGAGTGGGAGCTCTGCTTCCCTGTCCTGTGTGATTCAGAAGGATGTGGGATAATTGGAAAAGAGAACATTAATTATGGAAATCTCTATTCTTAGTTTGCACCTGATAATAATTCCTCATAGTGAAAAATAAGAGGAAAGAAATATACTGATGGGGAGGATGTCAGATACTGGGTTTTCATGATAATATGTCTTATTGTTAAGTGAATTAATTAGCATTCTGCTTTTTTATATCTGGGTAAAATTTGTTAAAACTTATTTACTCTTGAGAACTGGATCTGTTTACCACATTTTGATATAATATGACCCAATACGCAGGGGAGGAAGGGCTTAGATATTGAGAAAATCTCCCAAATGGTGAATACTTCCCAGTAGATTCCTAGTTTGAAGGGCTGCCTCCTTGGTTTCATGAAGGTGTCATTTAGGTCTTATTTTGTGATTGAGAAATAAAGGTTTCATTTTTTTACAGCATATATTTGATATCTTTGGGGACAAATCCTGTTACATTTTATCACCTTGCTGCCTATTATGAGAGTGGGTTAGTGTGGCTTAAGGGTTCAGGTGAATGTGCACAATTTAGAGATACAGTGCAGATGTATACAAGGCCTTTCTCTCAAGAATCTAATATATGCCTGCAAAAAAATATATAAACAATGTACTAATCTTATAAGGTAGAAAGAAATAAACAGCATCATATTAATGGTGAAATAGGAACAGGAAAGAAAGAATCACTTCTTGCCTAAGAGGAGAGAAGAGAAATTGTGTATTGCCAAGGTGTTTGGTGCTTGGAGACCATGCCATTTTCCATAGTAGATGGGAATTTAAGGCTGAGAAACTTCATGAATTACAAAAAAAATAATCCCCTTGATGTTGTGAACAGAGCCATATGCCCAGGTTTGTAGCATTCAGTCCCACCATGTTTATATTCCCTTGTTGTCAGTGCTTCATTGCCTTCTCTTTATTTGCTATAGGAAAGCTCAGTTTGAGCCCTAAATTTTGGGTTTGGCTCTGCATTGGCTCGTTTTATAGAAGTTTTCTCCCTTTACATCTTGTAATAATCCTAAGATCACTGTTGTAGTCGTTTTAGAGATGAAGACCCTGAGGTCAGAGGGACAAAGGAATTATTCCAGGGTTACACAGTTAATAAGAGTTAAAAATGGGATTGAAACCAAGGTCAGCTTTTTCCAAGGTACATGCTCTTTGGATCATGCACTCTTTCTTTGAATTGCAAGTCACCATCTGGCTTATCAGCAAGAGTAGAGGCTGGCACAATTAGAATTGGAGTTTAAACATTATTTACTCATATGCCATTGAAGGCTCTGTTGATGACTTAGGCCTGATGAGAAAAAGCATTGTGATGGCTACAATTAAGGGAATTGACATAAAAAATGAAGAAACACTTTCTTTTCGTATGTTTCTACACATTTATTCCTCATTCTAGTATTACTTGCAAAATTATTTTATCAATGTTTGTTTATAAGGAAATATACAACTCGAGTGTTCCATGCTCCACTTTATTATAAAGGAGCCAGCTGAGTAATTTCATTCGAATTTCCATGTAAATTCCAAGTATGCAGTACAACTTGCTATGATTTAAAAAAATTTATATAGTTGATTTTCCATTGATTGCTACTTTGTATTACTCAATGTTTCTACTGCAGTAAAATAATGTAATCGTGTTGTAAAACTACCTTCCTTGGTTAACACAATTTTTATTTTATATTTTACTATATAAAGTGTATCATTCCAGATATTGCATTTTATATGTGTTTAATGGGAGAAAAATCATCTATTTGTTGGCTTATAAATGTAGTTTTGAAAATGGACATTTTCATAAAAACTTACAAATAAGATATTTTTTTTCGGGCTGTAGATTAACCCAGTCAATCTGAAGTGCTGAGGCATTCTGTGTATTTTAGAATCAAACTCCTTGATTGTTGGAATTATTGTAGTATCCCATATCAGCACAGGAGCTCAGAGAAATCAACGTTGCATTGAAGTTATACTGAGTCAGGAACAAAAGCAAATGTAATGAAAATGGTGGCTGGGACACTGTGTCTAAGTTACTCTCACTCCAGCATTTTGTTTGCATCTTCAAAAATGACAAATACTATGTGTCAAAAACTAACAATAACAATCATACAAAAAAAGAAACATTAAAAACACATTACATTCAGAAATGAGATGCTTAGTAAACCCTGAGTCAATTAATCAACTACGGATGGTGGTAAATGCACTATGATTGCCATCTAGGGATTTTCTATTTCACAATGTTCTGCACGTGAATAGGACCAGTTTCAAAATTCATCTTCCCTGAACCTGGTGTGATCACCAATAGTTATTCTCAGGGTTGGTAGTCCTATCAGCCACCACAGGTCTGAGCTGATTTTTTCTGATGACCTTCACGCAAGTAGTGAATGGATTCAATTTGTGTCGGCAGCTACTTTATCATGGACACAAAAATGTGAACACTGAAAACTCAAAGCCAGATTTCCAGTTACTATCAGCCCATATTCTGTCATTTGAGAAAGGTCGTAAGGATACTGCTTTTGGTTTTGATCACTGATTTAGGGAGGCATCCTCCTCTTATTTCTAGGAATTCTATGTTTCTGCATTAGCAGTTTTGGAAAATCTACTGTATGTTTACTTTTAAGGTTCCACACAGGAAGGAAGACAGTGGTTCACCCATATAATCAAACTGATTAGGTGGCTATATAAGATTGAATTATGTAAATAAACCCTTTTGTTTGTGGTGTTTCTATTTTAATAAAAATTATTTAAATTACATTCAACAAATATGGAAACAGAATTGGCCTGTTCTTTAACCATACCGGAACTTGGGCAGGGAGAAGGTGGAGGTACCAGAAAGTATTTCGAAAAGAAATGGTAAATAATAGCTGAATACTGAAATATATCAAGAGCTTTGCATAAGATATCATATATCATCTTCAGCATCACTCCCTCAAATTATTATTTTCATCTTACTGTAAACTGAGACTCAGAGGGATGAAATCATTTTCTCAACTCACAGAAATATTGATAGATCCAGTATTTATAGCCCAGTTGTTGATGCCAAGGACCATATTCGTTATATTGCATGGTGTGGCCTCTCCAAGTAAGAGTAATCATGCAGAATTACCATTTATCTTTAAGTGATCTTTTTTATTAAACTGACCAGTTCCTGAGTATTTATCAAGAGGGGAACTATGAAGCATCTATACCTTGGCCTACATGACAAGGGGCTGGATGCCTTTTGCTTATAATTCTGAAATTATTAGGAGACCAACACAAGTACTGTGTTGGGTTCCAGAAGGAACAGTGACCCACACTGGTATTTGGTAGAACTGGGCATAAAACCTGAGGGATGGTGAGAAAATAATCTATTACATGTTGTACTATTTCTGGACTATTTAATAAGAAAAGTTAGTGAATTTATTATAAGACGTTCACTATTGAAATAATGGTAAACAAATTAGTAACCAGTAAAATATCACAGAAGTCATAAGCTTTAATACATTTTGTAGACAGCAAGTGTACACATCCTGGTAAGAATTTTGGACCAATTGTACACATCCTGGCAAGGCAGCAATTGTACACATACTGCTAGTTTTTATTGAATGGTATAAAATTATAATTATTTCAAAACTTGTAAATACTTTTTCTTAACAATTGCAAAGATGCAGTCTTCATTCAGACTGACAGCGTGGGGATGAGGTTTTGGGAGCAGATGGGAGGGAGAGTCAAATTCCAGATCTATTACCTACTAGCTTTGTGGCGTTGGGTTACTTGAAAATCTACTTGGTAATATGTGTAAGTTTCTGAAAAACTGAGATTAATAGCATTTGTAACCCAAGAGTACTGTAAATAAAAAAAGATATTTAAAATCATCTAGTACAGTACATGGTCCATTGTAAGCTCTCAATAAATGTTAATTTTTCTTCTTTATGTCTTTAAGTCAAGTGTATGTCATTGGTAAATATTCTGGATATATGTATTTAACCAATCTGCTTACCCTAAGTTTGGTACAGAATTAAAGGGATAAAGGAATTTTGTTTCCTTTACAAATGTTACTCTTTATAATAAAAATGTCTAATTGATGGACTTTGCCTTGGTCCTTTACAAATAAATCTCTTTATCATGTCTGTTTTCTAGCATAAGTTTCTTTAACTCTTGTCATCTCTCCCCATAATAAATGTTCTAACAACCTTAAGAAAATCTCCTGAAATCCTAAACCACCACTGAAAAGACCAGACCTTTCACCAGAGACCCAAGAACTTTCTGAAACAATGTTGCACATTTAAGTAACATTTGCCTTCCTCCTTCTCCTTTCTGGTTCAAAATATATGCAGAGTTTACATATGTGTTATTTAACCATTTTCTTATTCATGCAAAAGACCTTTAAAACTAATGGCAGACTTTATACTTTTGATTATAATGATTTTATTCTTGTAAAATTTATTATCTTTTATTTTTGCCATTGGAAAAATTTTAAAAATCTACCCAAGCACTGATCTTTATCTGGAAAAAAATGTCTATTCAATCAGATTTTATTAATCTGAACTTAAGAGCCAAATCCCCATGTCCACAAGTGTACCACAGAAACAATTACTTGTAAGAAAACATAATTTAAAACAAGTATTAACTCATTGAAGCACAGGGAAGGAGACAACCAGATAAATGTTATACTTTTAATCAAAATTTCTTCAAGCAATAGGAATTTCTTGACAATAAAGAAGAGTTCAAGGAAAGCAAATGTTGATTACCTTATCCATTCTTTTCTCTTTGGGTGAAAAATAATGAGTGACATAGAGATGAGTTGCCTATAGCTGACAGGCTGTGGATAAATCAAGCGTTTCAGAACGCAATATACGCTGGAGAGTATTGCTTCTACTTATGCATTAGAATGAATGTTTCTCACAAATTATACCATTTCAACAGAGAATATCTATCTTATCAGCTAGATTGATTCTGAGAAAGTATGACAGAAAGAAGTTTTCATTCAGTCTCTGTAGGGTCCCCATCCAACTTTCCCAATCTTTGCCTCTTCTGGTTGCTTCCTTGATCTACTCAGTAAAAAAAAAAAAAACAAAAAAACTGCTCTCAAATGAATGGATCTGATACTATTATTCTTTCACATCAATGAGGTCTTCATACATCTGACTCAAACCTTAATTCCCTCAATCTCTATCTCTACACATCTGCCAGAGATATTTTATTGAAGTACAAACCCTCGATCTCACTACATAGAGAACAGACTTGTGATTGCCAAGGGGGAGGGGTTTGGGAAGGGATGGATTGAGAGCTTGGGCTCTCTCTATACCCCTAAAACATCAATCTTGTCAAATCTAATTGAATCAAAGCATGAGCAGTTATAAATAGAGTGCAGCTAGACAAATAAAAAGAAAAACGAAAAGAGAAAGGAAAAGAGATACACATTCAATTGATACTTTCCCTTTAAGATATTCCCTTGTGAGAATACATTGTGGTTTTCTAAAAATTTCTCTCTGTTTCTTCCAGATTCTTTACTAGTCGTAATTTTACTCTTTGTTCCGAAACCTTTATCTATCTCCATATCTCTGACATCAATTCTGATTCTGCTCAAGTTAAATACTTCCCAGGGTAGAAATTGAACATGTTGCTCTGTGATACAACATTGTCTACATTTCCATGGGAGGCTAGCCTTGGGTGGCAACTTGGGATTTATGATAGCACTGATGCAAGTCAGGGAACACATCACGGCATGCAATTCAACTTGTGGTCCCACAGCTAGGCTCTAATTGACTTGGATTTTTTGCAACTTGTAAAATCACCAAATATTATGGCTGCAAATTACCTGTGTCTCTACACAGGTATGCAATGGATCCTATGTCACCTGTTTAGCCAGGACTGCCCTGTGGAATGATTAGCACCAGATTCTACCGCATTACACAGTCCATGGAAAATCTTTCTGATCAAAGTTCCTCTCAACACTAGCTTGCCTCAATCTCCAGAAGTAATTTCACTGTAACACTCTTGCTCAGGGTAGTGGTTACTCCTGGAGTGGGGTACTAAAGGGAAGTGTGATAGGGGCCTCCAAAATAGTAATATTATCCTTTTTCTTGATCTGAGTGCTGGTTTTAGTGGTGGTAGTGGTAATGGTATTCATTTTGTAGAAGCTCATGAAAATCTGCACTTATTTGTCTATAATTAGAGTATGCTTGAAAAAACAAGGTATTTTAAAAGATACATTCTTAAAGAACCAGGTAGACTTTACCAAAGTTAAGGCATTTTAACTAGGAGTGGTAATATTTCATCATATTGTCTAGTACAAAGAGTGGGCTTTGCATATGATCCTGCAATCCCACTTCTGGGCATATATCTAGAGAAAACTCTAATTGGGAAAGATATTTGCACCCCAATGTTCATTTCAGCACTATTTACAATAACCAAGATATGGAAGCAACCCAAATGTCCATTGACAGATGAATGGATAATAAAGATGTGGTATATATATATATATATATATATATATATATATATATATATATACACACACACACACAATGGAATACTACTCAGCCATAAAAAAGAATGAAATAATGCCATTTGCAGCAACATGGATGGGCCTAGAGATTATCATACTAAGTGAAGTAAGTCAGGAAAAGAAAGACAAATATCATATATCACTTATATGTGGAATCTCAAATATAACACAAATGAACTTATCTACAAAACAGCAACAGACTCACTACATAGAGAACAGACTTGTGATTGCCAAGGGGGAGGGGTTTGGGAAGGGATGGATTGAGAGCTTGGGGTTAGCAGATGTAGACTATAATATACAGAATGGATAAATGACAAGGTCCTACTGCATAGCACAGGGAACTGTTTTCAATATCCTGTGGTAAATCATAATGGAAAAGAAAATGAAAAAGAATATATATATATATATATATATCTGAATCACTTTGCTGTACAGCAGAAATTAACACAACACTGTAAATCAACTATATTTCAATAAAATAAATTTTTAAAAAGTGGGCTTTGGGTCTGATAGAATCCAATGAGAGTTCCAAGTCTGTTCCTTTCCCTCTGTGTGTTCTTTCCTCCTTTTCCGTTTCCCCACCTGCTAAGTGGAAATTATACTGTCACCTTAATAGGGTAATTGAGAGAACTGAATTGAATAACTAAAAGAAAAACACTTAGTACAAAAAGAAACCAGTGTATGGTGGCCACTATTATTAATAGCTGCAATACAGCAGTTGAATTAGAATTGCATAAAGAAAGATGAGAGGCTTTTCTGGGGTGGCTGAGGTGTGGTTGCAGCAGCAATATTAAGCTTTTTTGGGAGGAAGGAAGGCAGGAAACACAAGTGAAATGTATGTGCTGTGTGCAGGAAGGAGCCGTGCAAGGCATACAAATACGAACACAGAGTCCCCACCAAGACTGGCCTTGTGTGGAGGAGGTCTCGATGCTTGGCCCCTTGTGGCATTCATGTCCATGACAGTAGCCTGTCAACCATCCTGGGGCTTGCCTTCATTTTCCCTTTAGTATGTTCCTTTTCTACTAGGACATAGGCTCTGAGATGGAGAGTATTGTGTCTAACAGGTCTGAATCTCTAGAGCCATGCCTAGAACACAGCAATGAGGATTAGAGATGCCAACAGCTCGTGGTGATTTTATCAGATTCCATTCTGCTGTATCAGGATGGCCTGGAATAGAATGACAGCGATGCATTCTTGGATGTCAGCCGTTTATTCTTGGGTATTTTGGATTCTGATTTATGTATGTTTTAAAAAATATTTATTTATTTATTTTTGGCTGCGTTGGGTCTTCATTGCTGAGCGGGGCCCTTCTTTAGTTGCGGTGAGCAGGGGCTACTCTTCGTTGTGGTACATGGGCTTCTTACTGCAGTGGCTTCTCTTGTTGCCGCTGGCTCTAGGTGTGCAGGCTTCATTAGTTGTGGCTCGCAGGCTCTAGGGTTCAGGCTCAGTAGTTGTGGCACACGGGCTTAGTTACTCCGTGACATGTGGGATCTTCCTGAACCAGGTCTCGAAGCCATGTCCCCTGCATTGGCAGGCGGATTCTCAACCACTGTGCCACCAGGGAAGCCCTGGATTCTGATTTATATATAATTTGAAATAGATGAGCTCATGTCTCTAGATTTAGGATGCCTCCTAGTATGATGGACTTCTCTTTTAGGATAACTGTACTTGAGTCCTTATACTTCCACCTGTCAATTTGGGCTAATTACTAAGTTTCTAGTAACTTTTTTCATCTATAAACTGGGCAGAAGAAAACTGACATCTGTGAGCTGGTGGGAATTAATGGCATATTATTTATAAAACATTATCTGTTAGGTAGTAGGATAAAGGATATTTAAAGATCTCTTTAGCTTAATAGTTGACTGGGTGAAATTTTCCATCAATATGCAGGGGAGAGACATTTCCTCAGAAGATATTATAACAGTTTATTCATAAGAAATGATTTCTAAATAAAGGTCAAGCAGAACAAATTAGTAGACTTCTTTTCCTAGGAGATAAGGAGTGTCTGTGGATGTGAAGAAGATAAAGCGTCTGTCCCTGAAAGGAGGGGAAAGGAGGAAAACAAATATATTCCAGTTACATCAGAACAAGTTTTGATTAACAGGATCGAAGGACTGAACATTTTAAAATACTCTTTATGGGTATTCAAAATAAAAGCAAGAGTAAACTATAAAATAAATGTAAAAAAGTCCAATAATTTTCATTTTTCCCAATGAATACATCAATGTTTAAAAATATAAACCCATAGCCAAATATCATATTATTACAAAACATTTGTGTGTGTGTGTGTGTGTATCCATGAGAAAAAAGTAGAAAAGTTAAAGCATACATATTTTGCTTAATAATAAATTAAGGAATAAATTTGTCTCGTGACATCACACTAAGAGTTTACAGAACAAAATATGATGGAAATAAAATGGATAGTTATCAAATCTTAGGATAAAGAAGGTCTTCAAAGAAAATAGTTAAATCAAGAGGGAAAACAATGGTTCCAAAAGTCTAGATGATAAATGAATAAATAAATATAGCAAAATATTTTACTCTATAAAAAGTTATATGAGAGCTGGCTGGCTGAGGGACCGATGCTGTTTGGTGCTTAGCTCAGGATCTCTGTCTCCTTTTGCAGGAGGGACTGGGGTGGGAAGGGGACATGGGTTGCCTAACAGGACCAGGCTTGTTGTGTTCCAGTTCCTGACCGAGCTGACCAGGCTCTTCCAGAAGTGCTGGTTGTCGGGCAGCCTGTTCATCACTCTTAAGAAGTATGATGTTCGAAATAAACCCATTCTAAGGAAAAGTTCTGTGGAGGGCTCTGAGCCCTCAGACAATGAGTGTCTGTTAAGAGCTACTGATGGGATAAAGATCAGCACTGTGGTGAGCTCCAAAGAAGTGACTAAGTTTCAGATGGCTTATTCAAACCTATTGAGAACTACCATGGATGGGCTGGAGAAGGGGGACAAAAGGAACAAAAGTTAAGAAGAGCAAAGCAGCATGGTGAAGGCACCAGAGTTTCCACTTTCACCAGCTAACCACTGAATTGCTATTTTCCTTTGTTTTTTACCTTTGGCTACAAAGCTGGGTATCTGATTCCCCTACATTATTGTTTTCATGTGAGATTAGGGAGGCGGGAAGGGCTACAACGTTTACAGGGTAGTTGTAAGAAGCCAGTTTATTTTAGATCTGGCTAAGTGGTCAGTGTTGCACGGTTGTATATTCCTGAATAAGAGTTTGCAGTCACCTGTAACCACCTGTGAAGAGCACTGTATCATTAACCCTATATTTATCAACACTGAACAACTTTTATTCCTTTTCTCACCCCATAAAAAGTTTCTGGCAATAGCTCCTCATTCTGGAATAAGATGATTATGAATAGGTTTCAGGCCTTATCTTATGGGTTACTGGAATTGAAACCTGACAATTTTATAAAAAGTTGTGCTATTTCATGGGTATTTTTCCCAACTGGCTGTGTAATTTTATCATCATAGTTCCTTTAGCAAATTTGAATGAGTTCTCATAGCCAAATGAGTGTTTGCTTAACCAAACTTAGGATAAGCTTATTACAAAATCATCAAAAAGAAAGATTCCAAGTTAATGATGATTAAAAAAAAGTTATATGAATCCATGAGAGAAAACATTAAGACTCCAATTAGGTAAATGGACAAAAGTCATGAAGATTCCATTTTTAATTAGGAAATATGAATTCTCAATAACATATGTAATGTTATTTAACCTTTCCAGTAATTCAATTAAATGGAAATTAAAATCACCATGCGATACCTCTTCCCATCTTTCAAATAATTTAAACTACTGAAATATTCAGGACTGGCAAGGTAATGGGAAATAATTTCTCTCATACACTTTTGGTGAGTTTGTTAAAATTTTCCAGAAAGCATGTTAGCAACAAATTTAATGTCATAAAAAATGTTCACAGGTAGTTCAAATGACAGAGTAGTTCTGCTTTGAACATTAAGGAAATAATTATGAATACAGAAAATTTTATAATTTGAGATGATATTCATTCTAGTGCTAAATGTAGTTTGAAAATATAGGAAGAAAAAACATTGGAAAGGTGAGGAAAATCATGATTTAGTCATAGAATAGAATATTATGCCATCTTTGATAATGATGATTGAATATTATTTGCAGTAACATTAGAAAGCCTTTATTTAAAAAATTAAAAGTAGTACAATATTATTAATTAAACTATACATTGTCAGCAAAGAGAGAGAGAAAAAAAAAGTAGCACAAAAATTATCCATAGAGTATGACCTACAATGTGTAAGAAAAATATTTAAAAGCATAAGTGTACAAATGTATATAGGTATATACTTTTATGTATCTAAACTTATATTATTTTAATAAATGAAGATAAAAGTAAAAATTCCAAAAAATAAATGACATAAAAATTTATGTTTTTGTTGATACCATCATTTTTAAAAAATCTTTATTGGAGTATAATTGCTTTAGAATGTTGTATTAGTTTCAGCTGTATAACAAAATGAATCAGTTATATGTATACATATAGCTCCATATCCCCTCCCTCTTGCATCTCCCTCCCACCCTCCCTATCCCACCCCTCTAGGTGGTCAGAAAGCAACGAGCTGATCTCCCTGTGCTATGCAGCAGCTTCCCACTAGCCATCCATTTTACATTTTGTAGTGTATATACGTCAGTGCTACTCTCTCACTTCATCCCAACCTCCCCTTCCCTCCCTGTGACTTCAATTCTTTTTTCGACATCTGCTTCTCTATTCTTGCCCTGCCACTATGTTCATCAGCACCGTTTTTTTGATTCCATATATGTGCATTAGCATACGGTATTTGTTTTTCTCTTTCTGACTTACTTCACTCTGTATGACAGACTCTAGGTCCATCCACCTCACTACAAATAACTCAATTTCATTCCTTTTTATGGCTAACATTCCATTGTATATATGTACCACATCTGCTTTATCCATTCACCTGTCGATGGACACTTAAGTTGCTTCCATGTCCTGGCTATTGTAAATAGTGCTGCAATGAACATTGTGGTACATGTCTCTTTTAGAATTATGGTTTTCTCAGGGCATATGCCCAGTGGTGGGATTGGTGGGTCATATGGTAGTTCTGTTTTTAGTTTTTTAAGGAAGCTCCATACTGTTATCCATAATGGCTGTGTCAATTTACATTCCCACCAACAGTGCAGGAGGGTTCCCTTTTCTCACACCTTCTCCAGCATTTATTGTTGGTAGATTATTTGATGATGGTCATTCTGACTGATGTGAAGTGATACTTCATTGTGGTTTTGATTTGTATTTCTCTAAGGATTAGTGATGTTGAACATTTTTTCATGTGTTTGTTGGCAATCTGTATGTCTGCTTTGGAGAAATGTCTATTTAGGTCTTTCACCCATTTTTAGATTGGGTTGTTTGGTTTTTTTTGATATTGAGCTGCATGAGCTGCTTGTATATTTTGGAGATTAATCCTTTGTCAGTTGCTTCATTTGCAAATATTTTCTCCCATTCTGAGAGCTGTCTTTTCGTCATGTGTATGGTTTCCTTTGCTGTACAAAAGTTTTTAAGTTTCATTAGGCCCCATTTGTTTATTTTTGATTTTATTTCTATTACTCTAGGAGAGGCCATCTCTTTTTATTTATTTATTTTTTTCTTTTCCTTGCGATACGTGGGCCTCTCACTGTTGTGGCCTTTCCCGTTGCGGAGCACAGGCTCTGGACACGCAGGCTCAGCGGCCATGGCTCACGGGCCCAGCAGCTGCGCGGCATGTGGGATTTTCCTGGACCGGGACACAAACCCGTGTCCCCTGCATTGGCAGGCGGACTCTCAACCACTGCGCCACCAGGGAACCCTTACTCTAGGAGAGGCCATCTTTTTTTGCAGGATTAATTGGTAGATGTGGTGCAACTCTTTGCAAAAAAAAAAAAAAGTTTTAGAGAGGTTTTCAATCTCTAAATATATTTTGCCTATTTGGGAAGAAGCTATTATGTAAATTGAATGGAGAAAGAAGTCTACTACACAGGTAACCCCACTCTAACTCAAGCCAACGATTCAGCACATCACACACAGCCTGGCAATGGCTGTCTCTATTCTCATCTACAGCTGCTCTGTATCTTTAGGTTGTCCCCTATTTTAACTCAAGACATCATTTCCACTTGCCCTCTTCTCTGCTGACTCCTTTGAAGAACAGTCAGCTACTCCTGCCAAAGTCCTCCACCATCCAATCCTCTGTTCCTCCTTGTGACTTTATAGGTAATCACTTTTTGTTTCACTTCTCCATACATTTTCTATTCAAACAAAGAAATAGCATGTACCATATCACACTAGGTGTTTTTATATGTGCATGCATACGTGTGTGTGTGTGTGTGTGTGTATGTATTCATTTTTACTTTTCATTGTGAAATACAAAATGCATAAGTAAATAGGACAAAAGTGCATAATGTGTTTTGCTATTAAATGAATAGCCATGATGTAGTCACCACCCTCATTTAGCCACATGGAGACATCAGCCTAGAAGCCACCTTCACATCCATCCTTATGTTATCTTTCACTCATCATAAAAATTTATCAAATTCTGACTTTTACTGAAATAACTTCTGGTTCTTCTTCATAATTTTGCTGACTAAACATGCATCTATAAGCCTACATTTCATTCTCCCTGTTATTTTTGTAGTATTTGCCACACTATAAAAGGAAAGGCATATTATATATTTATTTGTGTCTGGCTTCTTTCACTCAGCATGAACTTTCCAAGATCCATCTGTGTTACCATATATAACTGTAATGAGTTCATGTTAATGGCTGTATTATATATATATATATTTATATTGTATTATATATATATATTTATTTATATATACCACAAACTACCATTCTACTCTGATCAGACATTTGGGTTGCTCTTTTCTTAGAATATTGTTAAAAATGCAACCATGTATGTGTTAACACAGGTATTTTGATATACATGCATATTATCCTCTTTGATAACCTAGGAGTGAAACTGTTCTGTCATAACATATGCATAGTTTTAAAAGTCGGCAGACAATGTGAAAAACTTCTTTGATTAGTTCTGCTTTATACTCTCAACTAGAAAAATGAACATTCTGTAATTTTTCTATCCTTTGGTATTGTCAGTTTTCTGTTAGTTTATTTATTTGCCATTCTGAGGACTATATGCTTGTAAATTATTGTGGTTTTAAAATACATTTCCCTGATTACTAAGGAGCATGAGTATTTTAATCACCCATTTGGGTGTCCTGTTCATTCTATTCCTTTGTTATCCTTTCTATTTCAGTAAGTTTCATAGTAATGCCTCCTTTTTCACTTCTGAGTCTAGTAATTTGAGTTTCCTCTTTTGTTTTTTTTTCTAAGTCATTCTAGACAAAATTTATCAGATTTATAGATCTTTCCAAAGTACCAGTTTGGGTTACATTGATTTTTTAGAATTATGTTTCTATTTTTATTTTGTTTATTTTCTGCTCTAATCTTTATTATTTTCTTCCTTCTGCCAGTTTTGGGTTTAGTTTGTTCCTTAAGGTGGATGGTTTTGTTTCTGATTTTAGATCTTTCATCTTTATTACTATAGGAATTTACAGCTATAACTCTCACTCTGAGTACTGCTTTTGCTGCACTCTATTTTTTAGTATTCTTTGTCTTTTGTTGTTGTTGTTGTTTTTTGTTGCATGGCATGGCTTGAGGGATCTTAGTTCCCCAACCAGGGATTGAACCCAGGCCATGGCAGTGCCAAGTCCTAACCACTGGATGGCCAAGGAATTCCGAAGTATTCCTTGTCTTCACTTTTATGTATCTCAATGTATTTTTTAAAATTTCTTTTTGGTTTCTTCTTATACCCACTGATTATTTTGGAGTGTGTTATTTATTTCCAAATATTTGTAAGTGTTCCAAAATTCTGTTATTTACTTCTTGTTTAATTCCATTGTGATGAACGAACACACTGTGTATTATTTCTCATGTTGTTTATGCTTTTTTAATTGACATACATGGGTCATTTATACATTCTTGGTGCTGCTTTTTTCTTTCTGGTTGTGTATTGTAAATGATTTCCTTTGATTTGAAACTTGTCTTTTCACTTCTCTTGATGAATCAGGACCATCATTATGAACAACAATGAATATACTGTAGACTAAATTCTTTCAATAGCAGATTTTACTTTTCAAATTCATTTAAAAAATCTTATACTGTAGTGTTTGTATGTATTTTCAGGTTCATGAAGTGGTTACAGAAATTTGGACCAATGTTCTTGTTTTCCATCATCTCTCTTATTCCTAACATATTAGTATTACTTTTCACAGAAGGCTATCTTATTAAGTTTTGAGTCTAATGCTTTTCTTTTATATATATTTATTGAATTTTATTCCATGATTTTATAGAGCCTTGGCAAATGCTCTGTGGATAAAATAGTTCTATGATTTTCTGACACCCCCATGGTAATTTTCAATGCAAAGTATGGTCTATTAAATTCATTGAGAAATCTGTTCAACTTAGTTATATTTAGTATTTCTCAAAATTATTTAACTAAGAGACACCTTATTAATTTTAATCTTAATATTTCCCCTATGGTCAAAGGAATTCTTGTTTTAACTTGGTTTTGTTCTGAAAGGCTTAAAGTGGTAAAATTATGAGAGATTTCCAAGTTAGTAGATCTTAAATGAAATATATACAAAATTATTGAAAACTTTTAAACATTTCTAAGTATACTGTCTCATCAGATTGATCATTTAAATTGTGTACAATAAAAAGATTTAGCCTTAACTGTTTTAGGTTACTAATTATAAATCTGAAGGCTTGAAACATCTTCCAACTTTTTTTGAAGCTATGAATAAATGCTTCCCAGATAACTTGGAAAATTATAAATTGTAACTAGTACATAAACTGACATAACATGATCATAGTTAACTTATTTTAAAAACAAGTTCGTTGCATGGTATTACATCACTGGTCACGTGAAGCTTCCTCAGCGTTTTTATGTCTGACATTTATTTAAACTTTTATGAATGTGTCACTATTGAATCCATATAGTAGTAAATGAACTAGACTTGCCATGAAATGTTAATAAGATACAGAGGATGTAATGGGAAATTGCTACCACAATACACTTCCACATCAGTTTGCAGTTCTAATAGGATTATTATCCATGCAAGTTGTGGCTCTCAACACTTTGTAACGTCTTTGGCCTTTACAGACATATATGTTTACAATTTTTTAATTAAGAAGGTCAAAACTGTGTTTAAATGTGGAGATAGACAGCATTTCCCACACAATATACTACTGTTAGTAAAATAAATAAGGTTAAAGTGTATTTTATGAGTGGATTACAATCAAGCCTGCTGCAAAGCTACATGTACGTCATCGTCAAAATCATATTCATGAATTTTTAACTAATCAACATTCCACCTGAAAGAGAAGTAATTCCTGTATAGACCCCTTCGCCATATGCCTTTCACTTCCCTAACATTTTCTGACCATGACCACCACACATGTACTTTATAGAACTACTCGTGCTTAACCAATTACATTATACTTTCTCAGCTTTCCCTCCTTCCATGAAATCTCCCTTAGCTTAGAACATACTTCTTTCTGATTCGTTAATTTCAATTCACTATTCAACAGCCAGATAATTTAATCAAATGCCACTGAGAAATCTTGTGCATTTGCTGACATAATATTGTTAATATTTATGTATTAGGTTATAGGTGACCCTTATAATCCACCAGCCTTGAGTTACTTACTAGTAAAAAGTAGTAAGTAACTGAAAACCAATCTCTGATAGTCCATTGTCATCACTAGATTGAGATGTGACTTTTTCAATGACCTCGTAGTTGCCTGTACTCTCTCCTGACTTCCATTGTATTGTAATTCTTCACGTTCCTCTTCATTCTTAGAGACTGCAGTCTGAATTTAGATAATATACCATCTCTGTACCTCAAGTCCATAATACAATATCTAGCACTTGGTAGAGTCCATTATATTTCCAAAAGAAAGGAAGGAGGAAAGACAAGAAAGGAGAAAAGGAAGTAGGCATGAATAGAGGAGGCAAAAGACAGAAGGAAAGAGGAAAAGAAGAGAGAGGTAAGACTTTAATACCTCTACCAAAATTCTCCAATAACTTCCCACCTGAGAATAATAGTTTAAGTGATTCAGTTGGTCTAGAAGGCCCTACACAACATGGGCCAGTAGATTCTTCTACTTTTTAAAATTTATTTTTCAATTTATTTAAAAATTTTTAAATTTATTTTTTAATTTATTAAAAAAATTTTTTTTTGGCTGCATAGTGCTGCACGCAGGATCTTAGTTCCCCAATCGGGGATCGAACCCAGGCTCCTGCATTGGGAGCACAGGGAAGTCCCGTCCCACTTTACTTCTTAAGAGTCTCTCCACTTCTTGGGATCATTTCTACCACATTGTGCAGCTCATCAAACTCCATGCTGCTACCTCTGTGCTCTCACACTGGCCAAGCCTCTCATGCTCTTCCCCCAGCTGTTCATGTGGTCAGCTCCCTCATGGAATGCAATATTTTGCTCAATTTCACCTTTCATCCCACACTCCCAACAGATCCCATCTCCATCTCCCTCATCTGCTTTGTTTCGATCATTTGATTTATCACTGTGAAACATATTCAATACTATATATTTTATTTATTTTTTATGTTTTCTGTCTCCTTCCACTGGAGCTTAAACTCCATAGAGGTAGGGGTCTTTCTCTGATTTTTTTTTTCCATAATGTATCCCCGGGGCCTGGAAGAAAGTGATTAATAGCAAAAAGATGGCAGAAAGTGGCTCATTCACTTAACAAACAGATTGATCCTGAGACCCTCACAGGTAACACTTAAAGAAATGTCAGCGCTATTCTTAAGACAGAAGTTGTGACTTAGACTAGGGTTGGCAACTTCTGCCTGCTACCTGCTTCTGTAAATAATTGGAACTCAGTCACACTCCTTCATTTCTGTATTTTTTTTGGGGGGGTGTGAGGTGGCAGGTTTAATAAGCAAAGGAACTTCCTTAGAGGCTTGTCTTGGGTGGTGGCTGTAAGACATGTACATCTCCACACCCGCTCCTACTCCCTCACAATCTTAAAAGTTTATAAAGAGGCCCTATCAGGGTTCAGTCACATATTCAGTCCACATGTTCTCAAAAACATGTACTCTCTCAAGGCTGCATTCAAACTATAGGAATGGTGGGCAGACAGGGGATGGGGTGAGGAGCCTCCATTTACCTGGCTCCAGGTCAGGGATCAACCAGTGGTCGCATCTTCTCTCGATAACCTCCTCCAACACTTGGTTTTCCAATCCTCTCCCTTCAGACTGATGTGACCAGCTGATTCCAATACAGTAGCTGGCAGAGGAAGGAGAAAACAGGGTTTGGGACTTTTTTTTCTATTTCCATACTTCTAATTGTTCTTAAGCACACTCCCTAGATGGCTTAAACATTAATAGGCTGAAACTATGCTCTAGCATTACATTGGGCTAATTATGCTCTTTGGGTTGCAAAGGACAGAAACAATTTCACTTAGGCTACCTCAAGTCAGGAGGGCTGGCTGGTCAGTTCCACAGGGTAACATGTGTGGCTTCTCCTTTCTCTACTTACCTGCCCTCACTCTCACCATCCCAAGCCCCAATCCAGCTGGCTGATCCTCTCCATATTTCTCAGTTCAAATTCCCTCTGTATTGTTTATGGCTGATTTTGTACTAAATACAAAGGAAGACTTGAGTACTTGTAACAGAAACTGTATGGACTGGAAAGCCTAAAATATTTACCATTTAATCCTTTACAAGAAAGATTTGCCAAAGTCTGGCTTACAATTTGCTTGATGTAAAGGCCTTTGTGGTTGTGTACCTTTGGTGTTATATGACATTCAATGGCAGCTTAATGTAAATTTTGATTTATATGGGATTATCAGACTCTATGGAAATGATTTCTAAGTCTTATCACAGTTGGAATTCAGATATCTATAAACCTGTTTGACGCATTTGGAGTTGCTCATTGAAATCCAGAATGTAGAAATAGACTTGGAAGTCATTGACAGAAAATTCAAGGTCTAAATAAAGGAATTAAACAATTTAAAGCAATATATAACCTCCTGTGACCTGAGGAAGAGGTTGTGTCAAAACTAGATAGATAGATAGATGATAGATTGTAGATAGATAGTGGATAGATTGTAGATGGATAGATAGGTTGTAGATAGGTAGGTAGGTAGGTAGGTAGTAGGTAGATAAGTAGATGCATAGTAGATGGATAGATTGTAGATAGATAGATAGATCATAGATAGATAGATAGATGATAGATAATAGATATATGAGAACTCACACAACTTTGCTATGAGATTACGGATATAAAGATAGGACTTGTAAAGAAAAAAAGATTTTTCTGCCACTCAGAAGCAGATTACAGTGCACCCCTGGGAGGGCCAGATGAGAAGATTAGCAAAGAACTCCTATAAGCAGTAGCAGAAAGAGAAGCTGTGTCAAAGTTCTCAAGGCAAAAGGAGCAGAGAAGGTGCTCATAGCAGACCAGCAAGCAGGCTCTAAACACCAGGTAGAGAGGAGACTGTGGTCCAGAGGCACAAAGAGAACAGCAGCCAGTGTCAAGAAGGCAGAAACTCCAGTGCTGGTACAGAGACATAGGGAAACTCTTCCCCTTGGGACTCTAAGAGACATAATAGAAAGGAAAAGAGCTGAGCGCTGCACTGTGCAAAGGGGATATATTGTTCTAGCTGACTTGGGGCTAAACTTGCACTCAGCCGGCTGTATTTTTTCATGTCTGCAATGTGCTTTTGCTTTGATGAATAAATGTGTGGTTTGTCAAATATAAATCAAACCTTTAAAATATTTTAGATAAATGAGTACCTAGGAAGCAAAACTCTTGTTAGATATAGGCAGAATTCACACGAGGTGTTAAGTGTAAGATGTAGCGAGGAAGTAGGGAATGTATATCCAACATAGATAATTATGAGGGAAATATCCATGACATACAAATATAAAAGAGCCACTTAATGTTCAGGATGCACTCAATAGACACGCGTACTTAATTTTCACTCTATTTTAATTCAGCCGCACATCAGTGACACCTATTCTGGCCCCATATGTCCTCTGCCCAGGAAACACTAATAAATCCCCTGGTCGTTCGTGGAGCTAATGGTCAAGCTACCGCTGTGCTGAGCTAATGTCTCTGTGTATCTCCCACACAGCAAGTGTGTTATTGGCTCAGGGCATCTTCTGTCTGTGGGTCGCATTGTCTGAACCTCAACTCTGTCCTTGTATTCACACCATCAGAAGAAGGCTGACGTGGCAGAGAATCAGGATATGTGAACACTACATGCCCCCGCATTTGGGTAGGAAGGAGCTGCCACCTGGCTTGCACCCTATTCTCTTCTTATTCCCTGTCCTGCCTTTTGCCGTCTCTGCCCCCTGGCTTCTCACCCTGGTTTGGTATGGATAAGCTGTGTCATTTGAACATTTTAATTTGGTCTGTGAGACTCGCTGGGTGGGACCCCCTGGGACAGCTTGCCTGGTACTGAGCTTGGAGGCCACCAATGAATCTCGACAATTTCCCACATGATAGTATCACTCATCACCTTCCATGTTACATATTTATTTGTTTAGTTCCAAGGCCTCTAAAAGTTAATGGAGATGGGAGAGTACTGGTACTCTGAATGTATTTATAAAAGGAAAGAATAAAACTTTTACAGTGCCCTGGCCTAATATCCACTCCTGTTGTGATACTGGAATATGGGTATAACATGTAGTTAAACCTTTAACAGAAATTTCAAGTACCTGCAAGTCAGAGACTCTCATATTCACTCTTGTATTCTCCTAAGTGCAAGAAACAATTTGCCGATCATGAAATTCAACTTGATTGTTATAATGGTAAAAGAAAAAGTTTATATAGCACCTACAATATAAGGTGCAATTCTTAGTACTTTACATCTGATGAATATTTTATTCATGACAGCTACCCTATGATGGAGATACTATGATTAGCTCTTTTTTTTGCAGATAAGGAAAGTGAAGCCCAGGAAGCTTATGTAACTTTTCCAAAGTCATGGGAGATAGGACTTAAATCTTACAGTCCTGCTTGTCAATTTTAAGGGAAGACCAAAGAGATGAAAGAATTCACCTGAGGTCATGTGGTTTGGAAGTAACAGAACTGAAGGTAGAAAATAAATACCCTAACATCCATTCAAACTTTCTTTCACCAAAACTTCACCAAATATTTTCTTATAAACTCAAAGATGTGCAAAAATTATTTAAAAATACATATCACTAATATATTATAATAAAGTACAATAATTTTATATAACATATATTCTAAAATAAAATAATAAAGGATTACAAATAACTAGATAACTACTATAAAATAATTATTAATGCACTTTAATAAATAGTCTCTTTAAGGGGGATATTGTTATTTTGTAGGGGTTCCTCTTTGTGAAAAGCTTTATATTTTTAATTTTGGTGTCCACATGTCCAATGTTAGTCCATAGAAATACAGTTGATGTTGGTGTTTACCTTGTATCTTGTAACTTGCTGAACTGACTTATAAGTTCTAAGAATTTGAGGTTTTGGTATCTACCATGTGATTTTCCACATAGACATTCTTGTCACCTACAAACAAGGAGAATTTTACTTCTTTGTTTCTGATCTAGATGCCTTTTATTTCCATTCCATGCCCCACTGCAATAGCTAGAGTCTGTAGCGCTAGGTTGAGTAAGACTGGTGAGAGCGGACATCCTTGACTGGTTCCTACTCTTAAGGAAAAAAGATTCAGTGTGTTGCAGTTGGCCTTATTACTATTACCTGCCGGTGGGGATAGAAGCCCAGATTCCCCATTCAGCATCACTGGCACCTGAGCTAGGGAGCCCCGTGTTATTGCCGGGCATGGATGGGAGTTAATTACAGCTCCTCGCCAGATTCTCACTGATCCCTGTCTGGATGGGTGGAACAGAATTGCCTCATAAAGTTCCCCACATGTCATCCTTGGACACCAAGGAGTGGGGTGGAAGCTACTTGTTACCACTTGGTTGGACTTAAAATCCTGGCTTCCCATTTAGTCACTTCATCTGTGGAATTTGGGCACCTCGTTAGCCTGGCAAGGGTAGAAATCTAGGCTTTCCCCTCAGCATTGCTGACATGGGTAGGGGTAGAACTTAGGTTTTTTCTGTGGTGTTTGGTTAAGTTAGAGTGGTTGTTGTCTAAACATTGTCATGTCTTGCTAGGTTGCAACTTTCCTGGTTGTTTGTCTAGAGACAACAGAATTTGGGGGGAGTTTTATTGTCTGCCACCATTAAAATTATTGGGTTGTCAGATTCTTCAGTTCCAAGTCTGGAATATACGGGGCAGAGAGAAAACCCAGGGATCTCACAATTGTGTCATTTTTTGGTATTCTGGGTGGTCTGCCACCTCCTCTCCATCTTTAAGAGTCTTCTTATGTTTTTTAAGTTGTTGTTTTTTGTTTGTTTGTTTGTTTTAATATAACATCTTGGGGGTTTAGTTGTTCTTAGCAGGAAGGATGGGGGAATTATGTCTATGCATCTTGCTGGGAGAAGAAATTCCTGGCTGCTGCCGCTGCTTCTTTTTTTTTAAACAGCAAGTGTCCTTTTTTTAATTAATTAATTAATTATTTTTTTGGCCCTGTCGCACAGCTTGTGGGATCTTAGTTCCATGATCAAGGATTGAACCCTGGCCCTCGGCAGTGAAAGGATGGAGTCCTAACCACTGGACCACCAGGGAGCTTCCTCCTTCTTCTTTAAATGACTCTTGATATGACAATAAATTTGCAGTATTTTTTACAGAAACAATGTAAAGCTAATTCAGTTTCCTCTATTCTGGTTAATTTGATTTTTAAAAAGTTTAAATCACTTATTAAAGTTTCCTGCAGGCTCACCACTCATTTTTGGTAACGGCACATTTGATTTAGCTCCACAGTTTCTTGCTCAGAATGCTTCTTGGCAACCGACGGGTCCTCAGTGAACTCAGGGCTTGGATTTTTCTTGGTTGGCAGCAAGGGGCCTCGGCCACAGCAGTGGGTCAGCCGAGAGAGCCTTAGCTCACCCACTGATTTAATGGGTTGTGAGATTCTTTAGCTCCAAGTCTGGAATATGTGGGACAAAAAGAAAACCCAGGCATCTCGCCACTCCCATTCTCCTCAGCCACACCTGTCCCGCACAGTGGCCACTGGGTGGTCACTGTGCCCCATGTCAACTTTAGTTCAGAGTCTTCCCCTTTTAGGTGGGGATGGTGCAGAGTTAATGTTTTTCAGTATTACAATATATTCTCATTAAAAAGGTGCAGGCAAAAAGGACGCTGCAGGTTTTGTACATTAGCCTCATTTGTGGTCTGAAAGAGCTGGTGAGAACAGCCTTGGTGTGGAGGTGGTAGAGGTGGGGGGGGGATGGTCACGGCTCCCCCAGTGGGTGGAAAGGGGATGGGGGCAGGGAAGACCCTGGACCAGACCCTTCCCCATCCACCAGGAGAATCTTCTCCTCCCAGGGCCCTAAACACACCTCCCTTCCATCACAGGGGAGAGGGAGCAGGTGCTGCTGCTGAGAAGAGGACAGGTTGCATTAGGTGAACTGAAGTTTACACTGGACACAAACTTAGACAGCTGGAGAAATTAACCCATAGGTGGCAGGAGTGGAGGGTGGGAAGGGCACCAGGGAATGACCAAGGAACAAATATAACAGGACTACCCCACATAGTCCATAGGCCTGTGGTCATTAAAGGGTAGACAATATGTCCAGGCTGGAGCAGCAATGGACTCTGGGGCACAGGGGAGCCTTACAAAGGCCATTGTAAGTGAGGAACCACAAAACTCAAGCTTGTTGAGCTTCAAAATTAAATCCAAGGGACCATCAAATAAAGCAGAAATGGGTTTATCTGCATCTCGCTAATTCATTTTTTAATAATTTAACTTAGGTTGAAATAAATCTCTTTATTCATTGTTTTGAAGAAATTACATAGTTGAACAGACTAAATTTAGAGTAAAGCCTGTTGTAAGGTACTCAGTTAATGAGAAGAAAAAATTATATTCAAATGCTTTAGGCATTATTTGCCGATGAATGTAGCTAATTTTATAATGAAATCTTTTATTTACGGTACTATTTATAATTTTATTGTGCTTTTATATATGCCACGTTATTTGAACCTTTATAAAGGAATATATGAGAAGCATAATAAATATTATCAGCTGCATTTCTCTGAGCTTCTCAGTTCCAACCACAATGCCTTCCAGCTGACTACCCACATTCTACACCACCCAATCCTTAAGAAGAGCCTCACACACAATATTATCAATCTCCCGAACGCACTGTGCAAAGTGTTTTACTTGTTTATCTCATTTTATATTCTCAACGTCTTTGTGAGGCTGTCACGATTATTATCCTCATATTGTGAAAGCGGAATCATGTTTAGAAATGTTGAATAATTTGTTCAGACTCACTGAGCTGATAAGAGTCATCAAACTCAGGCTGTGTGATTTCAGAATGCATATTCTAGAGAGGGTCCAGATCCCTTCATGCTTCAATGCACTCTCACCCTATCATCTTGATTCCAAATTCCTGAGTCTGCAACCAGCTTCTTACTAGCTTCTGTCCCCATTAAAATGTTCACTTTGTGTCTCCTCTGTGAGTTGTAACTCCCTGTAGTTCCCACCACCTCCACATTCCACACATTGACATCCAGAAGGAAGCTGACGAATGAAACCAAAACACCTGAAAATTGACAACCTTCCTGAAGGAGACAGTAAATTCCCATCAGAGTGGTTCTTTCTTTACTATTCATGCTGACTTCTGAAGTTTTCTGACTTAAACTGGGTCAAGTGAGCTGCATAATTGCAAAAAAAAAAAAAAAAAAATCAGAATTGGAATTACCCTAGCCTTTGAAAATCATGAAAGAGTATTTTCTTTAAAGCTCTTGAGAACTCAAGTTTCTCACACCTTCAGATTGACCCCTCCACTCTGTAAATTTCTTGACAAAATAGTGAAATTGTCTCGTACTAGAAATTGTCTAGTATTTCCGGACCACTTCCACACCTCCTCACTGCCACAGCAGGACTGTGGCAGTGTGGAGGTGTGGAAGTGGTCCCGAAGTCCAAGTGTTTCCCCTTTGTCTTCTGAGTTAAAGAATTTCCTTCAAGGTCATGAAGGTGAATTACTCTGAAGTCTCTGAATTCCCTGTTTACGAAGATTTCTCAGACTACTTTGCAAGGAGATATTTATTGGTAGATTTCTGTATTTCATAAGCAGTACCTTCAAAAGAGTCTTATGTAACTTTTCAAAGTGGGAGTGAGAGCAAGACGGAGGGCTGTCCGTGTGAGTAGAAATATACTTGGGTTGCAGATACAGTCAATTTACACCCTATTAGTGGCTTAGATGGGGATGGTACTTTGTTGGAGAAGGTCTCAAGATAGCTTAATCATGATTGTCTCTTGCTCAGGCATCTGAGGTTGTCAGGCTCTTCTAATAGAGCTGGATTATAGCTAAAGATAATTTTTTGGATTATGGATTCCAGGGTATGGTTTTTAGATCTATATTAAATCATATTTAATATTTATTTCTATTTGACAATATTCCTATATTATTGAAACTTTATATGTTAAGGAATTAAGTTATGGCATATCAACAACTTTTTAATATTTACAGAGATGAGCATATGATTAGTTTTTCTCTTTTGCTCAACTTCTGTGTTAAAATATGATAGTAAACTGACAAAAATGGAAACAGTCCACCCTTGAAAGAAATATTACTTTCTAAATATGCCACTAAATTATGCTTACTAATATTTTATTTAGGATACTTTTGTTCAGCAAAAATATGGCAAATTTTCTCTTTTGTATATGCTTTATTGTGTTTTGGAATTGATTTGCTAGCATCAAAAGATATATTGAAGAGAATTTTTTTCCCACATTATTATAAAGTTTAACAGGGTTTGGAGTCATCTATTTCCAAACATTTGAAAGAATACCTCTGTGACTCTTCTGAGCAGTATGGTTTTGGGGGGATTGGACTTTGAGAAAAAATTGTTTTCATCCATGTTATTTATGGCACTAATATATCTTTTAATTAGTTTGGCTAATTTTTCTATAAAATTGTATTATTCCATTTAATTCAGTGTTTTTAATTTTAATTCATATGATTAGAACAAAATCGTCTTTCATAATTCATTTAATTTCTTCATGTTTTCGATTATGTCTTATGTTTTTGATGTGTGCATTTGATTTTACTTTTCTATTTACTGCTTTACGTCTTCCTCGATCTCTTGTATACCTGCTTTGGGATCATCCTTGAAAATGTCCATTGCTTCATTATACCTTCTTATTTCAAGAATTTTTACTTAATATCATTTTTGTTGATTTATTAGCAATTATTTTATAGCAAATGTTAAATATTTCCCATGGATATCTCTTAGATACGTTAAACATAAAGTTATGTTTCTGTTCCTCATTGTCCTTTTTGGTTTAGGTCGTTACTCAGTTGAAAATGAAGCATTAGTGCCTTTATTCCATTATTCCATCCCCTGCTCAGATAAATAGTTTAATGGTTTAATACAGAAACTGTCCAAAAGACCCACCAATTCTTCAATGGAAAATATCTACAGATAGTTTGTGCTCTAAGATTCTTTGTATCCATCATCTCAAAATCCTTCCCTTGAGGTTTCCACTAGTCCTGAGTTATTGTATCCTGGTCCTTACCCAATCCCAATCAAGACCTCAAGATCCCTCTCTCCAGCCACCTCCCTTCCCCCCGACACTGCTGAAGTTTTGCAAGGTGGCGTTCTCCATTACTGAAGTAAGCAATACATTCAATTTGGTCTTATCAATAGGCTGTGTTGATAATGTTTGGGGATTCAGCTTTCAAACACTCCATTGCTCATTCACTTGCTAGTGTATCTTGCTTTGTCTGGTCCCAGGCTTATAATTATAACATCAACAATGTTTATAATTTAGAGCACATTTCTTCTAAGCAAGCTTTGAAAAATTGTAATACCTTAATTAGTTGTTTAGGAGGGTAGACATTTTGATAGGTCAGACAAAATCTAATAGCAGGGCATCATACAAAATTCCTCACCAGTACTCTGCAAAATTGCCAAGGCCATTAAAAATAAGGAAAGTCGGGCTTCCCTGGTGGCGCAGTGGTTGGGGAGTCCGCCTGCCGATGCAGGGGACGCGGGTTCGTGCCACGGTCCAGGAGGATCCCACGTGTCACCGAGCGGCTGGGCCCGTGGGCCATGGCCGCTGGGCCTGCGCGTCCGGAGCCTGTGCTCTGCAATGGGAGGGGCCACGACGGTGAGAGGCCTGCGTACCACAAAAAAAAATAAATAAATAAAATAAATTTAAAAAAAAATAATAAGGAAAGTCTGAGAAACTGCCACAGAGTTTCTAAAGAGGAACCTAATGAGAAATGTCGACTACACAATAAGAGACATATGGATCAATGGAACAGACAGAGAGCCCAGAAATAAAACCACATCTATGGTCAGTTAATCTTTGACAAAGCAGGCAATATACAATGGAGACAAGATAGTCTCTTTAGCAAGTGATGTTGGGAAAGCTGCACAGCCTCATGTAAATCTTTGAAGTTAGAACACTCTCTCACACCATACACAAAAATAAACTCAAAATGACTTAAAGGCTTAAATATAAGATGTGACACAATAAAACTTCTAGAAGAGAGCATAGGCAAAAATTCTCTGACATAAATCGTTGCAATGTTTTCTTAGGTCAGTCTCCCAGGGCAATAGAAATGAAAGCAAAACTAAACAAATGGGACCTAATCAAACCTATTAGATTTTGCACAGCAAAGGAAAGCATAAACAAAATGAAAAGAAAATCTATGAACTAGGTGAAAATATTTGCAAATGATGTGACCAACAGGGCTTAATTTCCAAAATATACAAACAGCTCATACAATTCAATCATAACGACAACAACAAAACCAAACAACTCAAGGAAGAGAAGATGAACAGGAATACCCTTGTGGGAGCAAATTCACAGGCAGGAAACTTACAAAGAGATGTGTAAAATATTTTGGATATCATGTTGAAATAAAGGGAGTGCCTTTTTTTCTAAGTAAATCAGTTATTATGGAGATTAGCAGATGATACCATAAAGAGAAATTATTTATTCTGGGTCATATTGGTTGCTTTTTGAGGATGAACTGTTTTTTGAAATTAAAAAAATGAAATTGAATTACACAGAACAAAGCCTCAAGTATGCCAGACTCACTAACAATGGCAAATATTTATTGAATAATCTTCCTTGTGTCACCATCTTAACAAGTACAATCATTCTGACTTTTTCCAGTTCTGTTACATGTGACAACTTGCCCGGTAAATTGGAATACAGAGTACTCTTTTCAATTGCAGTTAAGAGAGACGAAAACTCCCATACCCATCACAGTTCAAACAACACTGGGGTTGTGACAAATAGTTTTTCTTGGTAGAAACTCTGTGCAGAACAATTAAAAGCTGGTGAATATTTTGTGGGTGAACTGGACTTTATCTGACAATAAATGCATTTTCTCTTTGTTTGCTGTTGTTTTGGGGGTTTTGTGGCAACGGGGTGGGAGGATTCTGGAAAAAGGAAATAGAAAAGAAGAAAACTAATATTTGTTTCACATCTACCATATGCCTGTACATTAAGTATTTACTATAATTTTCATATTAAGAAAAGAAAGTGAGGTTTTTCAAAGTTGGGCAAGTTGACAATATCATTCAGATATTAGAGTTTGATTTTAAATCCAGGTATTTCTGACCCCTGGCATTGGACCTGCTCAATCCCTTGAACGGACATAAATTGGATCTGTGGAACATAAATAGTATGAATCAGAGGTCATTAAATAGTTCTCCTCTGTGGCTGAAATGTAGACTTAGTGAAGAGGAAAGTAAATTTTGTTTCATATTACAGTCCATTTTCTCTCACAAATCCATAGAGTAAATATTAGCATATTGGGCAAAGTAGACAAATTATATTCGTCACATCTTCCCCCAAATTCCTTTGGTGAGAATTTACTTGGCTCAGAGACCATTTTTTAACCTACATTATTCAGATAGTATACACATTTGCTTTGGCAAACTTTGTCCAAGTTTAATTTCTTTTTGTACCAAATTTCACGAGGGTAAATTCATCAAGTATAAACTACCTGTCATTGTAATTTTATGACTCTCATTATCCATTCAACTAAGAAGCTCACTGAAATTTGCATGAAGCAGAACCCAAATTCAACTGAGAATATGCACAACGTGTTCTTTGATTATATTTTCCCACAAGCAATTGTGGATTATGCCTATGCAAAATCAGTTTTAAAAGAAGTTTTGGTAATTAACATTTTAAAAAGTGTTTTGATTAAAAACCTCATTTTTACTAAGGTGTCATTACACAAAGTTGATTGTCTACATATAATAACTCTCTAAGAATGTACTTTTTGGTCTAAAGTCCAAGGGATCAGTCATGGATAAGAGTGGAAAATGGAGTCACACCATGTACCATTTTCTCTTACTGTGAATTCCTACATTTGACTTTTTAAATAGACTTTGTATAAATCACTTGCAGTTTCCCTTATTATCAGCATCTTATGATTGACATTGACACATTCTGATTGACTAAAGTTCAGACCTTATTTGGAGTTCATTAATTTTTACATAATGTCATTTTTCTGTTCTAAGATTCCATCCAGGTACCAGGATTAGGCTCCTCCAAATAGGAGAAATTTCTCAGACTTTTCTTTTTTTTCTTTGCAAAGCATATATCTTTTTTTTAAAATTGAAGTATAGTTGATTTACAATGGTATGTTAATTTCAAGTGTACAGCAAAGTGATTCAGTTATGTGTATATATATATGTATATATATACATATACACACACACATATATATATACACACACATATATATATATTCAGATTCTCTTCCATTTAGGTTATTACAAGATGTTGAATATAGTTCCCTGTGCTATACAGTAGATCCTTATTGTTTGCCTACTTTATATATAGTAGTGTGTATATGTTAATCCCAAACTCCTAATTTTTCCGCCCCCTCACCCTTTCCCCTTTGGTAACCATAAATTTGTTTTCTATGTCTGTGAGTCTGTTTCTGTTTTGTAAATAAGTTCATTTGTATCATTTTGTAGACTCCACATATAAGTGATAACATATCATATTCGTCTTTGTCTGACTTCACTTTGTATGATAATCTCTAGGTCCACCAGTGTTGCTGCAAATGGCATTATTACATTCTTTTTATGGCTGAGTAGTATTCCATTGTATATATGTACTACAACTTCTTATCCATTCATCTGTCGATGGACATTTAGGTTGCTTCCATGTCCTGGCTATTGTAAATAGTGCTGCAATGAACATTGGGGTACATGTATATTTTTGAATTATGTTTTTCTCTGGATATATGCCTAAGAGTGGGATTGCTGGATCATACGGTAGCTCTATTTTTTGTTTTTTAAGAAACCTCCATAATGTTTTCCATACTGCCTTCACCAATTTACATTCCCACCAACAGTGTAGCACAATTCCTTTTCCTCCACACCCTCTCCAGCATTCATTATTTGTAGACTTTTTGATGATGGCCATTCTGACTGGTGTGAGGTGATACCTCATGGCAAGCTTGATTTACACTTATCTAATAATTAGAGATGTGGACATCTTTTCATGTGCCTTTTTGTTACCTGCAGACTTTCCTTGTTTTTGATGACTTTTACAGTTTTGAAGAGTATTTTGTAGAACCTTGCCTCAATTTGGGTCAGTTTGCTGTTTCTCTGAAGGTTTAACTAGGGTTTTGTAGAGCAAGATCACAGGTAAAGTGCCATTTTCAACACCCCAAATCAAGTGTACACTCCATCAAGATGACTTTTTACTGGCTTGAGGTAGTATTTATTGGTCAGGTTTCTCCACTGTGAAGTCTCTCTTCTCCCTTCTCCCTTTCCTACTGTTCACTTTGGAAGGAAATCACTAACACAGCCCTCACTTAAGAGAAGAGGAGTATGGTCCATTTTTGAGAGGAAAACTTTACATAAATTATTTGTAAAAAAATAAACACTGAGTTTTCCCTGGTTGGAATTGATCTGGAGATACTCCTGTGTGATGGAGGTGAAGTTAGAAGAAACAAAACATTAAATGTTTATATAAATTTGAGAGCTTTACATACACATTGTTCTCTTACATTATATAGGTCAGGAGAGTAAGATTAGACAAGTTAATTAAATCTAAGGTAACAAAGATTTTAAGGTGTAAAGTGGTTTTTTCAACTTAACTTTGTTTAACTCCAAATCTATACTTTTTCTATCACGTTCTAAATAAGAGAACACTGAGAAAGTTTGGTCTTCATCTGACTTGCTTAATTTGGCTTGTGTCCAAATTTGCTAATTCCCTGGCACTGCCTTGGCCCTCCAGATGTTTCTAGGGTGTCATGGGACACCCAGAGCTCACACAGTGATCCTACACTGCACACAGGTGCACCACTCTCCTTGGCAGGCTGCATACAACCAGCTGCTGCATCAGGAAAGCAACGGATGCTGACCCCCTTCCCGAAGGCAGGCAGTGCCCCTGTCGCCTCAGGACCATTATTTCTTCTGTGTAAATCCTAGAGCAAACCTGCCGGTTGTAGAAACATACTTCAAGGAACAAGAATGAGTAACAGTCTTAGAGATATTGGGCATATTTCCCATCTTACCTGCAAACTCTTCCTTAACACTAGAAACAGACACCAGCCATGTGGATTCTGAAGTATCTTAAGAAGGCAACAGAGGCCAGAAATGGATGGATTGTTTAGGCAATAAGTATAGGGGAGAAGTGTTTCTATAAATAAGTACAGTTATTTAAGGAAATTTGTAGCTTGAGTGCCTGGAAAACACGGAATAAATGAGAGGAAATTGCAGAGGGAAGGATTGAGTTTA
Source organism: Globicephala melas (assembly GCF_963455315.2). Taxonomy (NCBI): domain Eukaryota; kingdom Metazoa; phylum Chordata; class Mammalia; order Artiodactyla; family Delphinidae; genus Globicephala; species Globicephala melas. The sequence goes on along the minus strand of NC_083320.1, from coordinate 104,760,519 downwards.
GAACAAAAGTAAGGAGATATGCTGAATTTTAAAAGAACTGAAAAAATATGTGGAATGAGGCTTTGGAGTTTTTCTGCTAAATATCACAATGATAGAAGCCGAACAAATATTTAAAAATAGGAGATTTATATACACACTTGTCAGAAGTAAACAGAATGAAAATATTTAGATAACTTCAAGAAGTACAATGATGCTGATATGCCATGATTTTGAAAACAACAATATGAAATAAAATAAAATGAAGCAAAGAATAATGTTATTGTGTGCCACATAGTGCTTTTAAATGAATGCAGATGGTATTTGGTGTCAAGCAGTTTTGTATTTAGAATGAGAAAATGTTCTTTATAAACTAATAGGGCCATGCCATCTTTTATGTTTCCATTTGCACTACCATTAAAAGAGTAATTAAAAATGTGACCAAAGATTTATTATTGACAATAAATCACAAACTCTCTGATGTTTCTCTTTATATCATAGCTTTATATTATTTTGAAATTTGCTTTGTTACTTTTTTTCGTGGTCTCTTGTAAACGGCTAGAATTTTGTGTTTCTTTCTGTCTTGCATAGCACTTGCATGGTGAGCATCTTATACATAGTAAACAAGCAAAAATTGTTTGCTTCAAGTTTCCTGTAAACTTATGAGGACTTTTTCCTCAGGCCATGTACAACTAGATGAGGCAAAGGATGAAGACAATGGCATTAGAACTGAGCTGGTCTGGTATTTGGCAGGTCTGCTCTGCCCTTCATAAGTCTACTTACTTTGGGAAATTCATTTAACTTTGTTATCTAATTTTCTTCACCTGTGAATGGTATTAACTGTATTTATTTGGATGAATTGATTAAAATATTAGACATGTATATGTGTATCTATTGTGACCCCTGATGCATCATAGATGAGAAATAAAAGGATGTGTAGTTTAGCAGGCAGCTTTGCCCAGCCTATACTCATATTCAAATACTGCCACACAATTTTTTAATATTATCAGTTGCACTTTAATTTACCTGAGAATTTTACATCAAATTTTAACTTGTCTGTTTTTATATAATTTTACATCACTGGTATGAAAAGCAGTATCACTTGATTTTGCTAATTATAATTTTCCTATATACTCAATAATTATTAAAAAGAGTAATTGAATACACTCATTATTATTAGACTTTATAATAAACAAACAAAACTTCATCCTTGGGGCCTCTGGGGGAAAGCCCGCTCTAGGAACTTGACCTTCACCCTTTTCCCATATACTACCATCATACGGCTTCAGGTAAAAGCAGAACTAGGCTAAAAATTTCATTTGTTTTACTTACAGTGCAGCTCATTCCAGAACCTTCAGGATAGTTTATAGTAGGATGAGCATGGCCTTTGCAATAAAAAAAATCTGGATTTGAATTTCTTGTTAATTTCTTCACATCTGTGTGAACTTGGATAAATCACTTATCTTTATTTAGACTCAGATTCCACTGCTGTGTGACTGAGTTTTGGCAATGACACGTGAGTGAAGTGTCCACTTCCTGGGATTACTAAACTTCCCCTGTGATTTCACCATGCTTCCACCTGAAACAACTGCTCTAGAATCATATGTAATTATGAGGCAAGAAGATATTCTACACTAGTTGTATGAATACAGCAAATCTAGGTAAATAACTAAGGTCAAAGCAGGAACAGATTTCAGTAGATAACTTTGTGTCTTGTGGCTTCCATTCTTGCTGATGGGAAGGGTGCTTTCAACCAAGTTCTAAACCTTAGTAGGTAATCTATGTTTTCTCTTTGCCTGATTTAAAATTGTATTATCTCTCCATGGAAGCAACCTAAATGTCCATCGACAGATAAATGGATAAAGAAGATGTGGTACATATATAAAATGGACTATTACTCAGCCATAAAAAAGAATGAAATAATGCCATTTGCAGCAACGTGGATGGATCTAGAGATTATCATACTATGTGAAGTAAGTCAGAAAAAGAAAGACAAATACCATATGTTAACCCTGACGTGGAATCTAAAATATGATACAAATGAACTTATCTATGAAACAGAAAGAGACTCACAGACATAGAAAACAAACTTATGCTTACCAAAGGGGGTTGAGGGGAGGGATAAATTGGGAATTTGGATTTAACAGATAAACACTGCTATGTATAAAATAAATAAACAATAAGGACCTACTGTATAGCACAGGGAACTATACTTAACATTTTGTAATAAACCATAATGGAAAGGAATATGAAAATGTATATGTATATATATGTATAACTGAATCGCTTTGCTATACATCTGAAACTAACACAACATTGTAAATCAAGCATACTCCAATAAAAAATAATAAAATAAAATAAAATTGTATTGTCTCTCATTTTTACTTTTCACCAAATTGTACTTAGGTGTGGTTTCTTTCTATTTTTTTCTGTATTAATGTTTTATAATTTCTAAATCTCAGTATTACTTTTTCCTTCTTTAAATCTGGACATTTTAAAGCATTATTTTCTTTTAATTTTCCTCACCCTCTTTCTCTATTTCTTTCTCTGGATTAGTCTTATCCCAAACTTTCTACTTTTAGCTGCAATAGCTTTCGGTTTCCTCTTTTATTTCTTCTTCTCTTTGTCTGTTTACATTCTTGATAATTTCTTTAGGTGTACCTTCTTTCTCATAAAATCTTATTTCATTTAAATTGCTGTTTCATCCATCCAACTGTAAGTGTAAAACTTACAATCTTGTAACTTTAAAATTTTAATATTTGCTTTTTATGTGTGTTAAGCTAGTATGTCATTCCTACTTCATATTTATAACTGTCTCTTTTTCTTTTCTAAACATTTTGGACACGCACTACTATATATAAAGTAAATACTTAACAAAGACCTACTGTACAGCACAGGGAACTCTAGTCAATATTCTGTAATAACATATGTGGGAAAAAAATCTGAAAAAGAATGAATATATGTATACGTATAACTGAATCACTATGCTGTACACCTGAAACTAATACAACATTGTAAATCAACTATGGTTCAATAAAATTTAAAAAAAATACACATTTTGGACATGTGCATTATCTAATATCTGTATTCCTTTGAGCTCTTTTTCCTATTGACTCTCATTCATAGTCATATTTTTCTTTTTGAGTTTTATAATCTTGGATTGTATACTCATTTTCAGAGAGCAGAACTTTATGGAACTACTGTAAGAATACACACCAGCAGAGATTATTTGCACCTATTCTTCCAGGAGTTCTAAAATGGTCCCAATCTATGAACACATTAAATTAATTTGTTGAGTTGAGATTAGATACATTTCAAGCTTCAGACCCACATGAAGTCAAGCTTATGTGGATGATTCCTCAGAGGGCACTTTGCCCCACCCAGAACACAACTGGAAACACAACCTTTTACTAGTCCTATTTTTTCACTGAGGGTGTTGACCTTTTAGGGGTCTGGCTTTAATCTCTTTTCTTGTATGTTCTTTATCTTCCCCTCTCTCTTTTTTAACCTTCAATATATTTTTAATTTTAAAATAATGTACACATATTACTTTGACAAACTTTTAAAATAGATAATAAAGTTTTAAAGGGAAAGGTCTTTTTGTGTTTCTTCCTCACATGGGTTCATTCAAACAATATGTCTAAATTACCGAGATTAGCAAATATGAACACAACCACAGTGTGGTGTCTACCTGACAGTGTGATTTTCTAGTCTCTCTTCATTTCTAGTAGCTGGGGTTTTATCTTCATATTTTATAAAACTCAATCATACTTATAAAATCATCCCTGCTCTACCATACCCACAATTTCTATCAGGACTTTTTAAATCAAGAGATATATTTTTAATGTAAATTCTGCAGCCCCAGACATGAAAATTCCTCAGCACAGTTTCCCTTACAGATTGGAGGGAAAAAGGGGAATGTTGGTGATGCAGGCAAGCATTGGTGAGACTACTTACAGAGGGATATTTTTGAGTAAACAAGGGCCAATGGAGTGCAGTGCACAAATGGAAGTTTTGGCCTAAGATAGACCCAGAGATAGTACATTCATGGTAGCAGGAAGAATACATGTGTGTATGTGTGTATACAAAGATTTATATAACTGGTAGTAGGACGATGACACATGTGAATCTGCTGGCCACTATTTTTCCAGTGAACTGGTAATCAAGCATTGGCTGAGACTGTGCAGTGGGAGGGAGATATATTTAAGTTCTGAGAAGAAATAGGAGTATATAAAATAGTCATCTCAGGCTATTGTAAATGGAAAGAACTAGAAAAATATTGAGACATCAGGCAGTGCTGAAGGCACAGTTGAAAATCGTTATCATAAACTTAAAGCTAGTCCATTCAGAAGGATATATATATATATATATAATATACTACTACATATAATATATTACATATAATATAGTATATCATAAATATATATGATAATTCCCTCCCACCATTCAAAAGTGCATTAGTCAGTATGTCACTTAAATAAGCTTGATTTTGGTCAGGTATGTGTGACAAATAAAGATAGATACAGGGGAGCTTAGAATCTACGTAAAGAAGCAATTTTAGTGTCAGACTATTGAATCTAAGTTGAGTTAGAAGGGAAATTATAATGCAAAGGAAAGCAGTGAAAAGGCAGTCAGATCATTCCTTGGATATCCCCATGTGGCTGAAAAATTGTTGGAGTTGAGATAAAATCATAAACAAGATTTAAATGTAGGTTATGATATCCAGAGACCAAGGTAATGGAAATCAGAGTTTCAAAGGTGAAAATGTAGACTTAAGGTTGAATAGCTGAAGTTAGAGGACGAGATGGAATTGTATGAATGTCATAGTCATAAGAAATGATGTTGAGGTTAGTTATAGACAAGAATACAGAAAGTGAGGTGCTGAAATATTTTGTGAATAAAGGGAAATTACTGAAATATCTGTAGCATACTGCAACAAGAAATAATATACATCCACTGGTGGTAGTCTGATGGTGCATCAGATGAATCAGCCCTTTAAGTGAATAAAAGAAATTTCTCAAAGGAGAAATAGAGCTTGACAAGTAGTTATTGTGGAAACAAAGGTAATGTAACAAAATTGCATTTCATATGATAGAGTTAAATATTAGTAAGTTTTCCATTTAGATCTTATTTTTACAATTTAGAAAGTCAGCAACTACACATATTCCTCAAAACACATCAACAATATTATTGGGGCAGCTTTCAATATCCAAAGCATATTCTTCATAAACAAAATCAGAGCTCAAACAGGATTTTATTTTTGACCCCTAAATAGGGGTAGGTATCACAATATGGTCAGTTAAATAACTAAATGCTAAAAAACCCTCATGGATTCTGTGGGCTTTCAGCATCCGTTCCACACCCCAGTAACGCATGTGAAGTTCCTTTCAAATACTCAGAACCTCTGGGTTCTCAGCCTGTGCAGAATTCTCTACAGACTCACCAGATTCCCATTACCAGCTGTGTTTCCTTACCGAAGCTGCTGCTCTTGAATGGATGTAAAGTTTCTGAGCCTCTTTCATAACCTACCCCCAGTTGAGAAGGCTAAAATGTATTTAGTTGTGAAAAAAATATCAGAACTTGGGCTCAAACAATTGAGAACAGAACAGAAAGAAAACTCCTCTAGTATCACAGGGAACAAATTATTCTATGTGCATCAAAAACTTAGGATTGGGCCTTAAGTGCTAAGATTTGAACAGTTGGAATCACTGGAGAGTGTTTTTAAAAAATGATGCTAATAATGATGCCATTGGGATTGAAACAAATCTGGTGTTATAAAAACTGTGAGATGTTCTCAAAATATTTCTACTTAGAAATTCAGGTCATGAAAGCAATAATACTTAAACAAATACTTAAGCAAAAAATAAGCATTTGGCTTCCAGTTTCCCTCAGTAGCCAAGACGCATCCTGATGCAACCACCTTGCTGTTGAGAAATCCCAGCGTCTCATACCTGCTGTCCCCTCCCAGACCCATTTAACCAGTCTGAAAATTTAAATCTACACTAAAAGCACAAGACATGAAGTCATCTTCATCTTGGTATGGGGTAACTTTCTGCAGGTTATAAACACTTATTTTATTTAAGAAGTCATTGCCAAATGACGTAAACAAAACTTAGACATTTGGTCTGTTCTAATCAGGCGCTTCCTATGAGAACAAAGCACAAATTTCACCTGAATAGATAAGAGAGGAGAAAAAAGTGGCATATCCATTTTTCTATGTGTTCCTTCAACATCAAATATTATCACTAATCTGCTCCTTAAAATGTTGACAGCTAGAAAAGTCAGGGCTTAGAGACACCTCCGTCTCATGTCTTGGAGATATTCTGACATGACCTCATATTCTTCAAAGTCAAAGGTTCCTGCTAATGCTGCAACCTGATGAAGCCTGATCTTTATAAAACAAAGCTACATAGTTCCCTTAAAATCAACGTATGCCATTCACAATACTGACCTGTTGTATAAAAGATAAATCTATCCCAGGAGATTATTCTGTCCTTGATAAAAGAGAGTTCAAAATGTAAACATATTTTTTGATATGTTAAGAGAATTGATAATAACAGCGGTAAAGTATCATGAAAATATAGAAGCTAATCATAGTACAGCAGAAAGAAGGATAATCTATATGGTCAAAACCCCTGAGTTTATTTCCTTTCTGTTAAAAGATAATTTTCAAGAAAGGAGAAAAGGTAAAATCATGATTCTTATACAGGTATAAAAATGAACATGTGTTAAGTATTTTATTTTACTCACTAATAAAAATTTGGCAAGATGTTATGGCGATTCAATGGAGAATCCAAAAAACAGCCATGTTCATAGATAAGGAATATTAAAATGAAGGTGCAAATATTAAAATATCTTGGTATCTTCAACAGAGGGGAAGGCAGTAAATTGAACTTCCACTGGACAGAATTTGCATGTCTATGGATAAGAATATTTCCACAGCTCTCCCCGTTAGCAACAACTTACAGCAATGTAAAAATCTCCAAACAATCATATAACCTGGAAATTGTGCTCTAGACACTGCATAGTTTTCCACTGGGGCGCAAAATTTTCCCTCCACTTCTTCACCTATTATTCCATCATGAACCAGGCTTTAATAGTCCGACAGGGATTACATGGACAAAATCCCATATAATCCATACTACGCAATTAAAGTGATTTTGGGTGCCTTGTTCCTATTTCTAACGTTACTAATACTAGTACTAGTCTCACCTGAATTTCTAGGGCATCCAGACCGTTATACTCCACCTAACCTCCACAATACTTTCCCCCACATCAAACCAAAGTTATGCTTCTTATTTTCATATGCAATTCTATGATCCATTCACAACAAACAGGAGGTAGGGATTAGCATTAACCATCTCATTCCTCATTTTATCAATTGTCCTGATACTTGATGCAACAAAACAATGAAGTATAACATTATGACCTCTTAGCCAGTGTTTATTTTGAGCACTTGTAGGGAACCTATTAACCTTAACAGAAATTGGAAGACAAACCATTGATCGCCCATTTATTGTCATCGGACAAAGACAGCTGTTGAGATGCTTGCCATTTTCTTTAACATCTGATGAGCTTCAGTTTTCATTTCATTAATAAACTCCACCTTGAAGGGTCATTAAGAGAATCTAATGTAACAATGTGTAGAGCAAGCACAAGGCTTTGCTCTTCCCCTTCAAAAACTATGAATGATTTTGTTGCGAGCCCCTTCACATTGTCGAATTTCTACAGTTTTTAACAAAGTCTAATACAGTAAAGGAGAATGAATTTTAATGTGTAGAATATATTAAGAACGACCTATACATGCAAAAGTATGTTCACATCATGAACTATGGAAACATTATACTGAGTGAAAGAAGCCACACGCAAAGCCAATCCAGTAATATGAGATTCTAGAAAAGGCACATCTATAGTGAGAGAAGCAGGTAAGTGGTTATCAGGGTCCAGGGTGTAGAGAGAAGGTGTTTTATGCAAACAGGAATGGAGTATTTGGGGGATAATGGAAATGTTCTGGATGATGTCTGTGATGATACACATTTGTCAAAACTCACTTAACTGTTCACTTAAAATCAGAGAATTTGGGCTTCCCTGGTGGCGCAGTGGTTGAGCGTCCGCCTGCCGATGCAGGGGACACGGGTTCGTGCCCCGGTCCGGGAAGATCCCACATGCCGCGGAGCGGCTGGGCCCGTGAGCCATGGCCGCTGAGCCTGCGCGTCCGGAGCCTGTGCTCCGCAACGGGAGAGGCCACAACAGTGAGAGGCCCACATACCGCAAAAAAAAAAAAAAAAAAAAAAAAAAAAAAATCAGAGAATTTTATTGTATGTAAATTAGACGGGGACAGAGCTGATTTTCCTTTTTGAGTACATGTGATTTGAATCTATTTCCCTGAGCCATGAGAAGCACATCTTTTGAGGTTTTTTACCCTTCCCTTATTTTATCTGCACATGATTAAGTTTATATCAAAATCTTGTTTTAGGAGCATCCTCAGTTTACCACAAAATGCCTATCAGTTTTATTAAATTAGATGTGATCTTGGACAGCAAACTTCTGGAGTCTTGATTTCTACAAATAGTAAAACTGAAAAAGTGAAATTCCACTATCATTTGGGATCCTGACCTTCCACCGTCAATGAGCATGTTGAAGACAAATCTCACTAAATATATCTAATATTCTCCTTAATAAAGTTGGCTATTTTGTCAATAAAGAAAAACTATATCCAAGTGGGTGAATTCCTTTTGAATAAATGCTGGTTGTATGCATGTGTGTGTTTGGTTGTTGTTTTTGATATTTCCTAGTTTTATGTTGTTTTTCAGATTATTAATATCTTCTTTCAGGAAGTCACCAAAATTAATAAAATGGAATTTATGTAATGAGTCTAAAAACAAGGGGGTAATGCCCACTTGATGTGGCAACCCTGCATTAAAATGAATGGCTCTTTATGAATGGATAAAGATGTGGTATATACACACACACACACACACATATATATGTGTGTGTGTGTGTGTGTGTATACAATGGAATATTACTCAGCCATTAAAAAGAATGAAATAATACCATTTGCAACAGCATGGACGGACCTAGAGTTTATCATGCTAAGTGAAGTAAGTCAGACAGAGAAAGACAAATATATGATATTGCTTATATATAGAATCTAAAAAAAAAATGATGCAAATGAACTTATATACAAGACAGAAATAGACCCAATGAAATAGAAAACAAACTTATGGTTACCAAAGGGGAAAGGCGGGGATAAATTAGGAGTTTGGAGTTAACATATGCACACCACTATATATAAAATAGGTAAACAACAAGGGCCTACTGTATAGCACAGGGAACTATATTCAAGGTCTTGTAATAACCTATAGTGGAAATAATCTGAAAAAGAATATATATATATATATATGTGTGTGTGTGTGTGTTTAACTGAATCACTTTGCTGTACACTTGAAACTAACACAACATTGTAAATCAACTATACACAATTAAAAATAAATAAATAAAGGAAAAAATAAACTGAAAGGCTCTTCTCCAAAGCACCCCTTTCCTTTGGAGAAGGAGGCATTCCCCTAGGTGATTATTAGCAGCACCTGTTTTGGCTTGATTCCAGGAGTAGAAAACAGATGATGACTCAGTCTGACAACATTTCCATTTCCTTGGTAAGGATCACTTATGAAGTGCCTTTAATCATTTATGAGTACGTTTCATTTGCTGTTTGTTGCAAACAGTTTGACTCTGCTGGGTTTGACAGCTTTCTGACATTCTGCAAACAGCTGCAATAATAGCCTTGACAATGTCATTTACAAATGAGGCACACACAGTTCGAACAAAGCGAGTGATACGCTCTGAGTAATGTGATAATGGACTGGCAAGTTGAATGGAAAATGATCAAAATGAGATTGTATCAACCCTGTAGGGGAGATGAGTTCCTAGTGAGAGGAGAAGCATTTCTAAAATGAATCACTTTTAACCATGTGAAACCGTCTTCAACTAGTTTTCTGAATTGGTAGATCTGGAGAACGTGGGGGTACTCCATCGTTTCCTATTACTGCTGCAGCCCACTGTGGACTACAAATCTTCCACATTTTATTGTTTCTCCAGATCTTGAGCCTACTGGAAGCAAGCCTTTCTCTTATATCTCTTACTATTTCTAACGTGTAGCAGGGTACTTTATGCATATCATACTATCAGCTTATCTCTAATCACATTGCTACTGTTCATTCTTTCTTCAGATCAACAAACTTTAAAAAATTATATCTATATCTATGAACTTCTTTAAAGTGATACATAGTGAATTTGAAAGAAGAGGCATAAATTATTTGAAATCATCTGGTTGGAAGAATGGATTATCACTGATGAGATAGATCACATTGGTGAAAGACATCATGCATTTAAAAAAAAATAAACTTTATTATTTTAGAGCAGTTTTAGGTTCACAGAAAAATTGAGACAAAGGTATAGAGATTTCACATGTACTTCCTGCCATCACATAAACACAGCCCCCCACTACTGACATCCTGCACAAGATGGTGCATTTGTTGCAACGGATGAACCGACAATGACCCATCCTAATTACCCAAAGTCCATAGTTTATATCACGGCTCACTCTCCTGGTTGGACATTCTATGGGTTTTGAAAAATGTGTAATGGCATGAACTCACCACTTTCATACAAAACTATTTCACTGCCATAAAATTCCTCTGTGCTCTGCCTATTCATCCTTTCCTCACCACCAACCCTGGCAACAACTGGTCCTAGGAGAGTCTACACAGTTTTGTTTTCCCAGAATCATATAGTTGCAGTCATGCATATGTAGTCTTTTTGGATTGGCTTCTTTCCTTGGTAATATGCTCCTGAGTTTCCTCTGTGTCTTTGCATATGTCTCAATAGCTCATTCCTCTGAGCACTGAGTAATATTCCCTTGTTTGGAGGTACCACAGTTTATCCATTCACCTACTGAACGTACTGAATGGATAAAGTGTACAACAGTTTATCCATCCTTGGTTGTTTCCAACTTTTGGCAATTGTGGATAAAGCTTCAGTAAGCATTCATGTGCAGATTTTTGAGTGGACATACATTGTCAATTTGGGGGGTAAATATCAGGGAGTGAAATTGCTGGATCATATCATAAACACCATGCATTTTTAGTATTATCAGGACCATGTTATTCTTATCTTATGTTTGTATGTTTTCTACTTTATGTGATGAATTTAAATTCTGAAGTAAGTTAAATCCAGTATTTGATAAAATGAGATTAACAAAGTCAGTTTTCCCTTATTCTGAAAATAAATTTCCAGTATCTGTTTTGTATATTTATATTGATACCTTTTGACTCTCTTATCCTAAAGAAGTACATCTATAAAGGAAACTCCTTGGAAGGATTTATTACAAGAGCATATATAATAACTGAAGACAGAAAATAATATTTTAAAAAGCACAGTAATTTAATAAATGATGTGATATGTCAATATATGAAACAGTTAAACATTGAAAACTACCACATTGAACTGCTATTTTAGTAACTGTATAAAACAATCTGGAGTTCAGTATTTTGTACAAAAGACTCTTCTGTTTTCATCTTAATGTTCTAGCATTATGTACTTCCATTGTTGTAAACTATTTCTTTATTAATAACATAATTTTCTGAGTGGTTACTTTGTACCAGGTAATGATACAAATGTTCTAATACATTATCTTATCGAATGCTCACAGCTCTATGAGATGAGTACATTATTTACATTTTATAGAAAAGAAAACTGAGGTATTATGCATTGAATAACTTGTTCAATGCCATACACTTATTAGGCAGTGGACCTGGGAATTGAACACAGACTGTTTGAATCCATTGCCCTCAATGTTACCCTTTACATTATGTATAATCTCATTGCTTTGTAAGTACATTTTAGATGCTAAGTCAAAATTTAAAAAAATAAATATGTGTCTTAATTACAAAAGTATGGAAAATACCTAAAACAAAATAGTCAGTGAAAAACAAAATGGTTCTAAATGCTATATATACTGTGTCTATATAACAACATATATGAGTGGGAATTAAAAACTAGATTTTGTGCAAAAAGAAAAACTGCTCCCTTCAAATTGTGACAAAAAGGGCCTCTTTTGCCCTTTTTTTCAAATTGATCTTTAAGTTGTTTTATCATCTGTTCAGTAAAAAATAACATTGAATCTCTCAGACCCAATTAGCAAGAAATTTTGACAAGAAAACACATTGATGACTTTGAAATTCTAGAGAGATGCTTTCTGGCTTTCACATAAATAAGGAAAGGTATTCTCATATGTCTTAGGAGCGCATTTTTTCATTTGTATAAATTTTCTATTTTCAGTTTTATAAATTCTTACAATAAAATCAACTATTATGCTAGGGACAAGGGCAGGAATGGGTCTGCTTTGCTCTTTGTGCTAGTCCCATTATTATAGAACCTGGCATACAGGAAAATTTTAATACATAACTCTAAAGTTAATTTATTAATTACAGAGAAAGTGATATCCTTTCTCCATGTAATATTCTCCTGACATTGAAGTGAAATATCCAAGGTTGCTTGGCACGTTCATTAGTAGAAGAGCTGACTCTAGAACCCAAGTTGCATGATACTAGCTCTTGCTCAGTGTAGCAGGAAGAGCCTGTGCTCTGGAGTCAACCACACCTTGGCAAACCTCTTCAACCCTCCAACTATCAAGAAAGACAAATACTCTTCTAACGCACTGAGCAGTGGTAAATTACAGGATGCAGGAATAGTCCCTAGGACAGTATGAGGCAGCCCTGCAATAACTCATCTTTCTCCTCTCTGCTGCATGACCCTAATTTCATACAACTTCTGTAGAGGTAGAGATTTTCCTGAGTTAAGCATGGAAATGAAAGAAAATATTTTTAAGGGAAGGCATGACTATATATGAGAGGAGACACAGGGAATGAGCATTGCACACCACTCACAGTGCAAAAAAAAAAAAAAAAAAAAGGAGGCTTTCTAAGTGCAGCCCTTGACACCCAGCAAGAAGTGCTCTGTCCCTTGCAACAAGGCACTCTTCACCAGCCACAGGTTTGGACAAATTTCTTTCCCTTACACATGTGCCAACTGCTGTATGCAAGTTTCTTCCCTTGTACGCCTGAAACTAATGCAACATTAGAAATCAAATATACTCCAATAGATATTTTTTTTAAAAAAGAATATTCTAAAAATTAAAAAAAAAAAAAGCAGGACCTTCCTCTAGAGAATCTGCAGATAATATAATGCTATCGTTCATGGGAGTTTGAGGCTATTCACTATATAAGTCTGAAGAAGTGCTTTTAAATTATTAAGTACAGAATAAATGTTAAGAAATATACATTACAATGACACTGGCTGTAATTGGAGTCAGCTTTCAAATCTGGAAGGAAAAGTTCGTGATTATTAACTATTACCTTCTTGTAAGTTCTTCTAGAACCTCCAATGTCAGAATCTGTCGTCAGGTCTGTAATAAGATTGCGGGATAATAAAAGTTAAAAATGAAAGACTCAGAGGAGTTGAGGAAATGAATCTTCCTGGCTGTGTGGCACAGATGAAAAACCTGTGCATTAACGTGGGGAGGCTCAAGCTCTCTCCACCCATTCATTTACATTGATTTAAAAAACAACAATTTTGTCTCAGGCACTCTGCTACTTGCTGGGCACATAATAACCTACAAGGTGGACCTAATCACTGTCTTCAAAGAGTTTGTATGGTTAGAGTTGTTAGGTTACACTAACTTTGCTTCATTGGTCTTCGGTTTCTCCATGTGTCTAATAAAGATTTTCTTTTCTCTGCACATTTCAGAGATGGTACTAGATAGAGATAACAAATATAAAATATGTTTGAAAATACTAAAAATAAAAAGAATCACCATCACATCATATTCACTATCAGCAATGTTGCCTCGGAACAAATGTACTGGAATGGACCTTTGGGACCTGGTAGAATCCTTACTTTGCCAAGAGACCTAGTCCAGGGGCAAATAAATGAGTTTTGATATTCTGTCTTTTCTACTCTTTGTTTTGTATTTTGCTTTGAAAAGGTCATAATTTTCTTCTTTTTCCAAAAATAAAACTTAAAGCAGATCCAGGACTCCAAATAAAGGAAGGAGCATAACATAGCTCCAAACAAACAAAAAACAAGCAAACCACTAATGTCGGATCAAATTACACACACACACATATATATATATATATATATATATATATAGTGTATATGCGTATGTATATGTTCCTTTTGATTTCGGTTTTAAAAAATTATGACCTTCTAGGGAGGCAAATGTGAAAGAAAAATCTTCAGAAATGTGAAATTGTACTTGTTAATAATAGAACTACAATGCATTATTAAGGAAACATTTGGAATATATCAACCAACTAGCTTACTGGGGAAATGTTTTACAATTTGTACTCCACTAAGTGTCTTTTTAAAACTCTGTGACATCAAGTACGTTATTGGCATATAATTTATCGTTCTTATGTCACAAGCAAAATTTTAGGCCTGGAAGTAAACTGTATTTGACATATTTTCCATTCTATCATGAAGACTAACTCTGTGTTGATATGAAGTCTTGTCAGAAATGCTTAAATTGAAAATAGCTATTTATACATGTAATACATACATATAAATAGCTTACATGGCAACAGAGATAATCTCACATCAGCCTCCAATTAGATTTACATTTCAATTTTAGGAACAAAGGGCAGACAGTTGGGAATTGCAATCCACACAAATAGGAATGTGAAGGACACCACATAAAACCATAATTACATGACTGGAGAAATATCTGTTCCCTGCATTTGGGGAAATAATGGGATGTTAAAGGTGATTATCAGTTCAGATCTGAGCCTACAGCCTGTCTCTTTTGTGCTTTCTCATGGAATTTAGGCAAAGGGAAGGGTAGCAGTGGAAGAACTTCTGAGTTGTCAAAACAGTGAAGTGCTAGATATTCCAAGACTACATAATTTAAAAGTATTAAACATTAATTTGATCACTGTCTCTGTCTAATTTTCCCACGTTAGCAGTGAATACAATCATATATACCTGAAAGTATTTAAGACAATTATAGCAATGTAAGTTACATTTAACTTCTTAAAAAAAATCAGCAGATACACACACACAAGTTTACTCACTAAAAGGTATAGTTAAACTTGTGTGTCATACTGTATATACATCTTCGTATTATGATTAGGCCACAATTATAAGAAAATAGACAAATGTTTATTCCAGAAATTTGAATTCTAATTTTGCATTTCTATATGTTGAGAGATAACAAAGTAAAAATTAGCAAGAAATTTCACCACTAAAGTTCATACTCTTGGGTATTGGTATTTCACTCTAAGTGCATCTCAACTAAATGCTGAGAGTGAATATGTGATTTATTAATAGTTGACAACTGGGCCTTTTGGAATGAAGCATATGAGAGCATTTCATCTGTAATGACATACAGCTATGAAGTGCATATTATCTGTCAGCTCCTATGCTAAGGGTTTTAAATATATATCTCATTCTTTCTCTGAGACTGTTCCAGTTGATTCTGCCATTTCAGGTTGAAATGGAACCAATAATATAACTTATTATTGAAATTAAAGAAAACTCATTAGATTTATTAGGATAGTGTGTAGACCAATATAGCATAGTGTTTTATAGGACAGAACAATATAGCAATATAGCAGAGTGATCAAATCATGCACTTTGAAACCAGGTGGACCTCAATTCAAATGCCGTCACTGATTTATATGACCTTGGATGAGTTACTTATTCTCTCCAGCCTCAGTATTCTCCTTGGTGAAACAGATATACGTACCTAACTAATAGAGATGTAGTGATAGTTAAAGAAACAATGTACAAAAAACACTTAACCTAGTATCTAACACATAAGGGCTAGAAAACAATCTTTATTATTACTGTAATGAAAGAAAATCATTGTAGTTGAAATATATGCTCCCAGTGTTCAGTGTGTTTATTGGAGGCTCTTGAAATCTGAAAACATTC
Organism: Globicephala melas; assembly: GCF_963455315.2. Classification (NCBI taxonomy): domain Eukaryota; kingdom Metazoa; phylum Chordata; class Mammalia; order Artiodactyla; family Delphinidae; genus Globicephala; species Globicephala melas. Next base: position 104,744,550 of record NC_083320.1, on the reverse strand, counting down.
TTTATCTGCCATAGTGAAGGGTTCGTATCAGCTATCTACTGGAATAAAGGTGTACAGAGGAATCAGTACTCTGGCTGCAGCCAACTGAATGATGGGTAGACTATCTTCTTAAACTTGACAATTTCTTCTGAATGATTTTTAATGGCCTAGTCTATAAAAAACACATTGTCATTAAACATTAGTCCCTTCTATACAGCCATTGATAGATTTGTGTTTGGTTCTCCAATTCCTAAGAAATATAATAGTAAATTCTGTTATTGTCTGAACACAAAAAAGCAGGGATAATTTGGAATGGTTACTGCTTGACTTTGATATTGAAAAGTTTCCAAAAGAGAACTGGATAAAAAGGGAAAATTAAGCAGAAACATATCCATCTCAAACCCTCACCAAAATTTCCAGAAATTGCAGAAAATATGATATGAAAACAGAATGTCATAAACCTATGGAAAATAAAGTACATCCTATCTGCAGATGGAAAAAAAGATAGTAATATCAGAAATTACTAAAAATATGGGATAGCCAGAGGAAGGCAGCTATGAAAGTTATGATTTTGTCAACAGGTGCCTCAAGCTTGGAGGTAAAAGATACCCTGGTGGAAGGAGCTCTAGGGCAATTACCTTGGCATTTGATGTTGATAGGCATTATTTCTTACATGCTGGGATGTTGCTACATGATATTTTGTCCTTTACTTGTGCTAGTAATGAACATTAGAGACGTTTACTCTCAGACTGGAATAGTGAGTGCAGGCATTTGGGACAGAGTGGCAGGTCAGTGTTCCCGGAAATGAGAGAAAACAATCAGCAGAATAAAAATACCCAAACCTAGAAGATCTGGTAATGGTGCAGAGCTATTGGCAGCACATGCATTTTTTCTCACAGAGTCCATAGAGGTAACATTTGATACGTGAGAAATGCATGCAGAGACTAACAGAGAGTCTCTAATAAAAAGATGAAAGTACTTACAAAAATCATCAGAAATTAACAAAAGAACAATGAAGAAAAACCGATGAAAAGATGAACTCAGTCACCAAAAAATAAACAATGAATGAGTAATTGGTTTTTATTAAGAAACAGAAAACTTCACAATATATGTCATATCTCCAGAGATAAAAGTAAGATATTACATTCCAAACATCAAAACATATTGTTTTGGAAAAATTAATTAAAACTCTTGAAAATGAAAATTATTACTACTAAATAAAAAGAAGAATGGACACAGCTGAAAAGTCATAAGAGACTAGTCAAAGACTTTTCCCAAAAGTAGTATAAAAAGAGATAGAAGTAAAATATAAAAAATACGCAAAGACATAAAAAGGTGAATCTATCATTTATTCAGCACATAGGACACAAGAATGGTATATTTTAGGGTGGTTTAGGATAGGAGAACATACATATCTTGGTATTTCAGTGGTTCAATGAAGCAGGAGATTATTCTTGCTCGAATATTCTAAGGCATGCGGTACTCTGGTTTGCAATGGGTAGAGTGTTTTCTTTGTATTCATTCTGAAGTCCAGGCTGGCAGTGGCTCTGCCATATGCAGTATCTCTGTAGGCACCACCAGCAGCTCTGGGAAGGAGAGAGCATCCTTGAGGAATGCATGCAGGCGCTATGTATGACTGATGTCCTTCCATTTAAAGAATGGATGCACATCTTTGCCGCTTATGCTTCCCTGGGAAGAATTTACACATATAGCTGCACCTCATGAAATGAATGAAGGCTGGAGAATGAATCTGGGCATCTAGAGTTCTCTACCACAGAGTAGAAGAAAAAAACATTAAGAATCAGTAGAATACTATTGCTCATTATTTAAAGAAAATAAAATGGCTTTAAGCTGAAAAAGTCCATCAAGTACAAAACATATTGAATAAAATTAGAAGATGCATATATAAGTGAAATGTCAAAACATATTGAGATACTTCATGCTAAGAATAATAAAACATTGTCTATGAATTTCTGTAAGAAAATGCTTTGAAGTTAGAATTCTATACTGGTGCAACACTGGATTCATATGGGAGAATAAACTAACAGCATTTTGGTAGGGCCAGAACTTAGAAATGTTATTGCTTATGTACATTTGATGATGAATTAATTACTAACAAATGTAGTGTAGAAAAAGTTTTTTAAAATGAAGATTAAACTTTTTAAAAAACTGGCAAATTTTAAAAAGAAAAAATATGATATGAACAATAATATGAAATTGTAGATTCACGTAGGATTTGATGAAGATATAACTGACTGAGAGGGCAAGCTTCTCATAGAAGAACTGCACATGAAGGGTATACATTTAATACTGAAAATGAAATTCTCTCTTAGTATAAAGTGGGATATAAACTTGTTAGAAGTTAACAAAAGAGTTAAGATAAATTAGGTTATCAGAGGAGAAAGGATGGTCAAGAAGATAAGAGAACTGCAGTACATCTACCTTAAACAAGAGGCTAAAAACAAAATCTTAGGACTCACTACCTTTCAGAATGGGGGTCTCTGAGGTGGGAGATGGACTGATGGAACTGAATCAGAAAGCTCAGCTAAGTCTTGGTGTGCTCCATATAAACCTATTTTTGGGAGAAATAAAGCAATGCAACTCTGTAGTGTTGTGGGTGGGAAGTTGAAGAAATTCTAAGGTACTGATGAAATTTTCCTTTATTTAAAATAAACCAAGGATTTTAAAAAAGCCATGAATGGGATCTCACACAATATCTGGTGTATGGTTAACATGAACACTCAATAGACACCAGACATCTCTTTTGTTTTTAGAAAGTGATTCTCTTTTAAATTTATTTTTAAATATTGAATTGAGATAAAATTGACATATAACATTGTATTAGTTTTAGGTGTATATTATAATGGTTTGATATATGTACGTATTGCAAAATGATTACTATAATACGTTTATATCAATGGTTAACTTCCGAAGAGAGCTTCAAGATGGCAGAAGAGTAAGACGTGGAGATCATCTTCCTCCTCACAGATACATCAGAAATACGTCTACACGTGAAACAACTCCTACAGAACACCTACTGAACGCTGGCAGAAGACCTCCGACCTCCCAAAAGGCAAGAAACTCCCCACGTACCTGTGTACGGCAAAAGAAAAAAGAAAAAACAGAGACAAAAGAATAGGGATGGAACCTGCACCAGTGAGAGGGAGCGGTGAAGGAGGAAAAGTTTCCACACACTAGGAAGCCTCTTCACTGGCGGAGATGGGGGTTGGCGGTGGGGAAGCTTAAGAGCCATGGAGGAGAGCGCAGCCACAGGGGTGCGGAGGGCAAAGCGGAGAGGTTCCCGCACAGAGGATCGGTGCTGACAAGCACTCACCAGCCCGAGAGGCTTGTCTGCTCACCGCAGGGGCGGGCGGGGTCTGGGAGCTGAGACTCGGGCTTTGGAGGTCAGATCCCAGGGAGAGGACTGGGGTTGGTGGCGTGAACACAGCCTGAAGGGGTTAGTGCACCACGGCTAGCCGGGAGGGAATCTGGGAAAAAGTCTGGAGCTGCCGAAAAGACAAGAGACTTTTTCTTGCCTCTTTGTTTCCTGGTGCGAGAGGAGAGGGGATTAAGAGCGCAGCTTAAAAGAGCTCCAGAGACTGGCGTGAACCACCGCTAACAGCGCAGAGATAGGCATGAGACGCTAAGGCTGCTGCTGCAGCCACCAAGAAGCCTGTGTGCGAGCACAGGTCACTATCCCCACCTCCCCTCCCGGGAGCCTGTGTAGCCCGCCACTGCCAGGGTCCCGGGATCCAGGGACAACTTCCCCGGGAGAACGCACGGCGTGCCTCAGGCTGGTGCAACGTCCTGCCGGCCTCTGCTGCTGCAGGCTCGTCCTGCATCCGTATCCCTCACTCCCCATGGCCTGAGTAAGCCAGAGCCCCAAAATCAGCTGCTCCTTTAACCCCGTCCTGTCTGAATGAAGAACACATGCCCTCAGGTGACCTACACGCAGAGGCGGGCCCAAATCCAAAGCTGAACCCCCGGAGCTGTGCGAACAACAAAGAGGAAGGGAAATCTCTCCCAGCAGCCTCAGGAGCAGCGGATTAAAGCTCCACAATCAACTTGATGTACCCTGCATTTGTGGAACACCTGAAGAGGCAACGAATCATCCCAAATTGAGGAGGTGGACTTTGGGAGCAAAGATATATATATTTTTCCCTTTCTCTCTTTTTGTGAGTGTGTATGTGTATGCTTCTGTGTGTGATTTTGTCTGTATAGCTTTGCTTTTACCATTTGTCCTAGGGTTCTGCCTGTCGATTTTCTTTTTTTTCCTTTAAAAATATTTTTCTTAATAATTATTTTTTAATTTAATAACTTTGTCTTCTTTCTTTCTTTCTTCCTTTCTTTCTTCTTTCTTTCTTTCTTTCTTTCTTTCTTTCTTTCTTTCTTTCTTTCTTTCTTTCTTTCTTTCTTATCTTTCTTTCTTTCTTTTTCTTTCTATTTTTTCTCCCTTTTATTCTGAGCCGTGTGGATGAAAGGCTCTTGGTGCTCCAGCCAGGCATCAGGGCTGTGCCGCTGAGGTGGGAGAGCCAAGTTCAGGACACTGGTCCACAAGAGATCTCTCAGCTCCACGTAATATCAAATGGTGAAAATCTCCCAGAGATCTCCATCTCAATGCCAAGACCCAGCTGAACTAAACGACCAGCAAGTTATAGTGCTGGACACCCTATGCCAAACAACGAACAAGACAGGAACACAACCCCATCCATTAACAGAGAGGCTGCCTAAAATCATAATAAGGCCACAGACACCCCAAGACACAACACCAGACATGGACCTGCCCACCAGAAAGACAAGATCCAGGCTTATCCACCAGAACACAGGCACTAGTCCCCTCCACCAGGAAGCCTACAAAACCCACTGAACAAACCTTAGCCACTGGGGACAGAGATCAAAACAACGGGAACTACGAAACTGCAGCCAGCCTGCAAAAAGGAGACCCCAAACACAGTAAGATAAGCAAAATGAGAAGACAGAAAAACACATGGCAGATGAAGTAGCAAGGCAAAAACCCACCAGACCTAACAAATGAAGGGGAAATAGGCAGTCTACCTGAAAAATAATTCAGAATAATGAAAGTAAAGATGATACAAAATCTTGGAAATAGATGGAGAAAATACAAGAAACGTTTAACAAGGACCTGGAAGAATTAAAGAGCAAACAAACAGTGATGAACAACACAATAAATGAAATTAAAAATTCTCTAGAAGGGATCAATAGCAGAATAAATGGGGGAGAAGAATGGATAAGTGACATGGAAGATAAAATAGTGGAAATAACTACTGCAGAGTGGAATAAAGAATAAAAAGAATTGAAGACAGTCTCAGAGACCTCTGGGACAACATTACACGCACAAACATTCAAATTATAGGGATCCCAGAGAAGAAGAGAAAAAGAAAGGGACTGAGAAAATATTTGAAGAGATTATAGTTGAAAACTTCCCTAAAATGGGAAAGGAAATAGTAAATCAAGTCCAGGAAGCACAGAGAGTCCCATACAGGGTAAATCCAAGGAGAAACATGCCAAGACACATATTAATCAAACTATCAAAAATTAAATACAAAGAAAAAATATTAAAAGCAGCAAGGAAAAAACAACAAATAACACACAGGGGAAGCCCCATAAGGCTAACAGCTGATCTTTCAGCAGAAACTCTGCAAGTCAGAGGGAGTGACAGGACATATTTAAAGTGATGAAGGAGAAAAACCAAAAACCAATATTACTCTAATCAGGAAGGATGTCATTCAGATTTGATGGAGAAATTAAAACCTTTACAGACAAGCAAAAGCTAAGATAATTCAGCACCACCAAACCAGCTTTACAACAAATGCTAAAGGAACTTCTCTAGGCAGGAAGTACAAGAGAAGGAAAAGACCTACAATAACAAACCCAAAACAATTAAGAAAACAGTAATAGGGACATACATATCGATAATTACCTTACATGTAAATGGATTAAATGCTCCCACCAAAAGACATAGACTGGCTGAATGGATACAAAAACAAGAGCCGTATCTATGCTGTCTATAAGAGACCCACTTCAGACCTAGGGACAAACATACAGACTGAAAATGAGGGGATGGAAAAAGATATTCCATGGAAATATAAATGAAAAGAAAGCTGGAGTAGCAATTCTCATATCAGACAAAATAGTCTTCAAAATAAAGACTATTAGAAGAGACAAAGCACTTCAATACATAAGGCAAATACTAACAGCCATAAAAGGGGAAATGGACAGTAACACAGTCATAGTAGGGGACTTTAACACCCCACTTTCAACAATGGACAAATCATCCAAAAGGAAAATAAATACAGAAACACAAGCTTTAAATGATACATTAAACAAGATGGATTTAATTGATATTTATAGGACATTCCATCCAAAAACAACAGAATACACACTCTTCACAAGTGCTCATGGAACATTCTCCAGGATAGATCGTATCTTGTGTCACAAATCAAGCCTTGGTAAATTTAAGAAAATTCAAATCATATCAAGTGTTTTTTCCAACCACAATGCTATGAGACTAGATATCAATTACAGGAAAAAATCTGTAAAAAGTAAACACAAACACATGGAGGCTAAACAATACACAACTTAATAACCAACAGATCTCTGAGGAAATCAAAGAGGAAATAAAAAAAATACCTAGAAAAAAATGACAATGAAAACACAATGACCCAAAACCTACGGGATGTATCAAAAGCAGTTCTAAGAGGGAAGTTTATAGCAATACAATCCTAGCTTAACAAACGGGAAACATCTCAAATAAAGAACCTAACCTTACACCTAAAGCAATTAGAGAAAGAACAAAAATATTCCAATGTTAGCAGAAGGAAAGAAATCATAAAGATAAGATCAGAAATAAACGAAAAAAAAGTGAAGGAAATGATAGCAAAGATCAATAACTCTAAAAGCTGGTTCTTTGAGAAGATAAACAAAATTGATAAACCATTAGCCAGACTCATCAAGGAAAAAAGGGAGAAGACTCAAATCAATAGAATTTGAAATGAAAAAGGAGAAGTAACAAATGACACTGTAGAAATAGAAAGGATCATGAGAGATTACTGCAAGCAACTCTATGCCAATAAAATGGACAACCTGGAAGAAATCGACAAGTTCTTAGAAATGCACAACCTTCTGAAATTGAACAAGGAAGAAATAGAAAATATGAACAGACAAATCACAAGCACTGAAATTTAAACTGTGATTAAAAATCTTCCAACAAACAAAATCCCAGGAGCAGATGGCTTCACAGGCAAATTCTATCGAACATTTAGAGAAGTGCAAATACCTATCCTTCTCAAACTCTTCCAAAATGTAGCAGAGGGAGGATCTCTCCCAAACTCATTCTACGAGGCCACCATCACCCTGATACCAAAACCAGACAGAGATGTCACAATGAAAGAAAACTACAGGCCAATATCACTGATGAATATAGATGCAAAAAACCTCAGCAAAATACTAGCAAACAGAATCCAACAGCACATTAAAAAGATCACACACCATGATCAAGTGGGGTTTATACAAGGAATGCAAGGATTCTTCCATATATGCAAATCAATAAATGTGATACACCATATTAACAAATTGAAGGAGAAAAACCATATGATCATCTCACTAGATGCAGAGAAAGCTTTCAACAAAATTCAACACCCATTTATGATAAAAACCCACCAGAAAGTAGGCATAGAGAGAACTTTCCTCAACATAACAAAGGCCATATATGACAAACCCACAGCCATCATCGTCCTCAATGGTGAAAAACTGAAAGCATTTCCACTAAGATCAGGAACAAGACAAGGTTACCCAATCTCACCACTATTATTCAACATAGTTTTGAAGTTTTAGCCACAGCAATCAGAGAAGAAAAAGAAATAAAAGGAATCCAAATCAGAAAAGAATAAGTAAAGCTGTCACTGTTTGCAGATGACATGATAGTATACATAGAGAATCCTAAAGGTGCTACCAGAAAACTTCTAGAGCTAATCAATGAATTTGGTAAAGTGGCAGGATACAAAATTAATGCAGAGAAATCTCTAGCATTCCTATATGCTAATGATGAAAAATCTGAAAGTGAAATTAAGAAAACACTCCCATTTACCATTGCAACAAAAAATAAAATATCTAGGAATAAACCTATCTAAGGAGACAAAAGACCAGTATGCAGAAAATTATGACACTGATGAAAGAAATTAAAGATGATACAAATAGATGGAGAGATATACCATATTCTTGGATTGGAAGAATCAGTATTGTGAAAATGACTGTACTACCCAAAGCAATCTACCCAAAGATTCAATGCAATCCTTATCAAACTACCACTGGCATTTTTCACAGAACTAGAACAAAAAAATTCACAAGTTTTATGGAAATACAAAAGAGCCCGGATAGCCAAAGCTATCTTGAGAAAGAAAAACAGAGTTGCAGTAATCAGGCACCCTGACTTCAGACTATACTACAAAGCTACAGTAATCAAGAGAGTGTGGTACTGGCACAAAAACAGAAATATAGATCAATGGAAGAGGATAGAAAGCCCACAGATAAACCCATGCACATATGGGCACCCTATTTTTGATAAAGGAGGCAAGAATATACAGTCGAGAAAATATAGCCTCTTCAATGAGTGATGCTGGGAAACCTGGAAAGCTACATGTAAAAGTATGAAATTAGAACACTCCCTAACACCATACACAAAAATAAAAGGAAAATGGATTAAAGACCTAAATGTAAGGCCAGACAATGTCAAACTCTTAGAGGAAAATAGAGGCAGAACACTCTATGACATAAATCCCAGCAAGATGCTTTTTGACCCACCTCCTAGAGAAATGGAAATAAAATAAAAAATAATCAAATGGGACCTAATGAAATTTAAAAGCTTTTGCACAGCCAAGGAAAACATAAAAAAGACAAAAAGACAACCTTCAGAATGGGAGAAAATATTTGCAAATGAAGCAACTGACAAAGGATCAATCTCCAAAATTTACAAGCAGCTCATGCAGCTCAATATCAAAAAAATAAACAACCCAATCCAAAAATGAGCAGAAGACCTAAATAGATATCTCTCCAAAGAAGAAATACAGATTGCCAACAAACACATGAAAAAATTCTCAACATCATTAATCATTAGAGAAATGCAAATCAAAACTGCAATGCGATATCATCTCTCACCAGTCAGAATTGCCATCATCAAAAAATCTACAAACAATAAATGCTGGAGAGGGTGTGGAGAAAAGTGAACTCTCATACATTGTTGATCTGAATGTAAACTGATACAGCCACTATGGAGAACAGTATGGAGGTTCCTTAAAAAACTACAAATAGAGCTACCATATGACCCAGCAATCCCACTACTTGGCATATACCCTGAGAAAACCATAATTCAAAAAGAGTCATGTACCAAAATGTTCATTGCAGCTCTATTTACAATAGCCAGGACATGGAAGCAACTTAAGTGTCCATAAACAGATGAATGGATAAAGAAGATGTGGCACATATATTCAATGGAATATTACTCAGCCATAAAAAGAAACAAAATTGAGTTATTTGTAATGAGGTGGATGGACCTAGACTCTGTCATACAGAGTGAAGTAAGTCAGAAAGAGAAAAACAAATACCATATGCTAACACATATATATTGAATCTATAAAAAAAAAAAAGGTCATGGAGAATATGGGGCAAGACTGGAATAAAGATACACACTTACTAGAGAATGGACTTGAGGATATGAGGAGGGGCAGGGTAAGCTGGGACAAAGTGTGAGAGTGGCATGGACATATATAGACTACCGAATGTAAAATAGATAGCTAGTGGGAAGCAGCCACATAGCACAAGGAGATCAGCTCGGTGCTTTGTGACCACCTAGAGGGGTGCGATAGGGAGGGTGGGAGGGAGGGAAATGCAAGAGGGAAGAGATTTGGGAACATATGTGTATGTATAACTGATTCACTTTGTTATAAAGCAGAAACTAACACACCATTGTAAAGCAATTATACTCCAATAAAGGTGTTAAAAAAATGGTTAACTTCCATCACATATTTACAAATTTCTTTTTGTGGTAAAATTTTATCATATCTACTCTCTTAGCCACTTTCAAATACACAATACCATAGTGTTAACTATAGTCACCGTGCTGTATATTTCATCTCTAGGTCTCATTTATCTTACAACTGGAAGTTTGTACTTTTTGACCACTTTCACCCACTTCCACAACCTCTCCAAGCCATCTCTGACAAACCACCAATGTGTTCTTGGTATCTGTGCGTTTGTTTGTTTGTTTAGATTCCACATATATGTGATATCATATGATATCACATATCACGTGATATCATACAGTATTTGTCCTTCTCTGACTTATTTCACTAAACATAGTGCCCTCAAGTTCCATCCATTGTGTTGCAAATGGAAAGAGTTCATTTATCCTTATGGCTAAATAATATTCCATAATATATCTATACCACATCTTCTTTATCTATTTATGCTAACATGGGTGCCTAGGTTGTTTCCATGTCTTAGCCATTGTAATAATGTTTCAGTGAATGCACATATGTTTTCAAGATAGTAATTTTCTTCTTTAGGATAAATACCCAGAATTGGGATTGCTATTTCATGTTTCTATGATAATAACCATTCTAACCAGCGTGACATAATATCTTATTAGGGTTTTGATTTGCATTTCCTTGAAGATTAGAGATGTTGAGCGCTTTATCATCAAAGCTGTTGGCCATTTGTGTATCTTCTTTGGAAAAAGATGTATTCAGATCCTCTGCCCTCTTTTTAATCAGATTTTTTTTCTTACTGAGTTATAGGAGTTCTTCATATATTTTAGATATTAACCCTTATTAAATATATGATTTGAAAATATTTTCTCCCATTCTGTAGGTTGCCTTTTCATTTTGTTGGTGGTTTCCTTTCCTATGCAAGAACTTTTTAGTTTAATGTAGTCTCACTTGTTTATTTTTTCTTCTTTTGCTTTTGCTTTTTGTGTCAAATAAAAAAAAATGATTGCCATGACTAACATAAAGGAGCTTATCCTCTGTGTTTCCTTCTAAGTGTTGTATGGTTTCAGGTATGATGTTCAAGTATTTAATCCATTTTGAGTTGATCTTTGTGTATGGTATAAGACAGTGGTCGAATTTCACTATTGTGTACGTGGCTGTCCAGTTTTCCTGACAACATTTATTAAACAGACTATTCTTTCCCATTGTACATTCTTGGATCCTTTAAATTAATTGACCATATATGTGTGGTTTTATTTCTCTCTTCTGTTCCATTGATCTGTGTCTGTTTTTATGCAAATATCATGCTGTTTTGATTACTGTACATTTGTAATATGGTTTGAAATGAGGGAGTGTGCTACCTCCATAAAAAGAACAACTGGGCTTCCCTGGTGGTGCTGTGGTTGGAAGTCCACCTGCCAATGCAGGGGATGCGGGTTTGTGCCCCGGTCTGGGAGGATCCCACGTGCCGTGGAGCAGCTGGGCCTGTGAGCCATGGCCACTGAGCCTGCATGTCTGGAGGCTGTGCTCCACAGCAGGAGAGGCCACAGCGGTGAGAGGCCCACGTACCGCAAAAAAAAAAAAAAAAAAAAAGAACAACTGTGTTCTTTCTCAAGGTTGCTTTCAATTTGGGGGAATTTTGTGGTTCCATACAAATTTTAGGATTGCTTGCTCTGCTTCTATGAAAACTGTTATTGGAATTTTAATTGCAGACTCTGTAAAATGTGTTAGGTAGTGTGCACATATTAACAATATTCATTTTTCTAAGCATGGAACATCTTGACTTTTATTTGAGTCTTTTTCAATGTCTTTCATCAATGTCATATAGTTTTCAGTGTACAGGTCTTTCTAACTTTGGTTAAATTAATTCTTAAGTATTTTATTCTTTCTGATGCAATTGTAAATGGGATTCATTTCTTAATTTTTCTTTCTGATAGTTTATAACTAATTTATAAAAATACAACTGATTTCTGTATACTAATTTTTTATTCTGCAACCTTACTGAATTTATGTATTAGTTCTAACAGCTTTTTGATAGACTTTATTGTTTTCTATATATAATATTATGTTATCTGTAAATAGAGACAGTTTTGCTTCTTGCTTTCCAGTTTGGATACCTCTTAAATCTTTAACTTGCCTAATAGCTTTGGCCAAGACTTCCAGTACTATGTTGAATAAAAGTAGTGAGAGTAGGCATTGTTGCCTTGTTTCTGATCTTAGAGGAAAAGTTTTCAGTTTTTCATCATTGAGTAGGATATTACCTGTGAGCTTGTCATATATGACCTTTATTTTGTTGAAGTATGTTATCCCTAGTTAGAGAGTTTTTTTATTATTATTATGAAAAGATGTTGAATTTTGTCAAATGCTTTGTCTGCATCTATTGAGATAAACATAGGATTATGATCCTTCATTTTATTAATGTGGTGTGTCATATTTATTGATTTGTGCATGTTGAACTACTCTTGCATCCCAGGAATAAATCCCACTTAATCATGGTGTGTAACTCTTTCAATATCTTGTTGAATTTGGTTTGCTAATATTTTGTTGAGGATTTTTGCATCTATGATTACCATGAATATTGGTATGAATATTTGGTATGTAATTGGTATGTATGTAATTGGTATTGGTATGTAATTTGGTATGTAATTGGTATGAATATTACTATGAATATTGGCTTGCTCTTTTCTTATAGTGTCCTTATCTGGCTTTGACATCAGAGTAATGCTGACTTTGTAAAGAGTTTGGAAGTGCTCTCCATTCTTCCATTTTTTGGAAGAGTTTGAGAAGGATTGGTATTAATTATTTTTTAAATGTTTGCTAGAATTCACCAGTGAAACAATCTGATCCTGGGCTTTTCTTTGTTGGGAAGTTTTTTAGTATTGACTCAATCTCCTTAGTTGTAAATGATCTGCTCAGATTTTTCTATTTTTTCATGATTTACTCTTGGTAGATTACATGTTTCTAAAACTTTATTCATTTTTTTTAGGTTATCTAATTTTTGGCATATAACTGTTCATAGTAGTTTCTTATAATCCTTACTATTTCTATGTTATATTAGTTGTAATGTTACCTCTTTCATTTCTGATTTTATTTATTTGAGTCTTCTCTCTTTTACTTAGTCTAGCTGAAAGTTTTCACAATAGAAATAATTAACAAACAAATCAATAATAAATAACCTGACTAAAAAGTACACAAAGCACCTGAATAGATATTATTACAAAGACATATAAATTGCCAATAGGAATATGAAAAAGTGCTCAACACCACTAATCATAATAAAAATGCAAATCAAAATTACAGTAGTCTGCAAACAGTGATAGTTTTACTTCTTCTTTGCAATCCCTATCAAATTACCAATGGCATTTTTCACAGAATTAGAATAAAAATTTTTACAATTTGTATGGAACCACAAAAGACCCCAAATAGCCAAAGCAATATCAAGAAAGAAAAGCAGAGCTGGAGGAATCAGGCTCCGTGTCTTCAGACTATACTACAAAGCTACAATAATCAAGACAGTATGATACTGACACAAAAACAGAAATATAAATCAATGGAAAAGGATAGAAAGTCCAGAGATAAACCCACACACCTATGGTCACCTAATATATGACAAAGGAGGCAAGAATATACAATGGAGGAAATACAGTCTCTTCAATAAGTGGTGCTGGGAAAACTGGACAGCTAAATGTAAACCAATGAAATTAGAACACTCCCTAACACCATACACAAAAATAAACTCAAAATGGATTAAAGACCTAAATGTAAGGCTGGACACTATAAAATCCTTAGAGGAAAACATAGGCAGAACACTCTTTGATATAAATTGTAGCAAGATCTTTTATTCCACCTCCTACAGTAATGAAAATAAAAACAAAAGTAAAAAAAATGGGACCTAATTAAATTTAAAAGCTTTTGCACAGCAAAGGAAACCATAAAAAAGACGAAAAGACACCTCTCAGAATGGGAGAAAATATTTGCAAATGAGGCAACTGACAAAGGATTAATCTCCAAAATATACAAGCAGCTCAAGCAGCTCAATATCAAAAAGACAAACAAACCAGTCCAAAAATGGGCAGAAGACATAAATAGACATTTTTCTAAAGAAGACATACAGATAGCCAACAAACACATGAAAAGATGCTCAACTTCAATAATTAGTAGAGAAATGCAAGTCAAAACCACAATGAGGTATAACTTCACACCAGTCAGAAGGGCCATCATCAAAAAATCTACAAACTATAAATGCTGGAGAGAGGGTGGAGAAAAGGGAACCTTCTTGCATTATTGGTGGGAATATAAATTGATACAGCCACTATGGAGAACAGTATGGAGGTTCCTTAAAAATCTAAAAATAGAACTGCCATATGATCCAGCAATCCCACTCCTGGACATATACCCAGAGAAAACCATAATTCAAAAAGATACATGCACCCCAATGTTCATTGCAGCACTATTTACATTAGCCAGGACACGGAAGCAACCCAAATGTCCCTCAACAGAGGAATGGATAAAGAAGATGTGGTACATATATACAATAGAATATTACTCAGCCATAAAAAAGAATGAAATTGGGTCATTCGCAGAGACATGGATGGACCTAGAGACTGTCATACAGAGTGATGTAAGTCAGAAAGAGAAAAACAAATATTGTATGTTATCATATATGTGGAATTGAGAAAAAATGGTATAGATGATCTTATTTGCAAAGCAGAAATAGAGACACAGACGTCGGGAACAAATGTATGGATACCAAGGGGGAAGGGGGAGTGGGATGAATTGGTAGATTGGGATTGATTTATATACACTACTATGTATAGAATAGATAAATAATGAGAACCTACCATATAGCACAGGGAACTCTACTCAGTGCTCTGTGGTGACCTAAATGGGAAGGAAATCCAAAAAAGAAAAGGTATATGTATACGTATAGCTGATTCACTTTACCGTACAGCAGAAACTAACACAACATTGTAAAGCAACTATAATCCAATAAAAATTAATTAAAAAATCATAGTAAGATATCACCTCTAATACCTGTTAGCATGGCTCTCATCAAAAAGACAACAAATCAGTGTTGATGAGGACATGGAAAAGAGGGAAGACTTGTGCACTGGTGGTGGGAATGTAAATTGGTTCAGCCATTGTGGAAAACAGTATGGAGGTTGCTTAAGGAATTAAAAGTAGAACTGCCATATGATTTAGCAATTCCAGTTCTGGGTATATAGCCAAAGGAAATGAAATCACTGTCTCAAAAAAGGTATTTGTACTCCCATGTCCCCATGTTCATAGCAGCATTATTTACAATAACCAAGATATGGAAACAACCTAAGGGTCTGTTGATTGATGAATAGATAAAAAATGTGAGCTTCTTTTGGAATGGAATATTATTCATTCTTAAAAAAGGAAGGAAATCCTGCAACTTCTGACAACATAGATGAACCTGAAGGGCATTTGCTAATAATAATAAGCCAGACAGAGAGAAACAAATACTTCATGGTGTCACTTATATGTGGAATCTAAAGAAAAAGTTGAATTCATAGAAACAATAACAAAATGGCAGCTAGCAGCTGAGTGGTGGGGGAAATAGGAGGAGGGTGACAAAATGGTACAAATTCTCAGTTGTAAGATGAATAAGTTCTGGGGATCTAAAGTACAGCATGGTGACTATAGTTGATAATAATGTATTGTGTAATTGGAATTTGCTAACAGAATAGATATTAAGTGTTTTCATACATATACTCATGAAAGGTAAATATGTGAGGTGTTGGATGTGTTAATTAACTTAATGGTGAGAATCCATTTATAATGTATACATATTTGAAATTATCACAATGTATAATTTAAATATGTTGCAATTTTATTTCTCAATTATACATCAATAAAGCTGTAAAAAAATAAAAATGGCACAATTGGTAAGAACTTTGAACACATTGGTATCTAACAATCCGTGGGTGGTATTTGTCTTACGGTAACACAAATCCTCCATTCTTCAAAGCTCTCCCTGAAGTCTACTAGGCACAAGAACTATCAGTGACTTCATTTTGTTAGATGGTGAGGAATGCACAGCTTGGCCAGCATAGAGTAGAAAAGGAACCACCCATGCAGAATAGTGGAACTATTTAAAAATGTACTAGGAAAATGAAAAGTACATATTCATGATGTTAGCAACCATTAGAAAGCAAACATCCTGGTAACAGATAAAAAATATTAGAGAGAAAATAATTATAGTCTGTGTATAATGGAATGGAAGTTTGAGCCTTTCTCCTCTAGATATTAAGGGCAAGCTGATCAGAACTCTCTCTTGATTTACATTGATTAGACATCTATCCTGAATTCTTATTATGCACATTGGTAGGCTGAGTTGCAGAGGGAAGACACTTAGCCAACACAGAAGCCTCTTTGAGACTACCAAGTGTCTGCATTTCAAATAATGACATTCTTGAATTTTGCAAATTATGAAGGTTTCACTCACCTCCCTCAAAAATGTCAAGTTTTTGTTATATAGCAAATAAAAAGGCAGAAACTATATGAATGGAACGTGTGTGACTATTAGAAAATAAAATGGGATGTGTGTGACTATTAGAATTAAGAATTAGAGTTAGAATCAAGAATTAGAATTCTTAATTTATAGCTACCTCTTGAAAATCGAAACTTCAGTTATTAACTTGGAATATTACCAAGTCTCATTTCTCTTTATTTTTGCCCTAGTACTATGCCATTTTCTCCAAGCAGTAAATTAGGTGAAGACAAAAGCTTATTCTGCTAATAAAAGATGGTTAGTGAGAATGTTAAAATGAGTGCCTGAGGGCACTTTTTATAGATGATGGAACATTTAACCAAGAGGTAGTGACTTCAATGCTTGACCTTTATACATATGCCCTTTGGCATTTTGACTCTGTGCCTTAACCTCGTCTTCTATAAAATTAAAATACTAAGACACATCCAGTTTTCCTTGTCACAGTAAAGCTCTCCTAAGATGTTTTGTGACAAAGATTTTTTGCTTTAAGTAAAATGTACATTACAACTGCAAATAACATAAAAAATCAGCTTTAAACTCTAATTTTTCAGTCCTCTGCAGGAATTTAATCCTTCACATTTCCTCCTGTCACTGAAAAGTAGATTGTGGGTAAAAATTTTTCAATGACTTAGCATCCCATCATTACCTCTTTCATGCAGTAACTATTCTCTTTCCAATAAAAGGAGCATGTTTGCTCTGTCTTAAAAAGATGCATCCTAACATTATAGATATCCAGAATTTTATATATTTTTAAAAATTTAAGGTAAAATGGCAAGTGACAACCTTATATAGCTCTCGATATCAAACGTTTGCTAAAAAAAAATAATAATTCCGTCATCAGTCCTATGCTTTTCACAGATCTTTCAGTATCGAAAAAAAAAAAAAAGGAAGAAGAAGAAAAATATGTGTACCAAAAAGAAAAAAAAGGAAACATGATAGGAAGCCAAATGGAATTCTGGGGGCATAAAAGAACTTTTTCCTGACCCTCCCAACTCTAAATGGAAATGAAGCTGCCTTTAGTCTACATAAGAAAGTTTCTTCCAAAGTCCAGAGAAGCACAGAGAAGTAATGCTTTCCTCCTTGGCTTATCTTGGCAACTGGCTTCTACTGGGGAAAAGGGGGCCTTGCTCATTCTGCCACTAGTTAGCACTTTATTCCACTCAGAAAAATATGATTTTTATGCCTTGGGAGACACTCTCAACAAAAGCTCAGTATTTCGGAATTTCCAAATAAACATATTTTCTGAATCAAAAAAATGATGTTTTGGAAAGTCCAGGATCGATGGACTAAGCCACCTTTGTTTCTCTATTTTTAGAAATTATTACATTGAAACTTCTGTAGAATCCCAGTCATGGAAATTTTGCTCATCTTTCTCAAATCACATTAATCTTGTGATCGATGTGGTATCTCTTCCACTGTCCACTAATTTTGATCTAAGACCACCCATAGCTTTTAATTATCTACTCAAGTTTACTTCTGAATTTCCCCTGTAGTCCATTTCCCTCATATTTTACAGTGCAGGCTGCTTTCTTTTTTTCTTATCTTGACATTCCAGTCATTGTGGATTTGGGATTTTTGTTTTTTTTTCAGATTCCTCTCTCATGTTCTGACCATTGCTTTTCAATCTCTTTTACTTTTTAAAATTTTCTTGAATCTTCACACTTTCTAGGACCCATCCTAGGGTTCCTCTTCTGTGTGTGTTCCAAGGTTTCCCATCATTTCAGTGACCACATGTAGGTTGATTCTGAACCTACATCTTCAGTTCAATACCCTCTCCTAAGGCTCACGGATATATTTTCTACTGCTGATGGCAAAGCTGGCTCATGGGCATGTAATCTGTGCAGGAACATGGGACCCTCGTGTGCAGAGGGCCCTATGTTTGTTTAACCCTCTATTGTCACTGTCTGGGAACTTATGGTAATTCTTAAACAAGGGCCCTGAAATTTTCATTTTCTCCTGGCCCCCATCAATAATGTAGCCAGTCCTATCTACTGGCAACTCCTTGGACATTTTTCACAGATGCATCTATGTGTCCATAAATACTTATGATTTGGGTACCATCTTCCCTTCTTTTCAATATTCAAGTGATATCTTCAACATCTATCCACCTAACATCTAGAGGTCATTATTGACTTCTTCCTTCACCAAGCAAAGAATTGGCCAAAATTTTGTATAAACTTATTGTCTTAGAAGTTTCTAAATCCAATTTCTTCCCTCTGTTTTCATGACAAATGCCTTAATTAAGGCCCTTGTCTTCTATTTCCTAGAAGATTGTGACATGATTATTATTGCCAAAGTGCTGAACCTAAAAGCCATATAGGATCACATCACTTCTTACCTTAAAAATAAACAATGGCTCCATATCGACATTGTCCACAAACATTAATATGGGCCACTCAGGGACTTCCCTGGTGGTGCAGTAGTTAAGAATCTGCCTGCCAATGCAGACACAGGTTCGATCCCTGAGATGGAAAGATCCTACATGCCATGGAGCAATTAAGCCTGTGTGCTACAATGACTGACCCTGCGCTCTAGATCTTGTTGGTCACAACTACTGAGCCCCTGTGCCACAACAAGAGAAGCCACTGCATTGAGGACCCCGTGCACCACAACGAAGAGTAGCCCCCACTCACCACAACTAGAGAAAAGCTCATGCACAGCAACAAAGACCCAACGCAGCCAAAAACAAAAAAAAGTAAGCCTATAGAGACAGAAAGCAGTAGTTAACAGGGTCTGGGAGAAGGGGAAATGAATGGTCACTGTTTAATAGGTAAAGGATTTCTCTTTAGAGTGATGCAAATGTTTTGGAATTTTCAGTATTGTTAATGCACTAAATGTTATTGAGTTGTAACTTTAAAATGGTTAACTCTGTGTTATACGAATTTCACCTTAAAGATATACTAATTGATTCAATTCTGTCTTTAGATTATTTGAATTTTCTACATAATGGCTAGGCCCTGGCTAGGAATACTCATTAATGTTAACTGGATTGATTATTACATGCTAATTTTAATTGATTTTTGAATGGCAAACCATCTTGCATACCTGAAATAATCCCACTCTACCATGATGTTCTGTCCATTTTATACGTGGATGGATTTCATTTGCTAATATTGGTTTAAAGTTGGTTATTATATTGAGAGTTCTATTATAGTGTTCAACTATGATGATTGTGGATTTTTCTAGTTCTCCTTTTTGTTTTTTTCAACTTTTGCTTTACACATATATATACTGTTTTGTGTATATATGATAAATAAAGCTATGTTTACATATATTACACAAAGGTTGTAATTTTTGTACTATGAAATGCACGTATCTTAAGTATAGAGTTGAATTAGTTTTGAAAAATACATAAACCCTTTATAAATTTGTTACTATGTCTGCAGTGCTGCTATGTTTTTTTGCTCTCAGATATTGCTTTAGCTGGTCCATATTTTGCTATTCAGGTGCAATAAATTTCATTTTTAAGAGGTCAATGCTCTGTCTATAAACACAGCAGTAGAGCTTATTATTTTTAACACTGGACAAAGGATTTCAAAGGAAGTACATATCCTCAGTGTGTTATAAACCTTGGTTCCCTGTGAACCCACTCTTGCTTGCTTTTCTGAATGTCATAAAAAGCCTGAAATAGCCCTGTGACAGGTTCAGCTTCTGGGTTGAGTGGTATAATTTATTATCTAGTTGTGGAAGCATTTCTCCCTTGGGTTAATAAAACATCTACCTAAACAGAGTACAGATGCATAGGGACTGGAAAAATCATTTTGAGAATAGGTCAATAGATGCAATAGAGAGATATTTTTCCCCTGGCCCTAAATTCCATTACTTTCTTCATGGGGCTATCTCTGTGCTAAATATAGGTTGCTAAACCAGAGCTACTGCAGTTTGGAAGACAGCATCTTCCAGAACACTGGGAACTGTTAGTATGTTTTTCAGTTGGCCCTACAGCTAGGTCTTCAACAAATAATTTCAATTTTCCAGAAGACTAACAGATGATGATAATGGGAAAAAATAATCAAGTGCTAACTATATGTCAAGCACAGTTCTAAGAACATCACATGTTAATTTACTTAATCTCCACAATAACCCTATATATAGTATCATAATCATATTCTTTTGCAGATGAGGAAAGAAGGCAAAGAGAGGTGAGACAAGTTTTCCAGATTATACACCTAATAAGAGTCAGGTTAGTTTGCAAGAATGAGTTAAGAGTTAAGAGCTTTAAAGGCTGAGGAGTTAGACCCAAGTAATCTATCTCTAGAAAGCACTCTTAACCACTACATTTTTCTCTTTCTCTATTCTCTAATAATATCAATGACTTCCAAGGGCATTAGTTCATTGTCCTCCTTAAATGTGATGTGAAATCCTTTGTTCAAAACAATACTGTATAAGTAACAAATGCTGGAGAGGGTGTGGAGAGAAGGGAACCCTCCTACACTGTTAGTGGGAATGTAAATGAGTGCAGCCACTATGGAGAAAGGTATGGAGGTTCCTCAAAAAACTAAAAATAGAGTTGCCATATGATCCAGCAATCCCAGTCCTGGGTGTGTATCTGGAGTAAACTATAATTCAAAAAGATACATGCACCCCAATGTTCATAGCAGCACAATTTACAGTAGTCAAGACATGGAAACAACCTAAATGACCATCAACAGATGAACGGATAGAGAAGATGTGGTACATATATACAATGGAATATTACTCAGCCATAAAAAAGAATGAAATAATGTCATTTGCAGCAACATGGATGGACCTAGAAATTATCATACTAAGTGAAGTAAGTCAGAACCAGATAGACAAACATCATACGATATTACTTATATGTAGAATCTAAAATATGACACAAATGAACTTATCTACAAAACAGAAATAGACCCACAAACATAGAAAACAAACCTATGGTTACCAAAGGGGAAATGGGGGAGGTAATTTAGGAGTTTGGGATTAACATATACACACTAGTATATGTAAAACAGATAAGCAACAAGGACCTGCTGTATAGCACAGGGAAATATACTCAATATTTTTAATAACCTATAAGAGAAGAGAATCTGAAAAAATAGATCTATATCTATGAATCACTTTGCTGTAGACCTGAAACTAACACAATACTGTAAATCAACTATGCTTCACTAAAAAAAGAAAAAAATGTTAATATCAAAAAAAAAACCCACATATTTTTGTGCCAGTAACTTATTGTCTTGATTACTGTAGCTTTGTATAATAGTCTGAAGTCAGGGAGGCTGATTCCTCCAATCCATTTTTCTTCCTCAAGATTGCTTTGGCTATTCTGTGATCTTTTGTGTTTCCATACAAATTGTAAAATTTTTTGTTCTAGTTCTGTGAAAAACGTCATTGATAATTTGACAGGAATTGCATTGAATCTGTAGTTTGCTTTGGGTAGTACGGTCATTTTCACAATATTGAATCTTCCAATCCAAGAACATGGTATATCTCTCCATCTGTTTGTGTTGTTTTTGATTTCTCTCATCAGTGTCTTATTGTTTTCTGTATACAGGTATTTTACTTCCTTAGGTAGATTTATTCCTAGGTATTTTATTCTCTTACACAACACTGTAAAGCAACTATACTTTAATAAAAGAGAGAGAGAGAGAGAGAGAGAGAAGTGAGTAAACGTAGAAACAAAGGAAAACAGTACAACAAGACTAAAAAGTAATAGTTTAGTCATTAAGCAAAGTCGAGGACCTTTAGTTCCTCTTCATGGGCTATAGATAATGTTCTGAGCCCTATCCTTTGAGCTGTCTTATAGAGACTAAAACCCCCACCAGGTGGAAGAAGTTAACTACATGATGCCCAGACTGTAACCTTGACATAAGCTGCCACAATTCTGAGAACTGGCCTCCAAGAAATATGAACAAAGCGACACTGGAACTGAAGATTAACCATACTTAAGACAATCAAGATGATGGTGGTCAGACCACTTCATGACCAGTTTCAAGATAACGGTCAGAGCTGACTGTGCTGTTTCTGCATGTAGCCCCCCCCCCCTCAGTCTATAAAAGCTCTTGCTCACTGATTGGTGGGTGGGAGTGGGGAGTCAGCCTTTGGACAGGAGTTCCCCCCCCCAATCTGATTGCCAGCATCTGGAA
Source organism: Globicephala melas (assembly GCF_963455315.2). Taxonomy (NCBI): domain Eukaryota; kingdom Metazoa; phylum Chordata; class Mammalia; order Artiodactyla; family Delphinidae; genus Globicephala; species Globicephala melas. Next base: position 104,721,946 of record NC_083320.1, on the reverse strand, counting down.
TAAAGCAAGCTTTCATCTTCACCAAAAAAAGAAAAAGAAAAAAAATTAAAGGACATAATATATTAATACATTCTAGAATAATGATACTTGGATATCATAATACTTGGAGCTTAACTCTAATATTTGAAACATTAGATCTACACTTTGTGCACCTAAGATGTTTATTTAAATGAAGATTCTGCCCCCATCCTGGAACTACTATCAGAAATGTTCTCAAATGGAGTCTGGGAATGGGTGCTTAGAATAAGCACCTTGGGAGAAAAGTATCTACAGAGGGATCCCAACTTACCACGGTTCAAATTAGGATGTTTTGAGTTTACAATGGTGTGAAAGCATTATACATTCAGTAGAAACTATACTTACAGGTTTGAAGTTTGATTTTTTTCCTGGGCTAGCCATATGTGGTCTGATAATATCTCCTGATGCTTGGGGGGGTGGGCAGCAGCCACAGCTCCCAGTCAGCCCCACGGTCATCAGGGCAAACAATCAATACATTTATAACCATTCTGTACCCATACACTGTTCTGTTTTTCAGTACAGGATTCAATAAACTACATGAAATATTCAACAATTTATTATTAAATAGGCTTTGTACTAGATGACTTGTCCCAATGTAAGTGTTCCCAGCACTTTTACGATAGGTGAAGCTACTCTCCGATGGTTGGTAGGCTATTTGTATTAAATGTGTTTTCAACTTAACGGTATTTTCAACTTAGGATGGATTCATCAGGAAATAACCCAATTGTAAACTGAGGAAGATCTGTACACTAAAAGTCAAGAACTATTGCTCTAATTGCATGCTGTATGGATATTTTTTCATCTTGAGCAAAATTTTTGTTTCCTCTGTGAAATCTGGTCTTTATCATTACAAGCACCCCTGAGCCAAAGTCTATCATGCTTAGTAATAAGGGAATATCTTCAATGTCCCCTGGTCCCGTGGACACTTTCCAGTCCATTTCCCCACAACCGACCTTGGACTACATTTCCAGAACGGTTGATGAACACTTGACTTCAGAAACCAGGCCTCACCTTCTGCTTACAGCTAATCCTTATCCCCCCACAAATTTACCCGAAAACATTTTGTATGCTGCTTTTGATTTCCCTTTTTTTTTCTGGTCATTTTGAACAAATACTCACTAGATTTAGCCCTTTCAGTCCTATCATAGGCAGACTCTAAATTTCATGGTCCTGAGGTGTCTGCATGCCTAGCCTTAAACAGGAACTAGATATTAATTTTACGTGTCCTATGTCATTCTGAACTGACTACAACAGTGCAAACACTCTGAATTCTAACAGAATATTATAGTTCATAATTTTCATAGTGGCTGTAGAATATTAACAGAAAGGAAAATTTTTTTATGTTCCTATATTATGTCAAGCACTATGATAGGAAAAAAATATAGATGATGATGATGCTAAATTATCAATAATTCTACCCCTAATAAGGATCACTTCACTCTTCACATGTCTCATTATGGAACCCGTAAGTCTAAGACAATATTTTGTACTGGCTATTTTTTTTTTTTTTTTTGCGGTACGCGGGCCTCTCACTGTTGTGGCCTCTCCCTTTGCGGAGCACAGGCTCCGCATACGCAGGCTCAGCGGCCATGGCTCATGGGCCCAGCCGCTCCGTGGCATGTGGGATCTTCCTGGACCAGGGCACGAACCCGTGTCCCCTGCATCGGCAGGCGGACTCTCAACCACTGCACCACCAGGGAAGCCCTGGCTATTATTTTTAATGGCAAATCAAGAGTTATTTAATTCTGAAAATTAAATAAATACAAGATAGTCTACCAAAGCTGTCCAAATTAATTTTAAATAATTAACCACATAAAGCCAATGAATTACATTTCTTTCTTTACTCATTTAAAAGTATGGACCAAAAGAACAGGAAATGTTTTTATATTAATGAGGCATTGGGTGGAATAAGAAGGTCTGGTGTCCTGTTTGTATGTTTTACTCACAGGAAAAAAATACAAAGTGAGATTAAGTCAAGGTCTCATTGGGAGGAAGTCCTAAGTTACCCAGGGCATCACTTTTTCTTGAGGATCTGCTTTTCTTTCATTCTTAGTTTCATACTCTCTTTCTTTCTCTCTTAAGTAAAAATAATTTTCAGAAAAAAATGAATCTGGTAGACATATTTAAATCTTAGATGGCTGTCCCTTCTGATGGAAGTTTGCATGGTGTCCCTACGACCATTAAAAGCTGAGATCCCTTGGGAACTTATGGTGCCAAGGATAATACCAAGACCTTCCTTCAGGTACTAAAGTATCACATGTTCTTTCATTTATTTTATAAGAGAGAGTTTACACACAATAAAGTTTATACATTTTAAATGTACAGTTCAGCAGCTTTGGACAAATATATATAGTAGTGTAACCACCATCACACTCAAAACAGAATATTTAAAAATCCTTGGATCACAATATTATGCCTACTACTATCATGAGAACTGTAAAATAGAAGCCTTCAGCCTACATCAAAATAATAAATACACATTTTTTTCTTCAGCTGTGATATGTCACAGTCACTTTGCTTTGCGGTCCAATCTTCGGAACTAACTTCATTATCTTCCTTGTCCCATGATACATAGTAGGTATGTTGTCAGGAGATGCAGGCAGGCCAATGTGACCTTTGCTCTCCATTTGACCTTAAAGATGTCATATCTTCCTCTAGTGAATTCTTGGAGTCTAATGACACATGGGAAATACCCATGAACACTAAAAGGTTTCCAGTAAGATCTGCAGTATGCTTAAAATGATGGACCAAGACTTGTATGGGGTCCTCTCCAGCACCCTGTATCCTCCTTACCTCCCATATTCAGAATAAATAAAAAGGACAACACTAAAATCGCACAAATTATTAATCAACTAGGAAAAACAGGAAAATAATTTTTTATAAAAAAGTGTGCAATTTAAAACCTCATTTGTGAACAATAAATGAGTTAATATATGAGAAACATATTGAACACAAGTAAATTTGTTCAGTTCACAAACTGAGGTAAAGGAGAACCTGGAACAGGGTCCAATGTCCACCCCAAGCCTTGTATTCATCCCGCTACACTAAGCCACTTCTGCATATGTGTGAAAATCATGTTTCTAGGCTTCTTGAAAATGTGCACACATGTAATTAACCTATTTTGTGGACATGAAGCCCTTCTTGTGTCACAGGTGTTACTATCTCATTCTGTCAGGAGCTGCCATGGGCCTGACATTTTACTGTACTTGCAAACTAACAAGTCAGCCGGGGTCCTGGGTCAGAGTCAAAGGAGAGATCATTATTTACAGAAATATCTGTAACCACAATATTAACACCTTTGCTCAGTGTTTCCATGCCCCAATTCCCATAGGGTGACACAAAGAGGGCCAGGGCATCAAGTATTGTTACAGAAGAATCACCCCAGGTTTTGGAGACCCGAATAGTTTATAGTAGACAGCAAGAACATCTGCAAATAATGTTCCCTGGAGGAAAGCACTACATTTATTAGACTGGAGAGTAAGGAAAGCTTTCCTCTGCTTTGGAGAAAGATACAATTTCTACCTTTGGACACTGTTTGGATTATAAATATCCCTGAAGAGATAGTCTCTTAAAAAGACCTCAGGACTTCTGTGCCCCAAAGACACGATGGACCCATGGAGAATTTTATCTCAGAAGGGCCTGCCGGAAGGCAAACCAGAAGCCACTTTCAACTACATAGTATTTGGGAAATTTAAAACAAGCTTATTTATAAATTTAAAACAAATGTAAAACACATATAAATATGTATGTATATATATTGATATATCTTATATGTATATATGGTCACGTATGTATGATATATATGCATCATATATATACAAGGAATGATCTATATAATCTGTATATGATATAGACATATCATTCATATATATATGTATAAAGGGAATGACTGGATTTAAAGATATTCTGTTGAATTTTCTGAGTCTTTCTTTTCTGAGTCTTCTCTGTGCATCTGTATTGTTAAATAACAATTGTATCAGTTATGTGTAATTAAATTATTTTCAAAAGCCCACAATACTCAAATTAATAAAATTTTTCTTCTATGTGCTGTGAAAACAAAATTTATTTTAGTAAAATGTCACCAGTAAAGTGCCTACCAGTCTAAAAATACATTACAATGAAAATGATCATATGAAGTGCCTGTTTTTGTTGACAAGATTGAATTTTGAAATAATGTAATGCATGTCCAATTAGCTCATGAGTATGAGCTAAATGAAGGGAAAACAATGTAATTGTTATCTTTCAGACCATGGAAATGAGTGATGTATGCACAAGTGTCATGTTTACTTACATATAATTGGATTGAATAGGAGATCATCTTATGGACAGGACTGTTGACCCTCAAGAACTGAAGTATTTGTGTGTACTCACTCAGGAAAATGCTAGGAATAAACTTTCTCCTTGTCTCCCACTGCTATTTTTTAAATAGAGCAACAGAAGTGAAAATTTCATGCTGATAATTATCTTGTTTATTTCGGTTCTATTAAGAAAATCAAGCACTGGAATATCTAATATCTAAACAAATACTCAGTGGCAAACAATTTACATGCTTCTGACTTGAATCCTTACAAGTATTCACTGGGGTAGACATGTTTATTCCTATCTTACAGATGAGAGCACTGAGGTTTGGGTGTCATTTTAGGTAACATGGAATTAGCATCTCTGATTATCTAATGTCAGCACATGGCCTTTCTCCTCAATCAAATTGGCCTTATTCTTTTATACTTCTAATATGCATCTAAGTAATATAAAACTGAAAAATTTTAGGAACAAATATTAGTCCAGCTCAGTGGGGGGCTGATAAAGAAGAATAGCAACAACACAGACAAACACTAACTCTGTCTCATATACACAAACCGAAATGCATGAAAGCCAAAACAGGTAAGCATGGTAGGAAGGTGATTTACCACAAAAGGAATCGAAGCTCAGGCCAGGTTGGTATATAAGTACTACCTATACCAGGGAGATTTAGACTGGATTTGATCCTGAAATATGAAATGTGAGTCTATTAGTTTTCTATTGCTACCCTAACAAATTACCACAAAGTTAGAGAGTTTAACAATATAGATGTATCATCTTATGGTTCTATAGGTCAGAAATCTGAGATAGTCTTACTGGGCTAAAATCAAGGTATTGGAGGGCTGTGTTCCTTACTGTAGGCTCTTGGTAACATTCCATTTCCTTGTCTTTTCCACTTTCTAGCGGCAGCTCTCATTCCTTAGCTCATGGACCCCTTCTTCTACCTTTAAAGTTAGCAATGGCAGATTGGGTCTTTCTCACATCACATACTCTGACCTACTCAGCTGCCTTTCTTTTTCACAGTGATTTAGATTGGGTCCATCCAGAAAATCCAGAAAAAACATTCTCCATCTCAACTTTAGTCACTTGTGCAAATTCCTGTTTGCCATGAAATGCATCATAGTCACAGTTTCCAGATACTAAAGCATGAATATCTTTGGGAGACATTATTTTGCCTGTCACAATGAATAAAGTCTAAACATGTAGAAGGAATACACCAATTAAAGACAGAGATTGCCAGAGTGAATGAACGTACAAGACCAAACTGTATGTTGTCTATAGAAACCCATTAAAAAAAAAAAGACTCAAGTAGGTAAATGGGGCAAGAGAAAGCTATACTATGTTAACACATCAAAAGAAAACTGAAATAGTGCTATCAATTTCAGAGAAAGCAGACTTCAGAACAAGGAAAACTATCAAGGATGAAGAGTTGTCACTCCTCCAAGAACACATAACAAATTTACACATTTATGTACTTAATAGAGCATCAAAATACATGAGGCAAACACTGACAGAACTACAAGAAGAAATAGACAAGTCCACTATTATAGTCAGAGACTTCAGCATAGTCTATTAGTAGTATTTGGTAGTTCAAGCAGGAAGAAAATCACCAAGGATATAGTTGACTTAAACAGCACTCTCAATCCACTTGATCTAACTGATATTTATAGAATATCCCTTCAACAATAGCAGAATACACATTCTTCTCAAGTTCACATGAAACATTCACCAAGACAGATGACATTCCAGACTATGAAATGCACCTTAACAGATTTGTACAAATAAATAAGGTATGTTATCAGACCACAATGGAATTAAACTAGAAACCAATGACAGGAAGACAGTTGGAAAATCCCCAATATTTGGTAATTAAACATACACTCCTAAATAACACAGAGGACAAAGAGATCTCTAGAAAAATATTTTTTAAATATTTTGAACTAAAGGAAAAATCTAAACGCAGCTTATCAAAATAAGTTGGGATGCAGAAAAAGCAATGTTCAGATGGAAATTTATAGCAATAAATGTGTATGTTAAGAAAGAGGGAAGGACTTTTATAACAATATAAGCTTCCATCTAAGAAAATAAAGGAAGACCCATTTAAGCCTAAAGCAAATAGAATACAAAAAATTATAGCAGAAGTGAATGATATTGGAAACAGGAAAATAATAGAGAGAATCAATGAATCCAAAGCTGGTTCTTTGAAAATATCAGTGAAACTGATAAACCTCTAGCCAGGCTGAGCAATGACCAAGTGTTTACAATTGTCCACAATTTACCTTCTACCCTGGCTTGGCCAGTTTCTAAGCAGGCTTCTCTCCTCCCCAAGGACCCCTGAACTTTGGCTTGTCTCCCAGTTTGAACAAGCAGTAAAACAGAGCACCTCTCCTTAAATTCATCCTGAGAACTGGCTGACCACGGTGAAAAACAGAAGCATATCCCATCAGACCGCCTTAATTACGATGCTGTCTGTTCATTCTTACTCAGTTTCCCCTAAAAATTCCTGTTCATCCTACTCCCCCATCCCTAGAAAAGGATATTGTTTTCTGTTTGATTTTGATTGGCTTGTAGATTGTGCTTGGAATGTTCTCCCTATTGGAATAGTCTTTTCAATACAATTTCCCCTTAACTAAGTCTAATTGGTTGTTATTTGACATCAAGAAAACAGAGAGGAGATACCAATTTCCCTATCTGACATGGGTCATCACAACTGATCCCGTATATGTTGAAACAATAATAAAAGACTAAAAAATAAAAGAATACTCAGAACTATGAACAACAAAGGCCCACAAATTTGATAATAGATGAAATGGACTGATTCCTTGGAAGATACAAACTACCAAAACTCACACAAGGAAAACAGACAATCTGAATAGGCCTATATGTATTAAATAAATTGAATCAAGAATTTATAACCTTCTAAATAAGTAGAAAGAAAGAAGGAAGTTCTCAGGTAGGGGACAAACATAAATGAAGACCCTGAGATGGAAATTAGACTGGGAACAGGAAAGATGGCAAGTGCTGTCTGATTAGAGCCTAGGGGAGACAAAACGAAAGTCCCTATTTGCTAACAGATGCCAGTAAACTGTTTCCTCCCCATTGAACTCTGGAATTATAAACCAGGGGTCTCTTAAGGGGGCACTTGACACTCGCCAGCATGAAGAGTTACCCAGTAGAACCAGCCTTGGTTGATTGCCAGCTTCTTGGCAGTCTGACAAGAGAAAGAGAGAAGGAAGCCGTTTGTTCACAAACTGTGACATCTGAGCTTCAGCTGGATACTGTGAATTGGTAAAGACACAAAGCAGTCAGCATTTACAAAGGAGAGTCCATTGAATGGCTTTGGCACTTTGATAGAGGATTCAAAACAAAGGAGCACTGTGAGGCTGACATGATTTAGAGCTGATTCTGAGACTTCAAACCGGGTGTGTGGTAATGTGTCTAGAGCATATATGCAAGCGTGTCTGTCTTTGCTTCACCTTACAAATTCGTTATAATCCCAAATTAGTGTCATGTCATTTCTCAATTTTTAAATTTTGTTTGTGTTGATCTTTCAGGTTGGTGAGTGCTGTGACAAATTTTTCCTCACTAGAAAAGCAAAAGTCGATATTCTGAGTTACCTTAGAACTTAAAGCATGTGTGCATTTGTGTATGTGTGTATATGTATGTGGGGGATGGAAAGGTGATGAAGATGTTATTTTTTCCTAAAAAAGAGCTCTGTTTGCCAAGTGGCTTCTTAGATTCATGGATACGAGGACACAGAGAGATGAAAACATTTTCAGAGCAGGAATTTAGATCTGTTAGCATACCTCAACATGCTCAATTTTAAGAAATTCTAGGACTTTATGCGGTAGGCAGAATTCCAAGGACTGTCCACTTTTCCCCAAGATTTCCATTCCCTGGTGATTCAAACACACGAATCTAGGTATTACTGCGAAGGGACTTTGCACTTGTAATTTAAGATGCAAATCAGTTGACCTTAAATTTGGGAGATTATCCAGATGAGCCTGAATGAATTACATGCTCCTTTTAAAAGGCAGAAGAGGGCAGAAGGGGATGTCACAGCGATTTGAAGCACAAGAAGTCCTCAAGGTGCTATTGCTGGTTTACAGATGGAGGAGAGAGCTATGCGGGGGCCTCTAGGGGTAGAGATGGACCCTCTGCAGCCAGCAAAGAAATGGGAATCTCAGTTCTATAACCATAACGAAATGCATTCTGTCAACCACCTGTTTGAGTTTGGAAACGGATTCTTCCCCCAGTTCTCCAGGTAAGCTCTCAGCCTGGTTAACACGTTGATTCAAGCTTCATGGTACCTGACCAGAGGCCAGCTGAGCTCACCTGGACTTCTGACCTGCAGAAGCAGATCATAGGTATGGATTCAAGCTACTAAATTTATGGTAATTTGATATGCAGTGATAGAAAATGAATATAATTTCTTCCTCATTTTCATTCATAATTCTGGATAATTTGTATATATTCAAGTAACTATCTTATAGAAGACGTTCAATAGATAGAAGCTATAATTACTATTGCTACATTCTGAAGATAATCATACATTCTACTTTCATGTCTCTTTTAATTGATGGAACTCTAATGAGCTCTTTTTTATAGAAGTTTAGTTGATTTACAGTATTGTGTTAGTTTCAGGTGTACAGCAAAGTGATTCAGTTACACATATACCTATTCTTTTTCCATATAGGTTATTACAGAGTATTGAGTATAGTTCCCTGAGTCATACAATAGGTCCTTGTTGTTCATCTATTTTTTTATATAGTAGTGTGTATATGTTAATCCCAAACTCCTAATTTATACCCTCCCCTTTCCCCTTTGGTAACCATAGGTTTGTTTTTCTATGTCTGTGGGTCTATTTCTGTTTTGTAAATAAGTTCATTTGTTTCCTGTTTTAAAAAGAAATATATTTCACATATAAGCAATATATGATATTTGTCTTTCTCTGACTGGCTTACTTCACTTATTAGGGTAATCTATAGGTTTATCCATGTTGTTGCAAATGGCATTATAAGTTCTCCACTCCATAAAAGGCATGACTTTATTATAATTTAACAGAAAATTTTTGGGTCATGAGTCACTCAGCTCTTCTGAAAGATGTCCTCTTCTACTTTCTTACCAATCATAAATCCTCTTGGTCTGACCAATGTCTCTATTTGTAAACCTTTTTTTTTCTTTTTCAAGAGTGCTAGGAATTTACATCTGTTAGAAACTGTCAGACTTTAAACATTTCTCCTGGACCGAGACTGCAAGGAAATGGGTACTGTATTTAGGCTGTTACAATAGGAACAATGCTCCAGAGTGTTTCTCAGACATGATGAGTCAAAAGGACTTTACAGGGGAAAGAAACAAAGGGGCTATGTGCTACCTCCGAATTTGATGGGCTTTGGTGTGGCAGGCATTGTAAGCCTGGGAAACTTACATCCTTATCTAGGAACAGTTGACAAAGAGAAGTCATTTAAAGGAAGAGGGTCAGTGTAAGGTCAGAGAAAACTTTAGAGTTTGCCACAAAAGTAAAGTTACACCATTCCATTTAGGGGTTTTGTGAATTGCCAGAAAAAAAATCTATATTAAAGTTGAAAAGCCACCTCGAGTTTGTACAAAACAAAATTTCACTTCATATCACAGAGCCAAAGAGCCTCTTCCAGGAAATACTGCTATTCCAAATATCCCCTGACTTTGGTCACCTGTCATTTTCCTTCCCTGGGCCAGAATCCACTTAGGCTGGGTTTCTAAAAACTGCAAAGCTAGAGATTATTAGTCAAATGAGCATTCTATATTCCTAAATTCCTATGCACTGTCTTAGTGTGATAAGAATGGCTGGACCAGAAACCAAAGGCAGTCTCCTTAGCATCTGTCTCTGAAAGCCTAGAGCCAGTGTAAATGTCCCTCCTTACCCACTTTCCCCAACCATGTCCCGATTCCTCTTATTTCTCCCAACCCAAAACTGTCCAGAAGTATATGGCATCCTCAGCCTAGCAATATCCAGAGGAAAAGAAAAAAAAGGACCCAATTTTCCTCCCCAACATCAAAATTTCACCCAAGTAGTGCTAACTTCACATGGCCTAAATTTATGGATTCTTCTGGTCTTCAGGACAAGCTCCTATAAGATAGTTGGCACAAAGTAGGAATGCAATACAATTTTGTTGGATGAATAGAAACTCATATTTAGTATTATTTTTTTCATGCCTATCTCGTGGAAACCAGCTTGAGCACAATAGGCACCCAGTGATGAGACTCAATCACATCTGGAAATGCTTGCAGGTCATGCCTCCCATTAGCTACAAACAGCATAAAGATCTTTGTTCAATGCCGTGTATTTGGTGCCTAGTTAACGTCTGTCTTGAAGTAGTGTTTGGTAAATTCCTTGTTCAATAAGAAACCTGACAGCTAGGCCTACCCAAAGTTTGTGTTTGTTAGGACTGGGCAGTCCCCATGTACCATGAATGGCAAGGTTGTTCCATGTAATGAACAAGCATGGAAGCTAGTGACCTATTACAAGAAAGGTGTGGTTTTAGGGTCCTGCCCATTGTGGGTCAGTCCTCATGTCTCCTCACTGCAGCCAGGATGACAGAGCAACACATCAATTCTGCTCACAAATCCTCACTCAGAACTGGTCATATGGACACATTCAACTACAAGAAGCCAGGAAGTTTAGTTGTAGCTAAAACTGACTGGACAAGCTAGGTCTCCATCACCTTATGCTTCACTTGCATGTCCTCCTTCCCATATATCTTTTTCTTTCTTTCATTAATGATTCCTTTGCACCCAATTGCTTAAAGTAACTCACTCATTAGTTAAAACTATATCAGGCACCTGGTATTTTTCTTCATTGAAACACTAACACTTTTCTTCTTTGTAAGCATTCTTCATTCCAGAAGAGAAGGTCATGGTACAATAAAACTGGAGAATGCAGAGCCCATCTCTAGACCTCATGACACCGGCCTTGACAGCTTTGAAATGTTCCAGGATAAAGGAAGAATGCAGACCCCACACCTGCCCTGACTCTTATCAGGAATCCTATTTTGAGCTAACCCTATAAGTTTTACTCGCTGAACCCTGTCAAGGAGGACACAATCTTGAGGGCACTACCCTGCTATGGCCTACTTTGCCTGGCAAAGAAATAAAGCTACTCTTTTCTTCTTACCCAAAACTCTGTCTCCATGATTTTGATTAGGTGCCAATGTACAGAGACCGAAATTTCGGCAGCAGTACCACGTGCGGGACGTATTTGGTGACCATCATTCATGATGATCATACCTTTACCAGGAGCATGAAATCAGGCACAATTCACTTGATGTAGGAATGAACTCTGAGTACAGGATGGACGAATCTGACCACAGCATATTTTCTGACTCTCATATTGATATCTCACCTCTATCCCTGCCGGGCTCACATCTAGACCTACACCTATGATGATAACAGCAGGGAATGGAAATAAAATTTAATGATCTCTTTATGAAAAGCAAAACATATATCTGCCCTTGCTGGTAGCATCCTTCCCCACTGAAGAAGTATGCAGTTATGGTCTGGTGACTTAGTCATTCCCAGTGGCAAGGAATGCCTCTGTCAAATTAATCCTGCTAACAAAATCCAGCAAGTCTACTGGACCAACCCAGTTCAGGGCCAGTTTCTTTTCCTTTCAGAGCACACATACACAGAATAATGCCTAGTAAGACATTTCCAGCTGGAGATTTTATTCCAAATGTGCCATACCGGTGAACACTTGTGAACTGGTCACTGCAGTGTGACTTTGCACCATTAGAAAATTGGAACATATCAACCATCAGTTTTCATTCAGCCAGTATTTATGCATCTCTGTGAGAGAACCATACATCTTTGGAATATGTAGCAATTTGATTAAATTTAGTGGGAAAAAAATGATCCTGTTTGCTATCCACTGATGCTGTGATTATAGGGACTATATATAAAAGCCAGAAAATAATTTTCAAACGAAGAGGCCAGAAATGATGTCCTCTAAAAGCTATTCACATGTTGCTTTGTTCCTCAAAGGAGGGAAAAGTGATATCTGGGGACATCTGGAAAGATTTTCTGCAGAAGTCAATTTAAGAGATTTTTGGAGGGTGGGAAGGAAGATCAGACCCTCTGCAGGAATCATTGAAATAAGATGTCATTCTGTGAAATAATGCCATTTGCAGCAACATGGATGGACCTAGAGATTATCATACTACGTGAAGTAAGTTAGGTAAAGACAAATATCATATGATATCACTTATATGTGGAATCTAAAATATCACACAAATGAATTTATCTATGAAACAGAAACAGACTCACAGACATAGATAACAGACTTGTGGTTGCCAAGGAGGAGGGGCCTGGCGGAGGTATGGACTGAGAGTATGGATTAGCAGGTACAAACTATTACATATAGAATGGATAAACAACAAGGTCATACTCTATAACACAGGGAACTATATTTAATATCCTGTGATAAACCATAATGGAAAAGAATATGAAAAAGAATATATGTATATATATATATGTATGATCGAATCATTTTGCTGTACAGTAGAAATTAACACAACATTGTAAATCAACTATACTTCAATAAAATTTTTTAATTAAAAAAATAAAAAAGATGTCATACTGTTCAGGATATTGGTGGGGTGGGTTTCTATCTACTAAGTTTGAAGAAATGGGTAATCTATGTGGAATCCATGGCAACTCCATCAACCCAATATTACATTAATCAGAAGTCTGGAGCCTCCCCCCAAACTACTTTACCCCACTTGTTTGCTTCTAGTTTAACTTATCTAATTTACACTTACAACCAGCTTCACACACAAGTCCTTATTTGGCATCTCCTTTGTATGATACTCTGCTTTGGGTATGATAGAGATACATTAGCTATGGTTCTCATGCTAAGTCATTTATTTTCTTTGATCCTCTTCATATTTATTCACTTACTTGATTTCCATGTCTCCCCTGTGAGTCTCATATTAGTGGAAATATATTTTTTATCATCTGACAAATGAGGATCTAGCAATGTCCCTGAACAATGGCTACAGGTAGACCAGGAATTGGATAGCTAGATTGCTTCTTAACTGGCATTGTAATGTTAGGCAAGTTATTTCACTTCTCTCAGGCTCAGTTTGTTTCATCTCTAAAAAACATGTATATCATGAGCTTGTAGGGAACATTTACTGAAATAATGTATGTCAAGCACTTAGCACAGTTCCTGGCACATATAAAACTTTAATAAATGGGAGATCAACAGCACTGCCCTGACCCACGTAAAATATTTCTGAGGAATAGATTTTACTTTGCACTTCATCGCATTTGAGAGTCCTTGCCATCATCTGATCTTTTAATCACATTGGTATAAATAGCTGATGTAAAGGAAGATGAACTATCTTAAACATAAGCTCTTTGTGAACTGATTACTTGTCCTCCAGGTTGGTCTGAGGACGTGGTTGGAGACATCACGGTTCAGCAGAAGCTGGATTCTCCTACAATGGGTTCAGCACACAAATAGATTTTTACAGGCCTTATTATAGGCGTGCTGACTAATAGACTAATAGTCTGTTAGCAGGAGGAATTATGGTCGGTATCAGGGTTAATAGAGAATCAAGGATGTTCTTAGCCTGGGCTCCCTTTTGTCACTTTGTCACACTAAAGCATAGAACAGTCTACAATAACTTCAAATACAATGAAGATCCAAACACCAAATTATTTGAACTGTCATCAAAACAAAAGCCTGAAGTCCATTTTGTTTCCTTAATCACATTTCCAATCCACAAAAGCATGTGCTGATCAATCCTTTCTGAAGTCACCATCATTATCAAACATCCATCACATGCCTACTATTGTGTAGCAAATGAAATAGAAAACTAACAAATGCTGAGTCCCTGTGGTGTGTGTAAACCCCAGGGCAAGGTATTTTCACATGCTTTATATCAACTGATCTTCAAGACTCCCTTTCAAGGTGATTTTCATTGGTTCCATTTTAGAGATGAAAAAAATTAAACCTTTGAAAAGGAAGAGATTACTCTTGTAATCATATAAGAGTACAAAGACATGATTCTGGCCCTGGAAGAAATTCTTGCCTGGAGACTTTAATAAATATTACAGGAGTCTTTAAAGAGGATCCGCTCATAGGACGAATAGGTCAATGTCAAGAAAGCCAGCTCTCAAGGTTTGCTGTCAACCATCAGAGAAAAATTGGTACTGTCCTACCCATCTTCACTACATCAATATACACCCCCAACAAACTATTCTTGGAACAAGCTTGCTGGGACCAGGAGGGAAGGACAGCCAATCTCTATCATTTTTAGGCAGTGATGCTCTGCTCTCTCAGAACTTCCTCTCCTTTGTTTTCCTTGTTCACTAAGTGGTATTTACTTGCTAGACTGCAATTCTAACATTCTTTTAAAACCTCCTGCTGAAAAGTGTAAAATCCATCCCTCTCACCCCATTACAAAATGAAGTGCAAGCTACCTGCCTAGCCTTCAACCTCAACTGCTTCCCATCACTCCTTGACCCCACCGTTCAGTATGGCAACACAAATGCCACTCATCCCATGCCTGTTCTGGAATCTAGACTCTTCATGCTGTCTCTCTGCTTGGGAGATCCTTTGTCATATAGCCATGGCTTCTGCAAGCCCCTTACCAAACACTTGGATCTAACATCACTGCCCCAGCAAGTTCTCTGAAACAAGCTTGCAGTGTTAAATGCTCCTATTTTGTGCCTGTAAAGTACTCTAGGATTATCTTTATCCCAGAAATGCTGACATCAATTTACAGTGGTCTATTGATGTGTCTCTCTCCCTTCCTATATTCTGAATTCCTTGACAAGAGAAATTGTGCTTATTTATTATGGTACCAAATACTACTAGCTATGTTTTAGCTCATAGTTTGTAAAATGATTTAGAGTTTTACATAGATGGATAGGATTTATTTTAATTGTTATGTTTTCCTTACATTTATTTGGAAAAATATCTTTCACCCATGTCCTATTATATTGTTTATTTTATTATTTAGTAGTGATGGGAAATTTCCCTCTTAATAAATGCATTAAATTAATTTGAAAAAAAAGAAAAAAGGAGGGAAACATGTTAAGTAAAAATTAGTGCCAATGTCAAAAATTGTGAGAATGGTACAGTAATGACCAAAATGTGGGAGGCCCTGGCTTACCTTGGCTTTCTAAGGCAGAACGCTTGGTAAAGTCAACGAGAGCTGCATTTTAGAGCAAAGAGCACTTTGGAAGTCTATAACATCCTGTGTTAAGAGATCGGCTTTGCTCTGAAACAGCCTGCTTCAAGGAAAGAGGTAGGGCAGGTATATGGAGGATTACAACCAAAGAAATTTTAAATTGGATTTGAGCCCTGGTCCTTCTGCTGGAAGAGAAGGGGCGTGGTCACCTGGTTAAGTGAGTAATGAATTTGTGCATCACTGAGCTTGCACCCGTTTTACATGCTCTGTGGCCTAGATTCCACATGAACTGCATGGGCTACAATGCAACTGTTCCCCTCCTCTCAAATCGGACAAGGATATCGTATCCAGGGACTTGTAAAATCTCAGAACAAAATTTGGCTAATATTCTTCAGTTTCTCCTGAAGAAAATCTAAGGTATGGTAGTCATTCAAAGACACAAAAGCCTTTGGGAGAAAAACTGAAGTCCAACCTAAGTTATATCCTTTGCCTTATGGGCGCTGAGGCCTGTATCTATTATGACCATCGAACCAGAGATCAGGAAACAACCCCAGGCATTCTGGAGCAATGTCATGGGGGCAGGTTCAAATATAACCAACAGCAACCTCCCCCTGCAGAGCCCCAGGAGAGGGCACACAACAGACCACTAAAGAGGAAATCGTGAGACAGGAAGTAATGGGCACACAGGACCACGAGTGAGCAGGACAGGACAATTTGTTCCTGCAAAAGGGCCAGATGTGGTTCGCAAACCCCAGAATTCTGCTGTCAGCACTTTGAGAACTTCAGGTGCTGTTGACTTTTATTTACAGTTGTGAAAAGCATTCCAAAAATTACCCCTTGCTTCTAGGGAACTCTTTCCAGCCCCTTCAAGTCCACATTCTGGAGGTTTCCTCACCAGCCCACAAAATCCAGATGGGATCTATACATGAAGCATTCATCACCAGCTTCTTTGCTCTGGTGTAAGAGCTACATCTACTCTTCAGAATTATTAATGTCACAGAAATTGATATAATTCAATCACCTGTGTCATAATTATCCTATGTTTTCTTTATGGCCAATTCTAAAGAACTCCCAAGCTTTTTAATACATTCCATTCTTCAAGCCTGATATAAAAGTGGCAATTAAGGGAAGACCCCATCCCATAATCAGTCCTAGGTTCATTGCTTCAAATAGTCCCCAGACAGATTCCTGAGAGGCAGTCCTTCCCTGATGCCAGATGTCACCTTTTTGTCCTCCTCCCACCAACAAACTCCCTGCTGAGTGTTTTCAATGGTTCAGCAGCCAGCTCTCCACTACAGGTCTCTCTGTAATTCAACAAAAAAGCCCCAGATGACCTTGATCCGACCACACCCTGGAGAAAAGGAACATCCTGGTTCATTGGACTCTGCTCTTGCCTTTAGGATAAAATTCCTTAGCAAAGGATTTATGCTACGATTCCTACTACCTTTTCAGTGTCATTTGGTACTGTCATCGGACTATAGACTTATTTCCCAAATTTTTTAGGTAAAATTCTCTGAAACATCTGACCATCCTTATCTTTCTTCTCTCATGTAGAATTTCCTATTTCCCCTCCACCTCCTTCCACATTCACCTGGATAAAATACACGTGTTCTTGGAGGTTCTGTTCTAAACTTAATCTCTGAGAAGGCCACTGCAATTACCCAGTTTGAGACAAAGTTGGCCATAAAATTGACAATTTATGATAGTACATTGTCATTATCTGTGGATGTCTCTTTCTTTTCCATTAACGAGTGAACAGTTTGAAGGAAGCAGTGATGTAATCACGACAGGTAGGGATTTGCAGTGCCTGACAGGTGGTAGATTCTCAGTAAATGACAGATCAATGGAAAGACACGTCCTAAACATTCATAACTGGTGATGGTGACCCAGAGATTTCTTCTAGATGTGGTTCGAATGTGCTTAAGCTGCCAGCCTAGATTTGTGAAAATAGTACCTGGGTGTCAAATAAGCTGTAGGGGGTCAGTTATTTATTATAGAATATCTGTCTCAATCACTCATTCTTATTTTCTCCCAGCTAAAATTCATGCTCTGATTTTCTGATTCTAGGATAAATATACTAATATATTCCTAAGCACATTGAAAATAAACCTTAATGAAAGGTAAACATCCAGAAACATCCCTTGATTGACCCCTGGCTGGCAGACCAGCCCAGAGGAGCAAATTGACCAAGCACAGAAGCCATAGGGTCATTACATTGTTTCCCTTCCATGAAAGTTATGCAAATAAAATTTCAATTTGCCTTTTCCTCCTTAAAATCTGTATAACTGAATCACTTTGCTGTATACCTGAAACTAACGTAACATTGTAAACCAACTAGAAATGGTTGGTTTCAATAAAAAATGGTTCTTTTTCTCCCTTTGTAATTGGAGGTAGGTTATACAAGTCCTTCCTATTCTTTCCAGAGGGGCTGAAGTCATCTTTCCTTCTTACTTTTGCAAGTGATTCTATTCTAGCCAATACTTGCACATAATCCATGGGGCCCCTCTTTTTTATGATTTTTCAGTCTGACAGAAGAGATTCTAATTATGCCCCTGTGAGGCTTCTGTGTTGGCTGTGCTGTCAGCTGCCCAGGTTACCAGCTTTTGTGGAGCCCCCAGCTTTGGTGCCCAGGGCTGCTTACCAATGGCAAGATTCTTCCCCACGCCATAAGATACAGCCGTCCACAGAGGCCTGACAATTCAAACAGGCCCGTTTCTTGGTATACTATTTTTATTCTGTCAGTTTCAAACAGCTTTAAAATATCAAATTTGCCAGGCATGCAATGCAGTTCAAATGAATCACTGTTCAGAGGGAGACATTTTAATGAGGTTAACACTAAAATGCCCAAAGTGATCTTTGTGTGTGTGTGTGTGTGTGTGTGTGTGTGTGTGTTTTGTTTTGCGGTACACGGGCCTCTCATTGTTCCATTGTATAGATAGGCCACACTTTGCTTATCTGTTCCTCAGTTGATGAATGTTTAGGTTGTTTCCACAAGAATACCATTTTTTTTTTTTTTGCGGTCCGCGGGCCTCTCACTGCTGTGGCCTCTCCTGTTGCGGAGCACAGGCTCCAGACGCGCAGGCTCAGTGGCCATGGCTCACGGGCCCAGCCGCTCCGCAGCATGTGGGATCTTCTCGGACCGGGGCACGAACCCGTGTCCCCTGCATTGGCAGGCGGACTCTCAACCACTGCACCACTAGGGAAGCCCCAAAAGTGATCTTTGAAGTTACAGCCTAGACCAGCCTGATGGTTTAATTCTGTCTTGGCAAATCAATACCTTTGCATGAAGTTTCTAAAAGTTATCAGGATATAATGTGTATATTTATGCTAACTCGTTCACTCTGTCAGTAACTATCATGCTTGGCTGTGATTGAGTGCCTATAATAAATAACCAGATGCCTTCAGTTCTGACAATATTGCAAAATGGCACATATCTTCATTTAAAAAAAATTCTATATTTTTAAATTCACTGCTGTAACATTAGCCCTGGGAACAGAATCTGGAATGCATGTTACACCCTAAACAAATATTAGTTGAATTAATTATTCAATTTAACAGATAAGAAAACCAAAGTTTACTCTCTCATTGCTAATCTCATTTCCATCAGGAATGCTGCAGCTTGTTCGCCAGATCTCAACAGCTGTCAATACACACATGCAAACAAGCAAGCACATGCATGCATATATGATCATGTTACAATCTGACCAGCAAAAAGGGTCAGGTTTGTGTTCCCAAAACTTGCTCTAAAATCAAAATTCTTCATCCTCTATGTTTCTCTTAATTTTGTGAAATTTGAAAGCTACAGACAAACACCTAGAAAAACACCCTTTATGTCTCACTCTCACAAGATGTGGGCAACACACTCTCTGTTTTATACAATTAGTTTTTCTGAACTAAAATGCACACATTTACGTTGATCCCTGATGAATTTCAAGTGTTTACTTGTTCCCATATTTCTAGCCTGGCATGATATTTTGAATATTCCATCCAAAAGGTAAACCATTTATCTGCCTCTGTAATACATGGGAATTTGATCAGCATGCATGAATTGCCTTCACTCCAGTTGTGTTGTAGATTATAGAACAACACAGAGCCCTGCGGCATACCACCAGATCACTCTTTCCCATTAGAAAGTGAAATCCTCCTTGAGTGTAGCTGGTTTAATATCTTTAACCCCATGTATTTGCATTATCAACCAGCCGGTGTTTCTCCATTCTGTCCCCAAGAATATTTAGACCTATCGCTGGAAAACTGAGACAATTGTTGAACTTTAAGCAGAATTTTGTGCAACACCTTCTTATGTATTCCTTCATTTTTATGCTCCCCCTCACCAAATTATAGGCCTGGGTTGGTGCTATGTATTCTGTGTACAGAAGCAGTGTGTCTTCAGAAAATTTTCTTGATATCTGGACAAGCCTCAGTTTCATCATCCGTTAAAGGAGTGTAGTGATACTTGTCAATATAAAGAAAAATCACCGGTGTTAAGAGCCTAGAAAAGAGCCCAGATCTCATTAACACTCAATCCATATCAATCTCATTTTCTCGCCCTTTCCTTTGCTCCCATCAGCTCCGTGTTTCTATAAATTGTAAATACATACCACTTTTGTTGGCAGGACCATCTGTTGATCCAGTCATCGTAATGATAAGTATTCAGAGTTAAACCAAACTAAAAGAGACATTGCTTTTGCCAAACCAACTCATTCTATGTTTCCTAGTTGTTTTGTTTTATACATTTACATAGAATAAAATTAACTCTTCATGGTAGACAGCTCTATAGGATTTTTTTTTGTGTGGTACGCGGGCCTCTCACTGTTGTGGCCTCTCCCACTGCGGAGCACAGGCTCCGGACGTGCAGGCTCAGCGGCCATGGCTCATGGGTCCAGCTGCTCCGCTGCATGTGGGATCTTCCCGGACTGGGGCACGAACCCATGTCCCCTGCATCGGCAGGCGGACTCTCAACCACCATGCCACCAGGGAAGCCCTATAGGTTTTTTCAATTATAAATTTATTTATTTATTTTATTATTTATTTTTGCTGCGTTGGGTCTTTGTTGCTGCCTGCAGGCTTCCTCTAGTTGCTGTGAGCAGGGGCTACTGTTAGTTGTGGTGCGCGGGCTTCTCATTGTGGTGGCTTCTCTTGTTGCAGAGCACAGGCTCTAGGAGTGTGGGCTTCAGTAGTTGTGGCACATAGGCTCAGTAGTTGTGGCTTGGGGGTTTTAGAGCGCAGGCTCAGTAGTTGTGGTGCAAAGGGCTTAGCTGCTCTGTGGCATGTGGGATCTTCCCAGACCAGGGCTCGAACCCATGTCCCCTGCATTGGCAGGCGGATTCTTAACCACTGTGCTACCAGGGAAGCCTCAGCTCTACAGGTTTTGATAAATGCATAGCATCACTTATCCAATACCCCATGCAAGATATAGATGTGTTCCTCACCCCAAATAATTTCCTCATGCTGCCCCTTTGGTCAGATGCTCTCCAGCCTTAAATTCTGACAACCACTGGTCTGTCTTCTGTTCCCATAATTTCATCTTTTCCAGAATGTCATATAAAAGTTGTATGGATATCCGTTTTCATTTATCTTTGGTGAATACTTAGATGGGGGTTGCTGGGTCTTATGGTCACTGTATGTTTGACTTTACACAAAACCACCAAATTGTTTACCAAAGTGGTGCCCTCGTTTTGCAGTCTCCCCAGCAATGTAGGAGGACCCCAGTTGTCCTTCATCCTCTTCAACACTGTGTAATATCAGGTCGATGTTATGTGTGTTGTGTAAAGTCTAGTGCAATCTCATTGTGGTTTTAATTTGCATTTGATGAATAACGTTGAACATCTTTTCATGTGTTCATCAGGCATATATATTCTTTGGCAGAGTGTCTATTGAAATTTGTGCCTGTTTTCTAATTGAATTTGTTTCTATTGCTGAGTTCTTAGAAGTTCTTTATATATTCTGCATATAAGTGCCTTGTCAATTATGATTTGCAAATATTTTTTCCAGTCTGTAGCTTGTCTTTTTTATTCTCTGAATACAGTTGTTTAGATAGCAAAAGATTTAAAATTTGGAAATGTCCTATTTATTATTTTTAAAAGTTCGATGGATCATCCTTCAGAGTTTTATAGAGGAATTCCCTGCTTAATCCAAATCACAGATATTTTATCATTTCTTTTTCCAGAAGTTTCATAGTTTGACAGTTTATCTGTATATGTATGATCCATTTTGAGTTATTTTATATAAGACATGAGGAATAGGCTGAAGTTCTTTTTTTCCCAAATAGATGTCTAATTTCTCCACTACTATTGTTGAAAAGACTCTTGTTTTTTCTTTGAATTGTTTGTGCACCTTTGCCAAAAATATAGACTATATTAATGTGGACATATATTTCTGAACTCTATTCTGTTCCATTGATCTTTGTGTCCATTCTTTCACTAATTCCATGCCATCTTGATTATTACATCTTTATAATAAGATTTTAAACAAGGTAGTATGAGTCCTGCAACTTTGTAACTTTTCAATGTAAATTGTACCTTGCCACATAAATTTTAAAATCAGATTTTTCATAGCTACAAAAAAGCCTGACAAGATTTTGATTAAAATTGCATTAAATGTACAGATTTCCCCAGCTATACTGACCCATGACATTTTTTTATGGAGCTGTACCGTCCCTGATCCTGGTCATTCATGCATGATCAAATCCCTCTTTTCTGTTTCCACAGCCACCAGCAATAAGACCCCTCCCTCCACTCCTGCCCCTCCCCGTCTTCCATTTGCATTTTCCAGTATTAGTTATAATTAGAATAGAGTGAACAAAGGATTCACCTGGCTCCATACATAGCTCAGGACAGAAAGACCATAAAGAACACAAAAGTAAAGTGACATGAAACTTAGTAACTAGCTCATTACCGATCCAGGCAAAATACTCCCTCATATGGCAGCTTAAGTCTACATAAAACCTAAATGACCCAAGCACATGTTCAATAGTGATTTCCTCAAGTTACAAAATCCAGCAAGTAGCCCTGCTTAAGACTCAGCTTAATGCATTCAGTGATGGGTGCTGCTGTCTGAGGTATCAGACCACCAGTCCCGGCAGCTATAGCTTTGACAGGTAGATTTGCCCGTGCTTGGAAGTAGCCCCAGCTCTTTTCTATGGGGCCACAGTTACTTGATGACCATCTATGATGAGATAAAACATATAAATGCAGTAGGAATATGTCCTGGCCCAGCATTAAAGTGGAACAAACCCTTTAGAGGGGAACGATGAAAAAAACTACCTCAAATATGATAAATCATAAGATGCAAACCAAGACAATTGTAACAGAAGAAGAATGTCTGTTATTTTAACCCAGGTCCCTTAGGTCCCTTTGGTAACAGAGCCCTGGTGAAGTGCACAGAGGTCTGTTTTCTTCTCACTGCTCCTTACTCACCCTAGAAAGAAGCCTCTTCACACTTTTTTTAGCTTTTTATTTTATACTTACTTTTATACTTCAATAAGTATAGTTGATTAAAGATGTTGTGTTAGTTTCAGGTGTACAGCAAAGTGATTCAGATCTACATATACATGTATCTATTCTTTTTCAAATTCTTTTCGCATTTAGGTTGCTACATAATACCGAGCAGAATTCCCTGTGTTGTACAGGAGGTCCTTGTAGCAGTGATTGTCTTTAATGTTGCACGAAACAAGGAAGAGATGATGGAAAAATGGAGGGATTTACCCCTGAGAGCTGCAGTATGAGCTGTGAGGTGGAGGGAGGCAAAGGGGAAGGCTAGGCCGGCACATGAGGTTGCCAAGAGACCTCAGTGAACCGAATAACCAGGTGACTTTCCAACATCTGTCCTGTGTCTTCAAATCAAACTTGCAGATCCAGAATTAAACACAGAAAAAAACAAAACAAAACATAGATTTTATGAGTAGACCCAGATAAATGAAACTGTTTCTAATAGACTACACATGTTCTATTTATAATGGTGGAGAAGTTGCTTTTCCAACCAAGATATTTTGTGTGTATGCCCTTTCTGCAGGGCATTCTCTTTCTGTAGCAATTTTCTCATCAGCATTTTAGTCATGAGGCATTTGCTCGTTGTGCCTGAAATCTAAGCGGAAAAAGGTAGTCTTGAAAGATATGTGAACAAGGCTGTGATTTTTTTTAATAGATCTTTATTGGAGTATAATTGCTTCACAATACCGTGTAAGTTTCTGTCACACAACAAAGCGAATCAGCCATATGCATACACATGTCCCCATATCCCCTCTCTCTTGAGCCTCCCTCCCATCCTCCCTATCCCACCCCTCTAGGTCATCGCAGAGCACCAAGCTGATCTCCCTGTGCTGTGCTGCTGCTTCCCACCAGTCAACTATCATCCTGATACCAAAACCAGAAAAAGATATCACCAAAAAAGAAAATTATAGACCAATAACTCTGATGAAAATAGATGCAAAAATCCTGAACAAAATACTAGCAAACAGAATCCAACAGCACATTAAAAGGATCATACGCCATGATCAAATGGGGTTTATCCCAGGGACACAAGGATTCTTCAATATATGCAAATTAATCAATGTGATGCACCACATTAACAAATTAAGGAATAAAGACCATACAATCATCTCAATAGATTCAGAAAAAGGCTGTGATTATTGACTTAGTAAATCATCTTGTTTTCATTGTTTCTCTGTCCTGCCTGGTGCTGGACACACATGATCAAAGATTGCTTATTAAAGTTCTTTATTACATTTACATTACATTTTTATTTTTTATTGAAGTATAGTTGATTTACAATGTTGTGTTAATTTCTGCTGTATAGCACAGTGATTCAGTTGTATATATATATTATTTTTCATATTCTTTTCCATGATGGTTTATCACAGGAAATTGAATAAAGTTCCCTGTGTTCTACAGTAGGACCTTGACGTTTATCCATTCTCTATATAATAGTTTGCATCTGCTAATCCCAAACTCCTGATCCATCCCTCCTCCACCACCCCTCCCCACTGGCAACCACATGTCCATCATCTATACATTTACATCTTATTGATAATCCTTCCTCTTTCTGGTGACTTATATTTGCCTTTAGATTACATTAAAAACATAGGATTATCTAACTTTCAGGCACTTCCTTACAGGCCTTAGGCAGTAGCATCTCCTGGCTATACTGCCCAGAGTTACCAGCCTTATGATTATTTCCCAAATAATCATTCATTTGTGGCTCCTGGATATCTTGGTTGCCCAAGAGAATCCAACCTAATACTTCAGGCAATGGTCAAGAACATGCACATTATGATACATTAAGTCATTTGTTTATTCATTTAATCTATATTTAATGAGTATTATGTATCAGAAACTGGGTGATGCAAGAATGAATAAATAATGGGCCTAACTTAAAGATGATCACCTATCAGCTCTCAAATCTTAAGGATCTGAATTCCTCTTGGCTATAGTTTCCTCTAAATATGACTAGCTTAATCACTGTTCTTGTATTCATTCACAGCAGGAGTTTAGAAGCTAAATTCCTAACATCATCTTTGGTACAATTTCCTTCAACTCTTAATATATTCATCAGAGATAGGAATCAAATTTCTTTCCTGAGGATTTGGTCTTTAGATTTTAGGCATTCTCTTTGAGGATAGATTACACTTTTTCTATTTATTTCTTCTGTATAGATCACCTTGTAGCTAATCATGCAACCTCAAATGGAATTCTGTAGCTAGGAAGTCTACTAAATTACTTTGAAGAAATATATTGCCAAGGGAGAGTATTTGGAAACAAGGCTAAAAGGATAAGTTGGGGCCTGGCCTTGGAGAAGACTCACTGACAAGCTATTGACCCCAAATTTATTTAATAGGCAATATGGAGCTAATCAAAGTTTTTTTTTTTTTTAGAAAACTGATAATCAAAATGAAGTGTATAGCAAGATTAATCTGATGAAAGTATGTAGTTTTGATTTTTATATAGGAGAGAATATAATTCAGGGAAATTGAAAGTTAAAAGACTATTCCAAAAGTAAAGGATTGTAATTATATTAGGATAATCTCCATCATCATGGAAATAAAAAAAAATAATGTAAAAATATCAGGACAAAAAGTATTTCCTGACTGAACAAATGATCAGTTAATTCAGTCAATGCGTTAACCATCCCTCCTTCATTTCATTTCCTGAAGGTGTTAAAGTTCACTCTTTGTGGAGGTCTAAGAACCTAAGAGTTCAGGCTGATTCTCTTTTTTTAAAATTTGTTTTAAATTTATTTTAATTTTTTTATTGAAGTATAGTTGATTTGTAATGCTGTGTTAGTTTCAGGTATACAGCAAAGTGATTCAGTTATACATGTACATGTATTCATTCTTTTTCAGATTCTTTTCCCTTATGGTTTGTTACAGGATATTGAATATAGTTCCCTGTGCTCTACAGTAGGTCCTTGTTGGTTATCTATTTTATATATAGTAGTGTGTATATCTGATCCTCAATAGTGAGTGACTGAGACAATGAGATCTCAGTGGATGTGAGATCACTAGCAAAATGATGATACTGAGGCACAGGAAACAAATGAGTAATCTTCTGTATACGATGGCACTATAGAACTCAGATAATTAAACTTGAAATGCAAAGTTTATTTCTACCTCCGCAGGCTGCCAGGACAAATATAGAAGAACCAAAGAGAGTGAAGGAAATAATCTTTTAGATATTTTTTCACAAATAGACACACTCTAGATTTTTGACTGTGAGAAGAATAAAGATGAAAATTAAGAATACAGTGCAAAATGTAAATGATTAAAACAGTTAACATCCAGCTCTGGAATTAGCCCATTCTGACTAATCATATAAAGTCCATTTGCAATGAAGTCTAGGAAATGCCTAACTTCTCACACCATAGTTAATGTGAGTGTTTGAAATCGCAATTAACTGACTAATTTAATTTCTAACACTGCTATTACATTTTCTTTTTGCGTGGCCTGAGTTTAAATTATTAATACACTTGCAATTTGTTTCTTACACTTTTCTTTTTATGAACAAATGTGCTCTGGTTTTGGCAAGGGCTAATGAACTTAGTGCATTAGATGTTTTATGAGTTTATTTCATAATATTTTGAACTCTTGATAGCCCATGTCCCATTTTGCTAGGCACATGTTATCTTTCTCTTTAGATTTACAAGGACAATCAAAGTACATATTGAATCTTAATCGCCAATGTATAAAGGATCATTGGTTGTCCAGGAAGTCTTTTATTTCTTTTCTATCCTTGAAATTACTTTTTCTCCCCAAATACTATTTTCTAAAATGCTAATGTAGCCATGTGTGACATGATGGGATCTTAACACCTCAAGAACAGTGACTCAGCTCACTTTTCAGGGGCCCAGGGAAAGCATAGAAGACAGTGTTTCGTGCCTTTTCAGAGGATAGTGAGAGGAAGTTTGTAAGGCTGAAACTGGAAGGAGAAGGAATTAACAAGCCAGGGGCCAGGATCTATTTGCTCCCCAGTGAGAAATGAAAAGAAAATAGACAAAACTAAAACCATAACCCAGAAGAACCTCTCCCATTTGATGTCAGAATTTAGTGCAGAAAAGAAAGCCCTACACCTAAAGTCCAGCTGAAAATTCTTTAACATTGACAGAAGCGCTCTCCACCTGGCACTACACACCTATTTAAAAATTAAAGCAGTCCTTAAAATTGATATTTCCAAATAACTTTAGAGTTAGCAAAATGCAGACAAAATTGTTTTTTTCTATTTTTCTCAGTTTTGTTAAGACACAGACACACAAGCACACACACAGCTTTATGTGTTCTGTATTTTTCTAACTTTTCAATTCCCATAACTGAACACTTCTGTGCTCAATATACCAATCACACATGTTGAAAACTAAATACTTGAAGTATTTAATTAGACATATATGCAAGCACACACACACGTATAGACACACACACACAGATGCTAAGAAAGAAGTGGTTCTTTTGCTTGATTTTTAGGAATTGTCAAAAAGATCCCCTCTAGATGGTAATGAAGATTGAAATAGAAGCAGAAGTGGTTTATTTCAACTAATCTGTGAAACGTAAATTTTAAAATCCTTTACAGTGGACCTCCAGAGAAGAAAGGTGGTATAACTAATAAGTTGTCAATGGGAATTATAAAAAAAAATGACCTGTAGCAATCAAAATTATGAGGCAGCCTCTAATCCACCCCTCAGAAACCTTGTAAGTAAATGTCATGTTTGACAAAGTAGTTCATGTTGAGAAACACCATCTGTGAGGACTATCAGAGACTAGGAGGACATGTCATGCTTGATAAGGCTGGTAATGCTGATGCCCATCAGAAGAGCAGGCTAATACTTCAAAAGCTCAGGGAAAAGAGAGTCGAGAAAAAAGATGAGTTTGAAGAAAACACCTGAGACCACTGCTAATGAAAACAGGCACATGAGAAGCATAGGGGACCAAGCATAGTATAAAAATGTTTCCTATCCAAGTAAGCTATTTGTATCTCTGTTATGAGACCATACCTCCTAATATTTAATATTTCCTCTCTGCTTCCATCTAACATCTTGATTTGCCCTTTGACACTCATTAAATATCGTTTCCATTGACATACTAATATACAACAGCCTTGGAGATTAGAAAAATAGGAAGCTAACAAGCTTCATTCCTCTGTTCTGGTCACACTGTTACCATTCAGTTCAATACATAGGTTTTGAGGGTGTCTTCTGTTTTCTCTGGGAGGCTCTGTGCTGGACAACTCAGACACTGCCTGTCCTTAGAGAGCTTGCAATCTAGCAGAGTTACACATGGAAAATGATCTCTCATGACAACCCAGTGCTGTCAATTCACACAATAAGCATATGCAATCAGCAGTGTCTGTGCAGGTGAGCATGGAGGTTGGAATGCTACCAAGACTTCGTGAAAGCTGTATTGTGAGGGATGAACGGTAGTTCATCAGGTAACAAGAACCTAGACAGGGCTACGAAACATTCATCAACTTCCATAAAGGTACTTTCATTTCTACATTTCCCTGAAACCCCAGACAAGTTCCACTAACAACCTTCGTCAATGCATTGTGCCCTTGTAGTCATTTGCAAAGCAAACATGTTAATATTCAGCTGTCTGCACTTAACTACAAATTCCATGTTGGTGGTGGCAACTGTCTTATTCACCATTTTATCTACAGTAATTATGACAGATTCACTTAGTTCAAAATTGGTTCACTGACAAACTGTTCTGGAAGACCCTTGGTTATTTCACCCTGTACAGGTCTCCTGATACTCACTCTATAATCAATGTTCTTTTCTTTACTCACAAAAAAAAAAAAGTTGAAAAAGACAAACTATGTTTATTAAGAAAGTGGTACTCAGATGTATCGTTCCACTCTTTGGAAAATGAATTTCTTCATGAATCTTTATGAAATTCTTCAATACATGAAACATGCAATGCTTGCAGAGTTCCTGCAAAAAGGAAAACATAAACTTGCCTCAATATGCGTTTGCTCAGTATTTCCTGAAGCTACAAGGGTGAACAGGAACCCCGCCTCTCAATGTATCAATACCACAAATGATTTATGTAGTTTTGAGTAGAATTTAACAAAGCCAACTATTTCTGCCCAAAGATAGGTTATAAAATGGGTTGAGCTAACCTCTTCCCTTTGAAGCATTTTCTCCAGTTTGAAAGAAAAATCTTCTGCCTTGTTTCTCTCCACAACTGGGAGTTGAGAACTGCTCAGACTTTTGGGAAACACAGCAAAAGCCCTCACAAAGCAAAAGGCTAGAACATATCAGGAGAAGGCTGAATTTAGTGTAAGTATTTTTTGATTGCTCTTGAATATAATTTAGTAAAGGTCAAAGGGCAATGGGCTATGCACCCAACCTCCTGCTGAAATCCCTCTGTCATAAAATTGCATTTCATTTCTTATTTTAAAAGAATCCAAATGAAATTTGGCCAGCATTTTGGCCCAAACTTAAAACTTTGAGTAAGTACATAAGGATTAGTAAATAAAGAAAACATAATTAAAGGAATCAATACTATTTTCTGGATGCTTTCTATGTCCCAGATGATATGCTGGCCTTGAAAGGACAGCATTTATCCTCACCAAGCTCCATTCAGCAATGTGAGAAATTGTAAGTACCATATTGGGTTGAGAAGAGTGTGCTATGTCAAAAAATGGGTAGAGTGTTGATGATCTCTACAAAATGTACTGAAATACATGACAAATACAATTGTAAAAACCCAGCAGTGGCACATATAGTTGTTTGAAAATAGTTTTCTGGAATTAGGAAGAAAGAAATAAAATCACAACCTCCCTATGGTATGATCATGGATGACTTAAATACAACTAAAAGGTGAGCATCTACTGTAGTACAACATAAGACCAATTTTACCTTTTCGAAGGCAAACATGCCAACACCAATGTTAGGCTTCATCTTTTAATAAGTTGTTATTTCTAAGTATCTTGCTGATGTATATGTGTCTATTAGAAATAGGATGAAATTCACAATCGACTGGCCTCCATGAGACAGGATTCTCATGCCCTTTTCTTCATTTTTTATTATGACTCCCCCTTTTTACTGCCTTGCTTTCTTCACTGCTTCTTTCCCACTTCTGAAGGAAAGCAGAGAGTGGTTAGATGGTTTTGATCTTAACCACTAGGGCAGTGTTTGATGTTTGACTCAGGAAGTAACCAGAAGTGGGGAGATCTATTTTTGGTTCAGCATGGAATACACAAGGGACTTGTCCAGCTAAAGGGGTTTAAAGTGCCTCCTGCTCATCACATCTCACAGGGTTTATCAACCCACTGAAAGCCCAGCTCACAAAGAGAGCAAAAACATAGGCAGGTGATGGAGGAGAGAAGGAGGCAGAGAGTTGGTACCGTTGACCAAAGAAGAGGAAGTTGGCATCACACAGAGCACACGTGAGAAAAAGAAGGACGTCACACAAAATCAGTTAAGGCTCATGTTCAGGCACTACACATGAGGAAAACTAAAACCTTTTACTTATAAATAGTGAAGTCTAAGAACAAAGAGATGGACATATAAAATGGCCAGAGCATGTAAGCAATGCATATTTAAAAGGTATGTTAATCTGTATTTATTCAATATGGGATTGTTGCACATTAAATGTTTTCTCCGGATCCAGTCTGGTGCTTCAGATACTTCTCTCCCTTCTAGTCATCAATGCCTTAATTTAAGCAGTGTCTGTTCTGTGGCTTATTTTTTCAGAAACCTATTAGATTTTAGGGATTATCTTATTTCTTTTTCTTCCTTACTCCTGAGATTTATACCAGGCTCCTGATCTCCAGTTTTCCTCTCCAGAGCACTGTGAGACTGCCAAAAGCCCCAGTAATCTCCTCAGTCACCTTAGTCTTTGCTTTCTCCGTAGGTTCTCTGTCTCTTGCCTTGGACTGCTTCGGAAACAGTTTAAAAGATTGTGCTCTTCAGTATAGAAATATCTTCTGCTCCATATAAAGATAAAAGCTTGACTCCTCAAGTTCTGGCTCACATGATAGTTCCTCTATGCCTTCAAATAGATTTTTTTTGGTATTTCATCCCAATTTCATAATTTTTTTCAACAAGTAATTGTTTTTCCACAAGTTAACTTGTCTTAGCCAGAACATGTAGTCTGCATGCGTATTTTTATGCCTAGCTGTACACTAATTTTATAAAAATAATTCACTGGAAATCATTTTTTGTTTTTGTTTCTAATTTTTCAATTGCCCACATTCCTATACTTGTTTCTAATAGTATCTTAGAGAGATTTGGAGGTTCAGTTTGTAGATAGATGTGGGTGGTATCAATGTAGGGCTGTTTCTTTACGTGTTGGTTTCACAGGAAACAAAATGTTCATTCAAAAGATGGTATAGTTTTGGATACCTGAATTCAGAGTCTAAAATGTTCTAAATTTGCCATTTTTACCCCAGCTTAATACTTCAGCATATATGCTTGCATATCTGTATTTGTTACTTTTAGAATCACTTCTCCTATGATTGGCATCTCAGTATTTAAAGATGACACTTTAGATTTTAGATTTTTTGTTTTATGGAGGTGGAAAGGTGGAAGGATCCAAAGATTTAGAATACCATACTATTGTAGAAAAGTCTGAGATGTGCAGAGATGCCTGAATCTCAAGCTAATTCTCCAAGGTCCCCCAAACCCTGGAATACCAAAATGAGAGTTAAACGCCAGGATTCCCACATACCTCCTTCCTTTCTTTTACTTCGTCTTTGTGACAGTGAAGGAAGTAGAAGCAAGTACAGGTTTTGCATAAGTCTGAAATGGGATGGATAGAACATGTTTCAAATTCCTGCCACATGGTTTACTTCCATTTGTTAATGGCTTGAGAATATTGCCATGTCAAAATCTGGGTCTCGCTTTTACCAGAGGCCATTAGAAGAGGTGGAATCTGGAAAGATCTGGACAAAAAGACACTGGCCACCCTCCAAGACATAAATGGTGATGAGTCTACATCTTGGGGTGGGAATTCCCAGGTCTTAGTAAAGGGGCCTACTGATCAGAACATCCACAGCGAGGTGGTGTTTTCACAAAGCTAGAAAGTTTTTCTTCACCTTTCTTGCATGAGACCCTTTGTTTGACCACAGATTTCTTCAAAATAAATTGAAGAATCAGATGTAAAATAAGTTTCCCATATGGACTGTGTTTTAAATGAACTCTCTCCCACTCCAAACACTAGCACAATAAATATACCAAACAAAAATAAAACTAGTTTTCTTAGTCTTTTCTTACTATCCCTTAACTGCAGCTTCCAGAATAATACTAAGTAATATTGGAATAATCACACTTCTTGACAGATTCCTAAATGTGATGGGAACTCCTTTGTTTTTATGCCTTCAATTATGAGATGAACTGTTGGTTCAAGACAGACATTCCTTATTATGTGAAGAACATATTCTTATGACACCTGTTTTCAGCTTTTACCAGAAATAGTTGTTGCACTTTTTTAAGGGACTGCTTATTCTCTAAATTATGACATACATTTTTTTTTTCCTTCTGCTTAATGAACTAATTATAGAAACAGATTTCCTAATATGAAGTTAACCTGAAACTCTGTTTTGGCAAAATAAATTATAAGTTTAACATACTATTGGATTATATGTATGACAATTTATGTAAGATTATTACATCTATACATATGTGTGCTTATTCTGTGGTTTTTCTATTTTGGAAAAATAATTAATATTGCAAAATTAAATAAAAAACTTTCCAAAATATTCTCTTTTCTAGAAACACGTTTGTAGCATTAGAATGTGTCAACACTAAAAATCTGAAAGAATTCACCATAAGATAATCAAGAATGGATTTTTTATTTTAACTTTTTAACATTTTAAAAACTTATAGTACATGCATCTTTATGTATTTAGGTTTTCTACTTCTTATGATAATTTTCTTTATTTATTTTGTAACTCAAATATATCTTAGATCCTGGTCTATGTAATAAAGTCTATGTAAGTCTCTGTAAGTTCAAATTCTGTTTCTATCATACATTTAGTTTTGGCATCTGATGTATTAATTAACCCCTTTAAGCCTCAGTCCCTTTATCTTTAAAATGAATAGACATAACACAGTTATATCATACGGATGTTTGGGGATTAAATAATATAAGGAATGTAAAGCATTAAGCAATACCTGGTATCTGGTAAGCATTGACGAACTATTACCAAATTATTGTTACATAAATGGTTTATCTTGACCATCTTGATCAATAGCACCACTGCTCAAATAGGTAGGTAACCCTCAAACAAATAATCTATATCAACGTCTGTTTCTCTGCCTTTGACATTCATTAAAAAAATATTTACCGAGGGCACACTATCCACAAGGTACTGCTCTAGGAACTGTGGATATGGAAGTGACAAAATAAACCAAAAAGAACAAAAAACAAAACATACACACAATCCATTTTCATGGAGCTTTCATTCTATTAACCATTGCCCTGTTCCACCTACTTTCCTTTTGTCCATTTTCAGCTGTTGCCACACTTCTTTCTAATACACGCATCCTGTACTTTTAAAAATAAGGATTCTATTAATTTTCAGAAGCAAATCACATCTACCACTGGTTTTTCAGAGCATTCCCCGCCCCCCACCTTGAATGCCAGGCCAAGCTTGTATTCTTGAAAGTTTGAAGAAAAGACTTGAGGGACTTGATTTGAGATGTGATATGACCAAAGCTGTGGTTTAGGATTTTCTGTTTGACAGCAGTGAACATACAGAATGGGGCAGTTAAGGGAAATAACTGAGCAGCCTGAGTCATGAATCAACATGATGGTATAAAAATGCAGGTGAGGAAAGAGAAGGGAAGACTTGTACATGCAGCCCAAGCAAGTATTGACAGAGTATTTATTTCATGATGGGGGAAAGGAAAAGGTAGAAGGGGAATTCATGGCTCCATGGATATTGATCTAAATAATTGAAAATATTAGAAGTGTTATTAATAGGAATCAGAGATATAAGAGAAATGACTACTTTCGGATGGTGATATTACTTTTTTTTTGATATTACTTTTTATATATGACTTTTAAGTGTTAAAATATCTTCCACAGAAAAGAATGAACTGTCAATTTGTTGCTCATAGCTATATCGTCAATGCCTGAAATATGGTATGTGTGAACTGACTGAATGAAAGTTTTGAAATAACTTAAGAAAGCAAGTATAAATTGAAATGCTGTTTGCCTGCCAAAATTTATGTAATTATCATAAAAGAAACTTCACAAAATCTAAATTCAGTTAATAAGTTAATATTCCAAATATTTGTGATTTGATTTTGATTGTGAGTGATTTGAATATGTGAAAATAGGACACTCTATCAGAAAAGAAAATATTGACAAAGTATTTAAAAGAAAGGCTAGGGGGCTTCCCTGGTGGTGCAGTGGTTGAGAGTCCACCTGCCGATGCAGGGGACACGGGTTTGTGCCCCAGTCCAGGAAGATCCCACATGCGGCGGAGCGGCTGGGCCCGTGAGCCATGGCCGCTGAGCCTGAGCGTCCGGAGCGTGTGCTCCACAACAGGAGAGGCCACAACAGTGAGAGGCCCACGTACCACAAAAAAAAAAAAAAAGAAAGGCTAGGAAAACATTCAATATTTAAACCAAAATTAATATCTGTAATACACGAATGCTTCTATGAGTCACAAATTTAAATATAAAATAATACAGTAGGAAAAGAGCAAAATAATTTAATACACAATTCATGGAAGAAGAAACACAAATAACCAGTAAGTATATTAAAAAGATGATCAACATTACTAGTGATGCCATTTTTGTTTAATATAATAGAACAAGTAATATATTTATAATAGTGTTAGGGGAAATAGGAATTGTCAAAAATAATATTAGTGGTATTTATAGAATGTTACAATAAATTTTAGAAAAGCAATTTCTCATTATCTGTGTAATTTAAAGTGGCTAAACCATTAAATTCCAAAATTCCACTTCTAAAAATCTGTCCTTTGAAATATTGCAAGATAAGCGTACAAGACTATTGATTACAATGTTACTGTTCGTAATAGGAAATAAATCAGAAGAAACTTAAAATCCATCAATATATAAATAGTTAAAAATTGTAGTACTACAACCATATGATATAATGCAATGAAAATAATAAATAAAAAACAGGTGGCTCTTGACACATTGATATAAATCATCTCTAAGATCCATTACATCAATAATGCAAGTTGCTAAGTGCTATGGGTAATATGATCTCATTTATATCAACATATAAATGTGTACATTCATGTGTGCTTCGTCTGAATGTGTGTCTGTGCAGGTGTGTCAAAGCATTTGTGTGTGTACACCTGCAGAAAAATATCAAGAAAAATATTCAAGAACTGGAAACAGTGGCTACCTCAAGAAAAAAAGGAGCAAAAGCTTAGAAAGAGAGGGAACAAAGTACCCACTTTATGCTTATATTTCTGTATTTAAATACTCTTTGTAAAGACTATATACTACTGTTGGGGAAAAATGAGAGCCTTAAAAGAAAACAAATGAAATAGGTAGTCATTTGAAAAGAGATGACTGCAAAACATCTGAGATCAGGAAGCATTGTTTAGTAGAGAGGTAAGATTTTTGTTTCTGCTATTACCCTTACTGGTAAATACATCATAGCCTGTTATAATGAATGTATTTATACACACTAATGAACAGAATTTCATGTTCCAACAATCTCTGAATAATTTCTTATAATATATAATTCATCAAAATTATGGGAACTTTAGTTATCTATTTTCTGTTTTGTTGGGAATAATTTTCTATCTTGTTGGGAATAATTGTGGCTTCTTTAGGTATTTGGTTGTTGCTCTTAGAGGCCTCAGAGTTAAAAGTGAGAGTTAGATGGGCAGGCTAATCAAAACTAAAAATTAGAAGAAAAGTTTAGGCTTAGCCACTAACTTATATGGAGTGTAGCTTGCTTTACCTATACATTGTGAAGGGAAGACATTATATTGCATCCATTTTTTTAGAATTGCAGATTTAAAGAGTTTTAGAATCTCATCCAATTATAACCTTCTGTAATTTTGTATCTTTAAGTGCAATAGTTCCCTCAAAATGCAAGCCCAAACGTAGTTTCTCCAGACTCAACCGATCATTGTCTTAGTGTGAGCTCCTCCAGAAACAGACTCTGAAAAGGGATTTTAATTGTAGTAGTTTATTTGGGAAATAATCTCAGGAAATTCCAGTAAAGAAGTGGAGCTTGAGACACAGAATAGAAGCAAGTCAAGAAGAGTTTGGTGTGTGATCAAGTCAGTCACTACTGTGGGCATTGGACCTGAGTCCACTGGGGGTGACTTGAGGAAGCTCTGGTGGTTATACATCAACACTCTTCTCCTCATTGGTCCAGGCCTGTGACTGTCATAATTAATGCTTTGGCACACCTGTTCTGTGCAAAGACCAAGCATGCCCCCACAGCCAGAGAAAATGCCCCAAGGAGCAGACTTGACAGCCTTCAGCATGTAGAGATGCTGTGCTCAGGGAAAAAGAGCAATGCACTGAAGCATCACCTATTTTTAACCACTTGCAAGTCCATCCTGTCAGGTCACTTATTTTTGAATGGTAGTCAGTCACAAGTACTTAACAAAAAATGTTCTATGACAGGAGTTTCTGTGGGACCAGCTATAGTTCCCGATTGTGCATTTGCTTTCAAAGCTATATAGATCCCCTTGACATCCACAGAGCATTGATTCCAGAACTCTCTGTGGATACCAAAATCCACGGATGCTCAAGTCCTTTACAGTTAACCCTCCATATCTGCGGGTTCTGCATCCATGAATTCCACCAATCACTGGTTCAACCAACAGTTGATTGAACCAGGGAATACTGAGGCTGGGCTGTAAATGATTTTCAACCTGTCCACCCTCTGTCACTCATTCTATATTCCCATCACCCTGGACTACGGTTTCTGCTGGCAAGGTTGCCGGTGCAGTGGAGTGACTCAGAGTTTTTTTTCTGAATGCTTGATCCAAACTCTGTCTCTATCAAACTCTCTCTCTTCATGGTAAAAAGGGTCACTGCTGTTCCAGCATAATAACTCTTTCC
The DNA here is from genome assembly GCF_963455315.2 of Globicephala melas. Taxonomy (NCBI): domain Eukaryota; kingdom Metazoa; phylum Chordata; class Mammalia; order Artiodactyla; family Delphinidae; genus Globicephala; species Globicephala melas. Next base: position 104,684,954 of record NC_083320.1, on the reverse strand, counting down.
TTTGCCCACTGGTCCCACAGCATGAAGAGCCCAAGTTGACCAGGCAACAGTCAGAGCATTAGGTATTCGAAGGAGAAGGATGTAACTCATTTAGCACCACCAAACAGCTTGCTGGTCTTTTGAAGAGTTAGAAGCATCCTGAAGGCTCAGCATCCCTCTCTGCTGCTAATAGGTAGCACTGGACCCATTCATTCTCTCTATTACGACCAACACAGCTTTCTTCCTAGTCCGTGATGAATCACTTTTCTTGCTTCTGTCCTCAGGGTGAGCAAAGACAGACGATGATTCACCTGCACTGTACAAGATATCTTATTCACCTTGTTGTTTTGTGACTTCTCTAGAATGATGATCTTTTCTGGGCATTGATATGTTTCAAAAATCCACACACTTTATGCCCATAGGATCAAAGAACTTTATACCTCTGTCTGGAATTCCAGTCTTGCTGCTTCCATGCTCCTTTCCACAAGCCAAGACATTTGCTATTGTCCTAGAATCTGTGTATATTCTTATCTAAGGCCAATTTTCTCTCCATACCAAGTTGATGACTTAGTGCCAGTGTCAGCAGACTATGGCCAATGGTCTAACCACCTATTTTTGTAAATGAAATTTCACTGGAAGACAGTTGAACCCATTTGTTTACATCTTGTCTGTAGCCGCTTCCATATTACAAGGCTACAGCTGAGTAGTTATGGAAGAGGCCAAATGGCCCACATACCAAAATATTTTTTATCCATCTCTTTAAGAAAACGTTTGCTGACCTTGGACCTAGTATATTGCTAAGATCTCTTTATGTGGAGAGAACATTCATGCCCTCACTACCATCTCTCAGGGCCAACCCTGATTGGAACAGTAATCTTCAGCAGTGTTTTTTTGGCTGAAATCATATATGTAGCCAATTCATCCATGAATCAGACATATAAGCCCACCTGTGTGAGGTGAGTGAGTGGTGTCAGTGCATCTGAGGTAGGTGACGTATGGTCTAAGCTACCTGCTTGTGCAGGTTACTTGTGCTTCCGTGTGAATCATGTTTTTTATATTCTGTATTTTACAATGTCTTGACATTTGGGGATTGACCTAAAGAGAGACTGCCCCTCGCAGGGCTAGCTAATTTCCAAAGATAATAACAACATGCCCACAAACACTCTTTTCTTATACAAACCAGCGAATCTTGAGTAACTCTACGTGTGCCAAGCCAATATGTCTCCTGCCCTAAATCCCTTAAAGTCAGATATGGACAACTAGAGACCACACCTATAACCCCAAGCCTGCTGGAAGTAATCAAACTGGGCAATCCTAACTGATCACTCTGTCTTGCTTTGCCTTTCCCCCTGGACCCAAAATAAAGGTTATAGCCTAGGCTTTCCCCATGCTCCTGCCTCTGCCTCCCGATCAAAACCTGGTGCTTTCTCCCTGTGCTCCTGCATGATGTGACATGACCCCTTCTCTTGAGAAATGCACCTAATAAATCCTCTTCCAGTGGCATTGGCCTCTCCAGGTCATCGCTCAGTTACCTCATAGTTTAAAATCCCACAGGTCCACATGCAACACCATCTGGATCTGCTCAACTTTATTCCTGAAAGTTCAGACTCCAATTTACGGTGGATTTACTGCTACTCTGACCTAAACTTCTCAAGCTCTGACTAAATAGACTGAAGTCATATTCCCATGTTTAATGTGTGCTATATTCAGAACTAAGAGGAGTCTAGCAAGGGCAGGGCCTTTCTTTCTAAGAGTTAAGGAGTGTGATGTACAAACTCTTATACATTAACTTGAACATAGTGTCTTGGCATTCAGTCCACTAGATACCTAAAATGTCTACTGATGTGACAACCCTTAAAATTTTGGAGGATTTATCTCCCAGGCTTGGGCACACATACATCTTACTAGGGTCCTTGCCACTTCTATCTCACCATGCCAATAAAAATAGTGGAGCAGGGCTTCCCTGTTGGCGCAGTGGTTGAGAGTCCACCTGCTGATGCAGGGGACACGGGTTCATGCCCTGGTCTGGGAGGATCCCACATGCCACAGAGCAGCTAGGCCTGTGAGCCATGGCCACTGAGCCTGTGTGTCCGGAGCCTATGCTCTGCAATGGGAGAGGCCACAACAGTGAGAGGCCCGCATACTGCAAAAGAAAAAAAAAAAAAGAAAAGAAAATTGAAACTGTGATTAAAAATCTTCCAACAAACAAAAGTCCAGGACCAGATGGCTTCACAGGTGAATTCTATCAAACATTTAGAGAAGAGATAAAACCCATAGTTCTCAAGCTCTTCCAAAAATTTGCAGAGGAAGGAACACTCCCAAACTCACTGAACTAGACCACCATCACCCTGATACCAAAATGAGACAAAGGCAGTACAAAAAAAGAAAATTACAGACCAATATCACTGATGAATATAGATGCAAAAGTCCTGAACAAAGTACTAGCAAACAGAATCCAACAATACATTAAAAGGATCATGCACCATGATCAAGTGGGATTTATCCCAGGGATGCAAGGATTCTTCAACATATGCAAATCAATCAATGTGGTACACCATATTAAAAAATTGAAGAATAAAAACCATATGATGATCTCAATAGATGCAGAAAAAGCTTTTGACAAAATTCAACACCTATTTATGGTAAAATAACTCTCCAGAAAGTGGGCATAGAGAGAACCTACCCCAAGATAATAAAGGTCATACACGACAAACCCACAGGAAACATCATTCTCAATCGTGAAAAACTGAAAACATTTCCTCTAAGATCAGGAACAAGACAAGTATGTCCACTCTCAACACTATTATTCAACATAGTTTTGGAAGTTCTGGCCATGGCAAACAGAGAAGAAAAGGAAATAAAATTTATACATTGGAAAAGAAGAAGTAAAACTGTCACCGCTTGCAGATGACATGATACTATACATAGAGAATCCTAAAGATGCCACCAGAAAACTACTAGAGCTAATGAATGATTTTTATAACGTTGCAGGATACAGAATTAATGCACAGAAATCTCTTGCATTCCTATACACTAACAATGAAAGATCAGAAAGAGCAATTAAGGAAACAATCCCATTTACCATTGCAACCAAAAGTACAAAATACCTAGGAATAAACTTGCATAAGGAGGAAAAAGACATGTACTCAGAAAACTATAAGACACTGATGAAGGAAATCAAAGATGACACAAAGATGGAGAGATATACAATGTTCTTGGATTGGAAGAATCAACATTGTGAAAATGACTATACTACCCAGAGCAATCTAGAGATCAATGCAATCCCAATCAAATTACCAATGACATTTTTACAGAACTATAACCAAAAATCTTAAAATTTGTATGGTGACACAAAAGTACCCAGATAGCCAAAGCAATCTTGAAGGAAAAAAATGGAGCTGGAGAAATCAGACTCCTTGACTTCAGACTATACTACAAAGCTACAGTAATCAAGGCAATATGGTACTGGCATGAAAACAGAAATGTAGATCAATGGAACAGGATAAAAAGCCCAGAGATAAACCCACACACCTATGGTCAACTAATCTATGACAAAGGAGGCTAGAATATAATGGAGAAAAGACAGTCTCTTCAATAAGTGCTGCTGGGAAAACTGGACAGCTACATGTAAAAGAATGAAATTAGAACACTCCTTAACACCACACACAAAAATAAATTCAAAATGGATTAAAGACCTAAATGTAAGACCTGACACTATAAAACTCTTAGAGGGAAACATAGGAAGAATACTCTTTGACATAAATCAGAGCAACTTCGTTTTTGACCCACCTCCTAGAGAAATGGAAATAAAACCAAAAATAAATAAATGGGACCTAATGAAACTTAAAAGCTTTTGCACAACAAAGGAAACCATAAACAGGACAAAAAGACAACCCTCAGAATGGAGAAAATATTTGCAAATGAATCAATGGACAAAGAATTAATGTCCAAAATATATAAATAGCTCATTCAGCTTAATATTAAAAAAACAAACAACCCAATCCAAAAATGGGCCGAAGACCTAAATAGACATTTCTCCAAAGAAGATATATAGATTGCCAACAAACACATGAAAAGATGCTCAACTTCACTAATTATTAGAGAAATGCAAATAAAATCTACAATGAGGCATCATCCAAAAATCTACAAACAAATGCTGGAGAGGGTGTGGAGAAAAGGGAACCCTCTTGCACTGTTAGTGGGAATGTAAATTGATACAGCCACTATGGAGAATAGTATGGAGGTTCCTTCTAAAACTAAAATTAGAATTACCATATGACACAACAATCCCAGTACTGGGCATATACCCTGAGAAAACCATAATTCAAGAAGAGTCAAGCACCCCAATGTTCATTGCAGCACTATTTACAATAGCCAGGACATGGAAACAACCTAAATGTCCATCAACAGAGGAATGGATAAAGAAGATGTGATTCATTTATACAATAGGATATTATCAGCCATAAAAATGAACGGAATTGGGTCATTTGTAGAAACATGGATGGACCTAGAGACTGTCATACACTGTGAAGTAAGTCAGAAAGAGAAAAACAAATATCGTATATTAATGCATATATGTGAAACCTAGAAAAATGGGACAGGTGAACCTGTTTGCAAGGCAGAAATAGAGACACGGATGTAGAGAACAAACCTATGGACACCAAGGGGAGATAGTAGCATTGGGGGGACTTGTGGTGGGATGAACTGGGAGACTGGGATTGACATATATACAATAATATGTATAAAATTGATAAATAATAAGAACCTGCTGTATAAAAATATAAATAAAATTCAAAAAACAAAAAAGAGAGATAACCCAATGGGAAATCAATGTGATTATTAACTTGCAGGTAATTGGGGAATAATATACTGATAATTCTTCAATGTCTGTCATTCTGACTTTCACATGTCTTAAAACACAGAAATATTCTTGCAAATAAAATGTTATGCAGGAATTTAATAGATATGAAGCGTTCAAATCAAAGCTACCTTTTTTTTTTGAAGCAGGGTGAGACACCCTGTGGATTTCTGCTTGCCCCTCTCTCTGCTTGTGGGAGTTCTCAAGACACCCTGGGCCTCCAATAAACACAGTTTGAGAAGTAAAGTAGCAGTTGAATAAAGTAGGTCTATAGAGAGGTAGGAAGGGAAGGTGGCTTCCCTAATATCCACAGATGGAGATGTGGGGCCTGTAATTTCTAGACTAAGTCAATGTTCTGAAGCAGGGTACTTTCAAGGTGGAACTACTTATTACTTATCTTTTTACTTGAGGAATATTATAAGTGACAATATTTCTCATTGTTCAGCCTGGCTGAATAAACATTACGTGACCTACAATCATTTTTATATAGATACTACATTTATAACGAGCACTGAAAAAAAGTATCCATAACAAGATAGATGAAAAAATACAAAATATTCCTGTATTTTGAAGGCCACTAAACTATAAATGAACCACCATTACAATTTTACCTTGGGGAAATGACTTTTATTTAGCTTTCTTGTTACTTTGATTTCCTGCCAGTGTAATAAAGAGTATCTGAAAAGATGGCGGTGTTTGATAGCATCCCAGCACAGAAAAATGGAAAACATATTTGCCTGCACACAGACAGATGGGTTAGGTGACTTGCCTCAATGCTAAAGAGAAATAAATTAATTGGTCTTACTGAAGTCTTTGGGTTTTTTTTTTCATATCAGAAATGCCAAATGAGTCTGACATATGTGTCAGTCTCTTTATTTTGTAGGAAATAGAACTTGGCTTTTTAATCTGCAGAAATAAGCATTGGTGTATTCAGTGATGTCAATAGAAATGGTTTTTATTTATTTTTAAAACATTCAGTGGAAAAGTAATCCACAATTCTCTTTCATTTGCCAGATCTTCTAATGTCTGTGTTTCTAAATTGGGAGTTTATATCTTCAAGAAAAGAAATAATTCAAAGGGAGTGTGTTTTAAAAACCACAGTGATCAGAGAGAACATGAGGTTTTTGCAATGTGCCTCCTCTATACCCGTTTGAGGTATGTAAAGTTATGTGTAAACACAAGGCTCTAAAGTAGAGACCAGCAGACCATGTCCAAGGGACAAATCCAGCCCAGTACCTTCTTTTGTATGTTCCATGAGTCCAAAATAATTTTCATATGCTTTAATGATTGGAAAAAAATAAGAAGACTATCTGGTGGTATATGAAAATTACATAAAATTCAAATTTAAGTTTCCATAATTAAAGTGTTAGTTGGAACACAGCTAGGCTCATCTGTTGACATATTATCTATGGCAGCTTTCCTGCTATAATGGCAAAATCAAGTAGTTACTAAGGCTGTGATATTTACTACCTGGCCCTATCTGGGCCTTTGCAGAAAGTGTTTGTCAAACTATCTGAAAGTCTCAAATCTAGTAGGACCACAGGCTGCTTTGAGTTCCTTATTCTTTTATATTACCTTCTTTTTCACTCACCCATATATCCTATTGCTTTGATTTCTGCCTATACTATATAATATTTGTAATAAATAAAATTAAATTGATAAAGCATGGAACAAACAGGACCATCCAGATGTGTAAGTTTCTGTTCTTACATCATACCCTTTCGCTTCTCCTTGTGTACTAGCACCAGGGAATTCAAAATACACTGTGCAACTAACTTTGGCTTGATCCTCTGGGTGTTTCTAGCTATCAATCTTGCTTCTTTTCTTTCCATCTTAAAAGAATTCAAGATCAATTTCAAAGAAAATAATCAAACCTGTCAATTTCTTCATCCCTCCAGGCTATCATTGACTATATGTTATCTGATCCTTTCTTCCTGGGGAAACAGTTATGCCCTTTGTAATGTGATAAAACTACAATGAAGTACCCTCTCACTCCCATCAGAATGGCCATCATCAAAAAGTCTACAAATAACAAATGCTGGAGAGGGTGTGGAGAAACAGGAACCCTCCTACACTGTTGGTGGGAATGAAAATTGGTGCAGACACTATGGAGAACAGTATGGAGGTTCCTTAAAAAACTAAAAATAGAGCTGCCATATGACCCAGCAATCCCACTACTGGGCATATAACCAGAGAAAATGATCATTTGAAAAGATACATGCACACTAATATTTATAGCAACACTATTTACAACAGCCAAGACATGGAAGCAACCTAAATGTCCATTGACAGATGAATAGATAAAGAAGATATGGTATATATGTACAATGGAATATTACTCAACCATAAAAAAGAATAAAATAATGCCATTTGCAGCAACATGGATGGACCTAGAGATTACCATACTAAGTAAGTAAACCAGATGGAGAATGACAATATCATATGATATTGCTTATATGTAGAATCTAAAAAAATTACAAATGACTTATTTCAAAACAGAAATAGACCCACAGGCATAGAAAACAAATTCATGGTTACCTAAGGGGGAAAGGTGTGGGGTGGGGATAAATTAGGAGTTTTTGATGAACATATACACACTACTATATATAAAATAGCTAACCAACAAGAACCTACTTGTAGCACAGGAAACCATACTCAATATTTTGTAATAACCTATAAGGGAAAAGACTCTGAGAAGAAAAGAATATATATATGTACATGTATAACTGAATGTGCTGTACATTTGAAACTAACATGACGTTGTAAATCAATTAAACTTAAAAAATCTAAATAAAAAACAAAATATTCTTTGTAAAAAAATAATAAAACAAAACTTCAAAAACAAAAGAAAACAAAAAAAGACTCAGTCACAAACACACATGTCTTTAAGTCATTCTCTTTCCCCTAGGCACAAAGGTTCTCAGATTCCAGGGGCCCAAGACCTAGAATATAAAATAAAAGTGGCAGGGAAAAAAAACTATGCTTCTGATAGGGAAAAAAGACTTGCATTTTTTTTTTCTATTTTAAAACCTCCAGAGATCATAGTTCTAATCAAGATTTGGTGGGGTTTTTAAATTTGTTTTTATCTCCCCATGTCAAGCATCTCAGAATTGATATAAAATTGGACTAACCCATTTTCTTGAAAATATAAATGGATTTCCATTTTATATTGACATGGTGCATCTTTCAAAAATTGTTTACTATTTTTTGAGACTTCCCTGGCAGTCCAGTGGTTAAGACTCCATGCTTCCAACGCAGGGGGCATAGGTTTGATCCCTGGTGAGGGAACTAAGATCCCACATGCTGCAGCTGAAAAAAAAAATCTGTTTACTATTTTTTAACATACATTTTATTTTTAATATATAGATTTTCCAACTATGTTTTTTATCTATGTGTATTTGTGTGAGAAAGGAGTATTTCAAAATTTTTTAAAAGCCCTAATTCTGTTCATATACATTTTCAACTGCAGTCCACGTTGTATCCGCAAGACCAAAGGCTAATTAGAAATACTTGTCTTTATGTTCATTGCAGCACTATTTACAGTAGCCAGGACATGGAAGCAATCTAAATGTCCATCGACAGATGAATGGATAAAGAAGATGTGGCACATGTATACAATGGAATATTGCTCAGCCTTAAAAAGGAACGAAATTGAGTTATTTGTAATGAGGTGGATGGACTTGGAGACTGTCATACAGAGTAAAGTAAGTCAGAAAGAGAAAAACAAATACCATATGCCAACGCACATATATGGAATCTAAAAAAAACAGTACTGATGAACCTAGTGGCAGGTCAGGAATAAAGACACAGATGTAGAGAATGGACTTGAGCACACAGTGTGGGAAGGGTAAGCTGGGACGAAGTGAAAGAGTAGCATTGACATATATACACTACCAAATGTAAAATGGATGGCTAGTGGGGAGCTACTGCATAGCACATGGAGATCAGCTTGGTACTTTGTGACCACCTAGAGTGGTGAGATAGGGAGGGTGGGAGAGAGATGCAAGAGGGAGGAGGTATGGGGATATATTTATACATATAGCTGATTCACTTTATTGTACAGCAGAAACACAACACAGTAAAGCAATTATATTCTAATAAAGTTGTGAAGAAAAAAACAAAGAAATACATGCCTTTGATTATAACCCTGTTTTTCCTTTGAAGAAATGTTAATCTTCAAAATCCCTGCAGACAGATATGGAGCACAGATGTGCACAGCAGTAAGTGCACAATATGAGGCATGTACCTTATCTTCCAAAGTAGCAGTTGAAAATGACACTCAACCTAATTAGCTCTCAAAAATAATTTAGAAGGACAGGAATTGGAAGAAGAGTCAGAGCCAGACAGTATGTTAAGTTTTGAAATAAAAACATGTCTTCAGTAGAGAGTCTTAAAAAAGATTCATATGTGGGAATGAGAATGATTAAACAGCACTCAGGGTCAACCTCTACTGTGATTTAAACAGCCTCAGTTTTCTCAAAACTCTACAGATAGCTTGACAAGACTTTCCACTTCAACTATGGAACCCTATTTGCTCAGGGGTGTGCTCTGTCAGTTCTTTTGCTCTTGACCTCCACCTGTTTTGTTCCAGTATTTTAGTGCCACTCGTTCTTGTGCCTGTGATGTACTCATGGATTCTAACTCCACCGTCTCCTTTTCTTAATCTTGGTCTTTACTCTAGAGCATGTCTTTTCTGGACAGGGTTTCCTTGTTTGGGGTTGGACTTCTGAGAAAGTTCCCAGGGACATAACCTTATCTCCTTAGAAATGTCTAAGTCTATAATGACACCAACAAAGTTAATGACAGTCTGCATTCATGAAGGCTTGAAAATGCACCATTTTCTTAAAAACATTTTAGGATTTTTGCTGATGGTTTTGGTTTAATACCAGAGCTTTCCAGAAAGGCTGGTTTGAGAACATATCTGAAGTTATCTCCAAAAAGAAAATTTCCTAAAATTTTAAGATAATCAAACAAAACAAACAAAAACAAACAAACAAACAAAAAGGATAAAGAAGTATTGGGAATTATTGAAAGAAAAGTCAATGAACCTCTATTTAGTGAAAATATTCTCTGCATTTACATCTTATGTGCATACGTACACAAAGACCTATTTAAATATATATTTATAAAAATAAATTGTATAATCTAAATTCCTAGGACATGTGGTCATTCATTTCTTCAAGAACTACTGATTTAGAATACTGTAAACTTTGGTAAACACATTTATTTCCACTCTTTAATATGTAGAGGGAAAAAAAAGGTCATTTTTGTCTTCACAATTATTTAAATGGATTGAAAGAGATGTTCAGACATGATGAAATTTTCTCTGTTCAGCACATTATTTAACTTTAAAGTGTTACTCTATTATTTTGGTGAAATACAGAACCCCTTATCCAACCTCGACATATCACTGGGTTTGGATGGCAGCCTAGGTTTGAATTCTGATTCCAGCCTTTACTAGCTGTGTGGCCATGGACAACTTATCTAACCTGATTCCATTTCCACATGTGTAATATATGGATAATACTGCAAAAACCTATAGTGTGGGTCAAAATGAGCTCATGTTGGTTGAACACACTGTAAAGTAGACTTAGTACCAATCATTGCCCTTCTACACCTTTTCCCTGAAAAGGGTTATTATTTCATCCTCCTTTCCGTGTTAGTCCTGAAAATTGGCCCATCTTTAAGTTGCTCCCTAGTTCTTCTCAGATATACCCGTTCTGGCTTCTACTTTTTGCTGTTCAAGTTACCCATAAATTTGTATTTCAAGATGACTTGTATTTTGTAATGAACCACGGAAAGATGCCACGAGTGGGAAGCAGCCCATTCTTTCCCTCTTGTTACCGTTTTTACCTTCTGCAAAAAGATTGCCCTCAGCTAAGAAGAATCATGCTCTCTCCATGAAAGAGCACAATGTTGAGGTAATGTTTACATTCTGAAGTTTCTCTCAGAGACATTGACTTGACCAGAATCATATTTTCCAGCTTTGAAAAACATATGCCCACATTTCTCTTAAATCAAACTTCTGCTCTCTGTACAACTCGAGACAAATATAATGTTTTATGCACAAGAAAGTCTTTTTATCCTTCTCAACTATGACCGTTTATTGAATTAATTTTGTAAGTAAGCAGACATTTAGAGATTTTCCTTTCTCACCACTCAGATTTGCTTGATCTTATTATTCAGTGATATGCCCATCAATCTGATATACACACAAACACATATTGTGTGTGTGTGCATGGGAGAGAGAGAAGGGAGGTTTATTACAATAAAATGTTCTGTGTGTGAGAAGAACAGGTCTCATTAATGTAGTAAAATTTTTTATAATAATTAGTTTAATAAATTATATTTTATATAGTATTTATAATTATAATTTTTAACAAAAAGCCCTATCAGTTTACCTCTCTAAACTGATCTGGAAATAACTGAATATGTAGATATCAATTTATATTTTTATATTTCTTAATCCCTCTTCCTGATTGGCACAAATAGGGTAGACATTGAGTGCTTTTCCTACCAGCCAGAGGTTTGGGAATCTCTGCATTGGAATTTCACTCAGAAACCCATGGTTACATTGGCTGCTACTCAAAGGAGAGAAGCCAAAAAACAGCTTGCTTCCATCTGGGTAAATAGACTTTAGCCTGTCATTTCTGAAAGCAGAAACATATTAATTACCAAGAGGAGATCTCTGCAAAGTTCTGAAGAGAAGAAGTGAGAAAATTTTTAAAGTGGTGATTGCCGGTTAACTTCATAGCCTCCCTAATGCAAAGGTGATGCTATGTTTTGTCAAACCTATTGTCACCCAGTTAGCATTTGCAGCTCTCCTTTCTGAGACTCCTCAAGCCTGGAAGAAGGGGTGCATCAAAGCTATGCTTCTTTTTAGTTATTTAAAATAGGTTGCAGCTTTTTGATTTCATAAGAAGCTGAGGTTCACAAGGTATATTAACTTGAAGCAAACAGAGAGTTTTATTCAGTTTCACCCTGAATGTAAACAAAGCTGGTTTCCCTAAAGAAAGAATCAGGTCATGAATCTATGACCTCACAGTTTTGTTCCCACTTAACTATTGTGAAAGCTAAGTGCAAATAACTGAATGCTTGTGTCACCCCAAGGCATGTGTTGAAATCCTAACTCCCATTGTGATGATATTAAGATGTGGGGTCTTTGAATTAGTGTTCTTATAAGAGAACCCAGAATGTTCCCTTGCTCTGTTTCTGCCCTGTGAATGTATAAGAAAAGGGCAGTCTGCAACCAGAAAAGTGCTCTCACCAGAAACTGACCATGCTGGCACCCTGATCTCAGACTTTCAGCTTCCAGAACTGCAAGAAATAAATTTCTGTTGTTTATAATGCATGCAGTCTATGGTATTTTGTTATGGCAGCCCAAACTAAGACATTAAGTATTTACTTTAAATAAAATATTCTGACTTGGTTGGATAGTGTTGACTGTTACATGTCTTATCTTTTACACTGGAATTACAGGGGAGACAAAGTTCATCCTTGTATACACAAACTGAGTCTAATGTACGTGTCTGTGCTTTCTCTTCATAATCTGAGCTTAATTTCCACCATCTTGACTTTATCAACTGTACTTTTCTGCTCAAGATATCCCTTAGCTATTGTAAATCCTCTCTGTATGTTGTTCGTTTCATGCATCAAATCATAGGGTCCTTGAATATTAGGATGAAGGAATTAGATATTCTATCCCTAGCCATCCAGGAAATATGATAATGACATAAGGTAATTGATTTTTTAAGTCTTGTTGGAGATTATTTCAAGGGTAGAGCAATCTGACAACTCCCTGCATCCTCTAGTTTCTCCATTCTGTTTGATAATGTATCTGTAACATTGTCCCAATCTGTCAAGATTTGTACTTTTAATTGGTTGGGCAGTCTCATTTCACGTCAGTAATTCATTCATGCATGCGTTTAATATTTCATGAGTGTTTACTGTGTCTGTGCCAGGCACTGAGGCTACAGTCATAAACAAGTTATGCTCTTAGGTTCCTTGTGGTGTTTGCAGTCTCTACTGTATCCTGTTCCCTTGGTCCACATTTCCTACCTGTTTTCATCTTTTTTTCTGGTTATGACCTCTTGCCTTATGTTGCCTTAATACTTGCGTCTTTGCTGTGATATCATTCTTCAAGGATTGACTTGGTTCCTGCCGTGGATGTCATGGGCACTGACTTCAAACTGACACAGATAGGCTCAACTCAACTGTCTCAAGTCCTCCAGACCTCAGAGCCTCTCTCAGCAGCAGGAAAATGCCCAGGCTTCACACTGGCATCAAAGTGGATGTTTGTGGCAGAGATGAGGACTTGGGCTCCAGTTTATGTAAGTGTTCAGGCCTGGGGTCTACCAGAAGGCTCTTCTCACACCTGCTGTGGGTCTCAGCCCCTGGAGTCTTCGTGAAACAGAAATATTTGCACCTTCCTGATGATGTAACTAAAGCCCATGTTATTTTCTGCTTGAGGTCATCTTGGTATCCTCCTGTCGTCCCACCCCCCAAAAACAAACTTGCTTTGTCGGAGACCCTTTGGGATCAGAATTCTTGATAGTTTACTGATCTTATGTGTGGTTCATTAAAAGTCACTTTTTAAAAAGTCCATCAGATGATGTAATTAAAAGGCAGGATTCTGGAGGTCATTGAGCAATTTCTTGACAATAGAAAGTTTGGGCAGCTGGAACGAAGGATCCTTCTGATAGGAGGTATGAAATTTAGAATCTGAAACTTGTGATAAGAGAGAAAAGAAAATCTAATAGCTGTTGAGTTAGGTGTAAACAATCCAGGAGGCTTCCTTTTCAGAAGGGGTTTGGGGGAAAATTGAAATTGCACTATGTGCATTCTCCTGAATATACTAATCTAAAATAAATTCTAATATTAAAATTAACTTTTCATTTTTTGCCCATAGAAAAGGAAGTGCCAACTTTCTCTCACTCATATCTTCCTCAAGCAAGTATTCAATATATAATAAGAATAGTGCTGAGATTGAGGTATTAAAACATAAGGTTTTTTTTCAGAGAAATGAAAATATGATAAGAAAAGACATCTTTCTCCAGAGAGAAACTTCAGGATGAGTGATGCTGAAATTTGAGTTTCAGAACGAAAATGTACAAAGAAAAACACATCAAAAGATGACAGACGTCTATCTACCACACGGAGAAGAAAACTTCTGGATTAATCTTCTTTTCTTAGAAAGCACCATGTTAAATCTGTGAAATAAATGTTGGTCAATCATGAGAAACTGGTTTAGGTCCCATGCTAAATTCTGGTGAAGCCGTTTCTTTTCCCTTCTTTATTTATTGCAGCTTGGGAAGCAGGCTTTCACTGAAGTGTTGGGGAGGGTGGGGAGGGAATGAATGATGGAGTGAGAAAAGCTGGCAGCAGGACTGAGGTATTATGCAGGTGTTGACCGAGCAGTGACTCAGCGCCTGAAGGAGAGTCACTTGGAGAGAAGGATAGGCTCTGTCTGCTGTCAGACCAAACCCCACAAGCACACTGTCCAAACCCCGTCCAACACCAGCACTGAAGGACAGAGGTGGGCTAGCTCTGCATCTTCTTCCATAATGGGATCATAGAGCATAGAGCCTACATTTTAGTGGGTTGGTCATTCTCATTGCTTTGTTCATAACAGTCCCATTTGATGTCTATCAACATGACATAAAAAGTGCTTTATTTTCTCAACCTCAAAATATCCCAGTTTGGTAAAAACAATTGAACTGTCATCCTAATTTTCTGAGGCCTTCATTTTCTTTAAAATTATGTTTGATATTCATTACAAATTTTTAAAAAATGGATGGAGGGACATTCAAGGAGTTTATAGTCATATGTGATTAACATACAAACCACTACACATAAAATACATAAGCAACAAGGATTTGCTGTATAACACAGGGAACTATATTCAATATCTTGTAATAATATACATTCTTTTCCATTACATTTCCTGTAATGGAAAAGAATCTGAAAAAACATATACATATATATAAAACTGAACCACTTTGCTGTACAACTGAAATTAACACAATGTTGTAAATCAGCTATACTTCAATTAAAAAAAAAGTTTACAGTGGGATTTTTTGCAACAAAAACCTTTTTAAATAAGTAAGCCCAGCTAATAAGTAGGTCCAGCTAACTCACAAAATTGTACATGGCTGAAAATAAAACTTTTGATCAAAATTTATGTGTGTGTGTAAATAAGCTATGTGTGTAAAATACATGTACCTAGATATATGTGTAAATCTTATATATATATATTTCATATTATATGACATGTAACACTGTTATATATCATAATTTGTATTTCATATGTACATATCTAGATATAAACACATGTTCGTACATATACATACACACACCACATACACACATATACCCTAAAAGTGACTTTGTGGTCCATTTAAAACAAACTGCTGCACATGTAATTATTCAATGAAAAAAATAAGCGTTGTAGGTTTTTAAATAATGAGGAAAATATTTCAGATAAGAGTGCGACTGCAAGTGACATATTTTCTTCAATTGCAGGCATATAGAACACTTTCTATGCAACACACAGAGAAGAAAGCATTTTCTGGGTAAATTAAGGTAGAAACTGTATGTATATTTTATACAATTATAAGAGAAATACAACTCCAGTCTTTTCTCACTTTTGAACGGTTAAAAATAAGTGAGAGAAGAGATGGCTAGTGCTGTAGTAAAGGTGTTAACAAAGATTCGAAGTAAAGATTAAATTTGGGGGAGCTGTAAAAGCATTTGAGAATATGCTACAATTAGTATTTCAGTAATATTTCAAAAACATTCCCAGCTCCACGTGAATGTGAATTACAAGTGATATGAAATAACAAAATCCATGTGTAAAACAGATCCAGGTATTTGGCGAATAGATTCCTGATCAGATGATTTATACATTCTCTAGCGTGGTAAAAACCACTGGAGCAGTAGTTGTACTGTCAATAAGATATATGAATATGTGTGTGTACACATTTACTTATGAGAATAAATGCATAAGTGTATGAATGGATTTGTGTGTGTTAATACAGATGATAATTTAACTGTACTCATACTAAAGGCACAGAATTCATCTTGCTTAAAACTGATATGCTGTTTCTTCATGTTCCTCATCCAATTGATATAAAGGAACATTCATTTAATCTAATCTGATTTAGGACTATCCAAACTAATATTCTAAGTAATCCCTTTAATCAATATCATTTTGTAGGTACTTAGCCTCATAGATTCTGTTCCTTCTCTTCTGCTTGTACCCAGTGTGGCATCTGATTGTTTGGAGGAAGAAGGGCATCTGTGACCTTCTGCTTTGGAGTGACAGCATCCTTTCTGTGTCTTTGGGGTCCTTACTAGCCTTGGCTGAGATGCGACTCATCTGGTATTCTTTTTCTTTCCAGTTTTATTGAGAAATAATTGGCATGTATCACTGTGCAAGTTTAAGGAACACAGTATGATCTACATATATTGTGAAATGACTCAGGTTCAACTAACATCTGTCATCTTATATAGACAGAATAAAAAGAAGGAAAAATTAAAGAAAAGAAAAAAACAGAAAAAATTTCCATGTGATGAGAATTCTTAGGATTTATTCTCGTAACTTTCCTATATATCACAGAGCAGTGCTAACTATAGTCATCATGTTGTATATTACATCACCAGTACTTATTAATATAGTAACTGGAAGTTTATACCTTTTCATCACCTGCCTCCCATTCCCCCTCACCCCACCCTCTGCCTCTGGTATTCTGGTAACCACAAGTCTGACCTCTTTTTCTATGAGATTTTTGTTGTTGTGTTTGTTTTTGTTTTGTTTTGTTTTATAGATTCCGCATATAAGTGAGATCATATAGTATGTCTTTCCTTGTCTTATTTACTTAGCATCATGCCTTCAAGGTCCATCCATTGTAATTGCAAATGGTAGGATTTTCTCATTTTTTATGACTAATATTCCATTGTATATACATGTTACATCTTCTTTATTCAGTTCATCCATATATGGACATTTAGATTGTTTCCATATCTTGGTTATTGTAAATAATGTTGCAATAAAATTTGAGGCTGCAGATATCTTTTTAAGTTAGTGTATTCATTTTCTTAGGATATATTCCCAGAAGTGGAATTGTTGGATTTTATGATATTTTTTAATTTTTTGAGGAAACTCTATAGTGTTTCCCATAGTGATTGTACTAATTTTCAATCCCACCAACAGTGCACAAGAGTTCTGTCTTCTCCACATCTATGCCAACATTTGTTACCTCTTATCTGTTTGATGATAGCCAAAGACTGATTCAGGCTTGGTAAGTTTCTAAGAATTTTTCAGTTTCTTCCAGGTTGTCCAGTTTGTCATCATATAGGTGTTCATAGTAGCCTCTTATAATTCTTTGTATTTCTGTGGTAACTTCTCCTTTTTCATTTAGAATTTTGTTGACTTAGGTTCTTTCTCTTTTTTCTTTGGTTAGTCAAGCTAAGGGTTTGTGAATTTTATCTTTTCAAAGAACCAACTCTTAATTTGGTTATTTTTCCTATTGTTTTTCTGTTCTCTATTTCATTTATTTCTGCTCTCACCTCAAATCATTTCCTTTCTTCTACTAATTTTGGGCTCAGTTTGCTCTTCTTTTTCTAGTTCCTTAAGGTGTACAGTTAGGTCATTTATTTGGGATCTTTCTTGCTTCTTAATGTAGATGTTTATAGATATGAACTTCCTTCTTAGAACTGCTTTTGCTGCATTCCATAAGTTCTGGTCTATCCTGGAAAATGTTCCATGTGCACTTGAGAAGTATGTGTATTCTGCTGTTGTTGGATAAAATGTTCTATATGTGTCTGTTAGGTCCATATGATCTATAGTGTTGTTCAAATCACTGTGTGCTAATTGATTCTCCGAATGATGTATCCACTCTTGAATAAGTGGTATTAAATCTCCAGCTATTATTGTATTACTCTTCATTTCTGTTAGTTTTTGCTTTATATATTTAGGTGTTCTGATATTGGGTCCATAAATATTTACAATTTGTATATCTTCTTGATAAAGTGACCCCTTTATCATTATATAATGATCTTCTTTGTCTCTTTTTATTACCATTTTTAGTTTAAAAATGTTTACTTTGTCTTATATAAGTATAGCTACCCCTGATTTTTTGTTGTTGTTGTTACCGTTTGCTTGAAATGTCTTTTTCTATCCCTCACTCTCCATCCATGTATATCTTTAAGGCTAAAGTGAGTCTCTTGTAGGCAGCATATTGTTGGACGTTATTTTTGTTTTTAATCCAACCAGCCATTCAATGCCTTTTGTTTGGAGAATTTAATTCATTTATGTTTAAAGTAATTATTGATAAGTAAGGACTTACTATTGCCATTTTGTTAATTGCTTTCTGGTTGTTTTGTAGGTCCATTGTTCTCTCTTTTCTTATCTGCTGTCTTTTTTTGTATGTTTTGATGTCTTTTTGTATCAGTGTGCTTTGACTTTAACATTTTCTTCTGTGTAATTACAAGATCTTCCCTTGTGGTTACCATGAGGCTTACATAAAATACCTTACATTTATAACACCTTATTTTAAACTGATAACAAGTTAACTTTAATAGAATTCATATACTTTACATTGTTACTTTTTCTACCCCTCACATTTGAAGTTATTTTTGTTACAATTTACATGCTTTTTGTATTGTGTAAGTAATAACAGTTTATTGCATTTATTATTATTTTTCTGTGTTCTTCTTAACTTTTAAACTAGGTTTGTAAGTGAGTTATGCACCACTATTACCATGCTGCAGATCTAACTATGACTATATATTCACAATTACCAATGAAATTTATGCTACCTTTTTGTGTTTTTGTGATGATAATTAGTGTTCTTTCACTTCCACTCAAAGAACTCCTTTAGCATTTTGGTAAGGCAGTTCTGGTGGTAAAGAAATCGCTCAGCTTTTGTTTGTTTGGGAAAGTCTTTATCCCTCCTTCATTTCTGAAGAATAGTTCTGCAGGGCTTAGTATTCTTGGTTGACAGTTATTTTCTTTCAATATTTTGAATATGTCATCCCTTCCTCTCCTGGTCTGAAAAGTTTATGTTGATAAATCTGCTGACAGACTTATGGAGGTTTCCTTATTTGTAATCTATCTCTTTTATCTCTCTGTTATTGCATTTTTTGTTTTGTCTTTGACTTTTGACAATTTAATTATAATGTGTATTGATGTGGCCCTAGTCAGGTTCAACCTATTTAAGATCTTTTGAACCTCATAGATCTGGATGTCCATTTCTTTCCCCAGGTTCATGGAGTTTTTAATTATTTTTGCTTTAAATACACTTTCTACCCCTTTCTCTTTCTCTTCTCCTTCTGGAATTCCCATAATATGAGTATTGTTTCTTTTCATTGTGTCCCACAAGTTTAGTAGGGTTTCTTTATTTTTTAAATCCTTTTTACTTTTTATTCCTCTCACTGGATATTTTCGAATATCCTGTGCTCCAGGTTGCTGATTCTTTCTTCTCCATTCTTAAGTCTGCTTTTGAAACTCTCTATTGAATTCTTCAGTTCATTTATTTCATTTTTAACTCTAGGATTTCTATTTTGTTTTGTTTTGAAGGTTTCTACTGCTTTGCCAATTTTTTTTTGTTTGTTTTATTCCTGCATTGTTTCCTGAATTTCACTTAGTTTTAAGTCTGTGTGTTCATATAGTTCATGAAACTTCTTTAAGAGGATTATTTGGAATTCTTTTTCTGGTAGTTCACAGATTACAATTTTTTAGGATCAGTTTTTGGAGCTTTATTAGTTTTCTTTGGTGGTGTCATATATATATATATATATATATATATATATATATATATATATATATATATATATATATATGATCCTTAATTCCTTACATTGGTATCTGCACATTTGAGTAAACAGGTTCCTCTTCCAGACTTTACAGGTTTGCTTTTGGGAGAGACAAATTTTCACCGATCAGCTCAGTTTGGGTTTCTGGCATGTCTGCTACTAATATTTTGGGGCAGGCAGGCCTTGCTATTATGGTCTATTTTGGGGTGAAGCAGTGTTTAAGCTCTGGGGTTGAAGGTGGGAGTGTGCCACTGGCTGAAAACAGTTGGATAGGACTGCTGGCTTGGTTCTCTACCCACCTGAGACTCTAGGATGGACTCCATGGTTGCCTGTATTCTATGGTCCAGCTTACTAGATGGTTGGGACTGGATACTATATTTACTTGGCATATAAAGTTACAAATTAGTGTCCCTGCACTGGCAGGGCAGCAGGATGGGACCCAGGGTCTGTACAGCTTTTTTGGGGCCCTAAATTAGGCAAGAGTATGCACTAAATTCCCTGGTCAGATGAGGCCACCAGTTTTTCTTTGCAGACATTAAAGCCACAAGCTATGCTCTCTGTTCAAGTGCCACTGTAAGCAGGGCTGTTGGGTGGAATAACAGAACTTCCCATGTGCTCTGGTTAGGATCCCTGGTTGGGCAAGCTGGAGGCTGTATTCAGCTCTGAATGAATGCCCAGGTGCATTGGAAGAAGCAGCTGTAAAGCTGGTAAAGCTCTCTGCATGGGGTTGCACTGGCCTGGGGGGAGGGCAAGGTGGTGTCTATGCATCTCCTTCTCTTATCCTGCTAATGCAGCCTTGCTTTGTCTCATGGTTCGAGGGGGGTGCTTCAGCATCATCCTTATGTTCTAGGATTCTCTTGGTGTTGTCTGTTCTTGAATAGTTGTTAGTTGTTCTACTAGTGAGGGGGAACAAATTCAGGAATGACCTATATTGTCATAGTGGTAATTTCACTCTCTTGGCATTCTTTTGGTTATGGTGTATCTGGTCGTATTATTTGGCATTCTGTTAATATCTACTGCTGACATTGTGCCTGAAACAATCATGACCTTTTTTATCTTGACCTGGCCATGGCCAGCTGCTTCTATCTGCAGAAATACTCCAAACCTCTTGCTTACTCTGTATCAACCTCTGTGAGTCGCTGTCCATCACCATTTGTTCTCCTGGTTCCGAGAGCTCCTCTCCGATGCCTGGATGTCATTGCCTTTGCCATATGCTGTCCATGTGCACCAATGGAATTTATATCTGTAGAGACAAAACACATTTTCTCTTGATTGCTGATAGATGAGTTGTCATTTTAGGATTTTGCTAGTTGGAAACACTAAAATTACTGGAAATAACTTCACCTTTTTAAAATACAAAATAAAATTAGGCATATCATTTGTCTAAGAGTAAACTATTTCTATAAAGGAATTGTTTTTCAATCTTAAGATTTTTTGTTCTCTTTCTCTCCAGATACATGTACTCATTCTAAGCTAACAAAGATTTTGTTTGCACCTCATTTCAATCATTGGCACTGTAAGTGTTTGATACAGTTGAAAGAGCACTGAATTTGACTTTGCACTTATTGCTATGGTAAGCTTGGGCAATTAATTTAGCCTTGGTTAATTGCCTTGGTTTGTTAATTTGTAAAATGAGCATAATGTCTGCCTCGAAACATAGCTGTGAGATCAAATACACAAAAGACTTGGTACATGACAAATAGTGTCCTTTATTTCATTTTCTTATTTATTGAAACCTTATAAATATATATATTGATATGTGTCTTATAGATTACATTTTAATGAAATTAAGCTTTAAAGTAGGAAGAAAAATCCTACTACTTTACCATATCAACAATATAATGTGTTCCTTTCCATATTTTGTCTATATACATACACTTTTAGAGATAAGATCAAAGTACAGATAGTTTGTATTTTCCATATTTATTTAACATTAAATGATAATTGTTTAACATTGTTATATAAGCTTTATGATATCAACTAAATAGCTTTATATGTTGAAGAATCATTATTAATATTTCCCCAATATTGAACTTTTAAATTATTTCTAAATTTTGTCATACCACCCCACACACATATACATAAAACTTTTCTAAGTACCTGCAAACGCACACATATACATAAAACTTTTCTAAGTACCTGCAAACACACAAGCACCCTGTACTGAAAGATTTATGAAGAGTTATGTCTCTGCACAGGGAACTATGTGTCCTTGACATGTTTGTCCTGTGTGTATATATATATATATATATAAAACTCCTGGATACTTTTCGTTTTCAGTGCTTATTTATGATGCTAACCATAGTTTCAATAAGAGCAGCAGCTAATTTGGAACTTTACCAAAGCCTGAAAGATAGCCAATCACCAGATCTTCCTTTACCTTATTAGCAATTGTTCAAACCCCTGCAGAACTTATCCAATGCAGCATTGGATAAGTTCTGGAGGTTGAGAAGGGAGGAAACAAGTGATAGCACTATGCTGAATAGCAGCTCTTACTTCTGCAGAGTAAAAATCTTGAACTCTAGAAAGAAACTGATGAAGTTGTTAAATGGAGACCTGGCACCACATGCCACCTGACTAGCTGAGCACCAGCTTACAATACCCTTCCCTGGGTGCAAACACACTGGGGTTCACCTGCAAGGCCTCAGACATTTGTGCATCAGTGAGAAGAGATGAAGGATGTCCAAATGGCCAACTAGGCAGCTGGGCCTTGCCTGTAGCTGACACATTTAGCATTCCTAGTTAAGCAAGTGTCCTTTGGGTTAAATATAATTAATCTCCTTCTAAGTGTCAGGAATAGGGTGGTTGCATGTGTTTTTAGACAAGATAAAGAGGACAATTATTCCATATAGTGCAGTAAAGAGTAGATATAATTGATTATAAGGCAGATGGAAATAAGAAGAGAAGGGCTTTTTGAACAGAAACTATCTAGAAATTTGAGGAAGATACAAGGACATCCCATGCATAGAGTATTCTATTTTTAAAATGCTTCAAAAGCACCTAGAAAGCTTCCAAAATTAGTTTCCATTAGCAATAGAAAATAACAATCTTCTTAAGAAAAAATATCTGACTTTTATAACTGTAAAGTGATACTTATTACTGTTTTAATTTTTATTTATTTGCAAACTTTTGAGGTTAAACATTGTGTCCTCTGCCCCAAACAAACTCTACAATTGAATTTTTTGAGTTGAAAATAATTTGGAAATAATCTGTTTTCACCTCCAAACCCATTTTTACAGCTAAGGCACCTGAAGTCCAGAAATTTATAATTGCTTAGGCCACTTAGACTAGAGATGAGAATCCAAGTATCTTGAAGCACACCCATGTACACGTTCTATTCAGAAAAGTTGTACAAAATCTATTTCCAAAGATGGTCAAATTGGGAAAATTTTGTCTGTCATTTTTCACAACAACCTAATTTTTCTGACTCACAGTTTCCACTTTTTTTACCCTGATGTAGTGTTTGTGTCCATCTGAACATGGGCTGAGAAAGCTTGGTATTAATTCTTCTTTAAATGTTTGGTAGGATCCACCAGTGTTACCATCTGGACCTGGACTTTTCTCTTTTGGAAAGTTTTTGATTACTAATTCAATTGTAACTGGTCTGTTCATATTTTCTATTTCTTCATGATTCAGTTTTGGTAAGTTGTATGTTTCTAGGAATTTATTTCTTCTAGGTTATCGAGTTTGTTGGTATATAATTGTTTATAGTGGTCTTTTATGATCCTTTGTAGTTCTGTGGTAACATTTGTAATGTCTCTTCTTTCATTTCTGATTTTATTTATTTGCATCTTCTCTCTTCCTTTCTTAGTCTAGCTAAAGTTTTGTCAATTATGTTTATCTTTGAAAAACAGCTCTTAGGGCTTCCCTGGTGGCACAGTGGTTGAGAGTCCGCCTGCCGATGCAGGGGGTGCGGGTTCATGCCCCGGTCCAGGAAGATCCCACATGCCACGGAGAAGCTGGGCCCGTGAGCCATGGCCACTGAGCCTGCATGTCCGGAACCTGTGCTCCGCAACGGGAGAGGCCACAACAGTGAGAGGCCCGCATACCACAAAAACAAAAAAAAGCAAAAAAACCCCCAAAAAACAGCTCTTAGTTTCATCAATAGTTTCTATTGTTTTGCTGATCTTTATTTTATTTATTTCTGCTCTGATCTTTGTCATTTCCTTCCTTGTGCTAACTTTGGGCTTAGTTTGTTTTCTTTTCCTAGTTTATTGAGGTGTACAGTTAAGTTGTTTATTTGAAATCTTTCTTTTTCTTAATGTTGGCATTTATTCTAATGAACTTCACTTTCAGAACTGTTTTTGCACCATCCCATAGGTTTTGATATGTTGTGTTTCCATTTTTGTTTGTTTCAAGATATCTTTTTATTTTCCTTTCAATTACTTCTTGACCCATTGGCTGTTCAGTAGTGTGTTGCTAATTTCCACTCATTTGTGAATTTTCCAGTTTCCTCCTGTTATTGATTTCTAGTTTCATACCATTGTGATTAGAAAAGATACTTCATATGAGTCCAGTGTTCTTAAATTTGCTAAGACTTGCATTGTGACTTATCATATGAGATTGGTCTGTGTGTACTAGAGAAAAAAATGTGTATTCTGATTCTATTGGATGAAATGTTCTGTATATGTCTGTTAGGTTCATTTAATCTACAATATGGTTCAAATCTAATTTTTCCTTGTTGATTTTCTGTCTGATTGACCTATCCATTATTGAAAGGTGGAATATTGAACGCCCCTGCTATTGTTGTACTGTAGTCTATTTCTCCTTTCAGATCTGTTAGTATTTGCTGAATATATTTAGGTATCCTAGTGTTGGGTGCCTATATATTTACAATACAATTGTTATATTTTCTTGATGAATTGACACCTTTATCATTATATAATGACATTTTTGTCTCATTACTGTTTTTGACATAAAGTCTATTTTGTCTGATATAAATATAGTTATTCCTACTCTCTTTTAGGTTCTCCTTGCATGAAATATTGTTTTCATTCCCTTCACTTTGAGCCTATTTGTATCCCTAAAGCTGAAGTAAGTCTCTTGGAGTCAGCATATAGTACAGTCTTGTTTTTTTAATCCATTCAATGACTCCATGTCTTTTGATTGGAAAATTCAATGCATTTACATTTAGAGTAATTATCAATAGGTAAGGACTTACTAATGCTGGCTTTTCATATTTCCTTTATTCCTCTCTTGCTGCATTCTTTGTGAATTGATGATTTTTCCCTAGTAGGGTGCTTTGATTTTCTTCTTTTTATCTTTTATGAATCTACTGTAGGTTTTTACCTTGTGGTTGCAATGAGGCTTACATAAAACTTATTAAAGATATAACAGTCTATTTTATACTGATAACATTTTAACTTGATTTGCATCCAAAAATTTCATTATTTTAGTCTCCCTTCTTTTATTTTTTTAAATTAGTTTTTATTGGAGTATAGTTGATTTACAATGTTGTGTTAGTTTCTGCTGTACAGCAAAGTGAATCAGTTATACATATACATATATCCACTCTTTATTAGATTCTTTTCCCATATAGGCCATTATAGAATATTGAGAAGAGTTCCCAGTGCTATACAGTAGGTTCTTATTAGTTATCTATTTTATATAAAGTAGTGTGTATTTGTGGAATGAAAAAAAATGATACAAATGAACTTATTTACAAAACAGAAATAGAGTCACAGTTGTAGCAAACAAACTTATGGTTACCAAAGGGGAAGGGAGGAGGAGGACAAATTGGGAGATTAAGATTGACATATACACTCTTTTATGTTTTTGATGTCATGATTTACATCCTTTTGTACTGTGTATTCATTAACAAAATATTGTAGCTATAGCTATTTTCATACTTTTGCTTTTTAACCTTTACATTATAGTGAAATAGATAACATAACACTATACTAAGATATTAGAATATTCTGACTCTTACTATATGCTTACTCTTACCAGTGTGTTGTATATTTTTCTATGTTTTCATGTTACTAATTAGTGGATAGTTTAGATACTCTAGCTTTATACTATAGGTTAAGTTAAGGCTAGTGTCAAATTTTTTCTAACAAATCCTTGGCTCAGCAATTTGGCATACATGCTGGCAAATGGAACTGGTCATTATTATAGAAAGAGTCAATTTTCTGGTCCCATGTAGACAAAGTCAAAGCCAGTTTATTTTGCATAAGTCTCAGTTTTTGAAGAGATATATGAATGGTGTCAGGGGAAATAATACAATATGCTGGATCCATAGTGAGAATGCAATAAATAAATACAATATGCTGGATCCATAGTGAGAATGCAATAAATATTTCTTTAAATGAGTTGGATTTTAGCCAAAAGTATGCATCATATTCATCAACAGGAAAACAAGCCACAACATTGCTTGGAGCATATGAAAAGTTGCCCTGGCAACTTTCATCTATTTAGTGGTCATATTGATCCTACATCACGTTGATTTCCTACAGAGTTAATTTCTCACTTCTTCAGATTGTAATGTCAGCACAGTTGTACATCTTTCTTGTTCTTACCCAAAAATATAATCACAGTCTATATTCCAATAGCTAAAATGCATAAAACCTATCACTCAGTTAAAACTCTGTTCCATTTTGACAATCGTAAGAATCGTTAATAAGTTGGAAAATGCTTGTGCAACATAGTTTAAGGTCATTTTATTTTATAGCATTGTAAAGTAAAAGTACACCACTGATGAAGTTTGATATCTAGGCTTTGAGGATGGAAAGTATCTGTAGACTAGATTAAAGAGATTATATCAGAGATTATAGGACTGGGTTTAGAAGGAAGATTTGAGGATCAACAACTCTTAGGAATCCTAAAAATATGTAGCCCTTCTCCTAATCAAGTCCACTTGGATGTGATTTAAGAATTGCTAACAGCAAGCTGGATGATCTTAGGAAAACCACAACTTTTCTGGGCAACAACTTCAACTGCCAAAGAAGCACAAACCTCAAGATTGTTGTGAGAATGTAATGAGGTACCGTTCTTATCACTGGAAACACACTAGAAACCAAGTATAATAATATGACTAAAGTGGCTGGTAAATAGTTGCTGCCTCAAGCCCCCCTATTTCTTACCTGCACTCTCTGGTCAAGTCCACCTCTTTCTTGAGCCCCTTCCTACCTAATCAGTGTGCATAACCAATAGTTGTTCAACATTTTGATTATTACCTCTTTACAACAAGGTTATATACATAGCACAGACCCAGTGAATGATTGCTAACTAGCTAATAATCCACGTGGAAGTAATTTCAATTGTTAGTTATGACATATAATTATGAAACATTATTTTATATTTTCAAATATATAATCATTTTGAGGCTGTTTTCCCTTAAAAATATATTATGATTAATATAATTTGTTTTCAAATATACATAAGAGACACTAATGAAAAAGTATGGGAACAAAAGTCACACCAGCTAAAATACAGAATTTCAGCCGTGTGCTAGATTTGGAGAGTGCCATGGATCTGCCAAAGTAGCTTTTCAGAAGCCAGATGTCACTGCTGGGGAAATACTTACCACTCCTGCTCATTTAATTCTCAAATTACTAATTAGCCTTAGCCCACACAGAACTAAAAGTATGCACTGAGAAAAGATGTCTTGACTTTCAGTTCTACTTAAATTTCACACCTTTTGCTGTTACTCTTGTTGGTGCATCCTTTCTTCCTGGGTTCTTCCCCTCTGCGCCCCTGTCCTCCCTTACTCAGTGTTCATGTGTAGAGTTAATCAAATGTCGCTGCCTCCATTTAGATGTCAGTGGTCACCTCAAATTTAGCAAGTCCGAAACCTACACCTGTCCCAAGCCGTTCCCTCTCTCAGTAAATAACTACTTTTTCATTCCCAGTTTTTATTTATTTGTTATCTATTTTATATATAGTAGTGTGTATATGTCAATCCCAATTTCCCAATGTTCATTTTTTCCTAAACATTTTTTCCTAAACAATAACACCAAATATGCAATGTCTGGAATAAGCATATGCAACATAAACATTATTAATTTGGAAAATAAATTCTCTTTGTCATTTTTCCTAAGTGAAGATTTGTAAAATTGCCATTTTACCTTGCCAATGAATTCTACAAATCAAAATAAAATTACTTGAAATGGAAAAGTTATTCTGTATTCCTAAGTCAACCAGATTAATTTTGTACTTATTTGCAATTTATAGCAAAATCTGTATTCATTTTTGCCACTCAGTCTACTTGGTACAGTTGCTAAACATTCCTATCAATATTGCAGACAAGATGGAGCACATGATTAATCCAAATACCTAAACATAATTTGCCTGATCTTAGCTAATGTATCTTGTATTGACAAAATCTAAAGTACTTAAGAAATAAGCATACAAAATGTTACTCACCATCTTGTAAACAGCACCCTTATTCGGAGGCAATATTATGTGTGAAATGCTTCCTTGATTTAAATTTCCCAGCATAATTGAGAATGTTTTAATAAATTCTCTATATTAAAAATAATCTGGTTACAACAGGACAAGAAAAATTAGACTCATTTGATAATATTCTCATTTAAATACTTAGCA
Source organism: Globicephala melas (assembly GCF_963455315.2). Classification (NCBI taxonomy): domain Eukaryota; kingdom Metazoa; phylum Chordata; class Mammalia; order Artiodactyla; family Delphinidae; genus Globicephala; species Globicephala melas. The sequence continues at coordinate 104,656,759 of NC_083320.1, read as the reverse complement.
CTGTGCTTGTATTCAATGATTATGTCAAGTAAATCCGCCAAATTGGCAGTAAAAAGGTAATTGCCTGAGAAATAATATAATAAAATACTGAACAACAAATATATGGAGTCTACATTATAACTTCAGAAGAAGTCAATAACAAAAGAATTATAGTGTTTTGTTCTTGATATTTTAGAGTTATCATTTGAGACTGTTTATGCTGCAGCTATGTAAATTGATGGTTTAGTATAAAAAATGCAGTGTTAGAGAATTCACTTTTTTTGTCTATTAAAAGCACAGAATAAAATTATAAAATCAGGGCTTCCCTGGCGGCGCAGTGGTTGAGAGTCCGCCTGCCGGTGCAGGGGACACGGGTTCGTGCCCCGGTCCGGAAAGATCCCACATGCCGCGGAGCGACTGGGCCCGTGAGCCATGGCCGCTGAGCCTGCGCGTCCGGAGCCTGTGCTCCGCAACGGGAGAGGCCACAACAGTGACAGGCCCGCGTACCGCAAAAAAAAAAAAAAAAAGAAAAAAAATTATAAAATCAAATTCTTCATTATGGATTAATTAAAGAAAAGGCAATCTCCCTAGAAACACATAGATTCAGTACAATTTCCTATATTTTTTCCAACTCTAACCATGTATCTGTTCCTTGATCATTGCTTCTCATGATGAAAGAGACTCAATTCTTATTCACACCTTGAAAGTAGATTTCATTCTCAGCTTTGACTGCCTGGCTAATTTCACTGTACAACTGAAGCTTGGGTCAACAGTACATCCCTGAGAACCTTTCATTTGAACCTTCCAGAGATCATCACATCTCTTTATTGACTCAGTAAATGTTCAATTAATAAAGTATCAACTGCACATTATTTTAAATAAGGTGAACTATTTCTTCACTTGACAGTGAAATCTTTGAAAGTGTGGATCAAGTGTTTATCATCACTGACACCACAGAACCTCAGTTCCTAATGCATAGAGGTGATGCAATACATGTTTCTTGAATTTAGTTAAATAGAATTGAAGTGAGCTTACAAAGCAGGAAACTTGTTTTAATACACTCTAGAAAGCTCCTTAATTTCTATTTATTCATCCTAACAGCAGTGTGCCAAAGATTGTGGGTTTATAACAGTCTTGCAGACTCAAGTGATTGACAGAATAAAAAATTGCAAGGAAAACCTCTCTCAATAAGAACCACTGTCATTCACTCCTCTATCCATTTATAAAGCTTTTGCCAAATACCTAATGTATGCAAGACACACAGCTTATTTCTGGCAATACAAAGACATCCTTTCCCTCAAGGGTCTTCAAACCTAGTAGGATGATTTCAGTCATGTTACAGGAGGGATACTGGATTTCTTCTACCAAACAGTTGTTTTCCCCAGCACCTCATTTCTTACAATCCTGTAGTACAAAATCATAGGAAAAAAGTTAATTAATGAAGACAACACACTGATATGGACCTTAAACACTTAACATAAATGCAGAATCTGAATGTAGAAGCTGACAATTCTCAGTAAGCTTCAAGCTGTCAGTAACCATTGGTTTCCCTTCCACATAAGCTGAATTAGCATACGCTGCCTCTTCTGCTTCTGGATCAGGGCCTCCTAGCCCTGTGGTAGCCAGAACCTGGGCCCCAGTCAGCACCATCTCAACATGAAGCTTTCCCTGGCCCTCCAGTTGGTCTTACAGAGGGAGCAGGACAGTACCCTCAGATTGCTCCCCCCTGACACCAATGACTCCTTACCTTCATGTTGGACACATGGCCTCTGATGCTCTGAGACTCGGAGCAGGCAATGCTGTCACGATTTGGGAGCAGTTTTCCTACAGTTGTCTTTGGTGTGAATTACTGTACACTCACCACTTCTGCTCTCACTCTGGGCATCCACATGTTGGATCACTTGATCTTCTCATTTCCAAGGAACTGCTTTTGAGTATAGACAGAGAAGTGAACAGAATGAGATGTGACCTCTGCTTTTATGAAGTTTACATTCCCTGAACATAGAATACATTTAAGGTCTATGTGCCTTTGTTCATGCTTTTTTCTCTCTTCCCCTTATGATCTTCAAAAGGCTAAACATGAACACTCATTACTTTTAGAAGTCTTTGTGTATGTATGTGTGTGTGTGTGTGTGTGTTTGACACTGTGTCCACCTTCCAAACACATACATATACACATACACAGAAGTCCCCCTAATAAAGTATTTTTTTCTTTTTCTACCAAAAAACTTCTTGCTGCATGTAGACGACACTTTCTTTTTCTCTTTACTACCTACAAGACCTAGCACAGTATCTCGAACACCTTCCATGGGCACCTGAGGAGTAATGTATAGATAAATAAATGAGCAAATGATGAGCCCAAGTTTGCAGTCATCCACTTATATGAGAGCAATTAAAAATTGTTTAAAACATGCTACTTTGTGATAGATTACTATTTTCAAATATCGACTGTCTCTGCCTGTGTGATGATTATACTTCCCTAGCCCCTTGACGTGAGGCTGAGCCAAACGCCTTGCTTTGTCCAATAAAATGGAGCAGAAGTAAGGTTACCCATTCCTCAGCAGAAACGTGAAGAACAGTTGCATAGTTCCCTCATCTCTCTTTTTCCCCTGTGCCCTGAGACAAATATGTCCCAGATGGGGGCTTTGTCTTCAGTCTGACTCTAAGGCGTAGAGGATATGGAACAGTATCTCAGCATGTACAGTGGACAAAGAATCAACCTTTGCTGTTTTAAGCTATTGAAACTTGGGGTGGTTTTTTTTTTTATTATTATAGTGCAGTTGAGTCTAAGCAAAATGATTAATGGACTATCAAGGACTTGCTTATTTGATGGAGGAATTATCCAGATCTGAGACCCTGAAATCATGTAAAGGAAGAATGTATTCATTCCCAGAGAATGAACTGGGCATCAAGCATTCATCACTCTTACATTTATAGTTCTTACGACCACATTGAGGTAGTGATACTAAGTCCAAGCTCATACTGCTTGCCATAGGACAGGCCAATAAAACGAGAGATGAGCTATTGGGACAAGGAATATCAGCTTTATTCAGAAAGACAACAGACCAAGAAAATGGTGGACTAGTGTCCCAAAGAACCGTCTTCCCAGAGTTGTAATTCAGGCTTCGTTTTTCCTGCAAGTGAATGGGGTGTGGTTGGTTGTTGTAAACTTCTTCGTGCTGCGTTGATTTCTTTGTTCTTACAGCCATCCACATAAGTCTGGTCAAGATGTTCCTATAAACCTCCAACAAATCAAATGTTATTCTCTGTTCCACAGCTGTTTAATGGAAAAGTGTTATACCTTTAAAGGTCAGAGCCCTGAGAATAGTCTCTCCTGTGTATTTCAGGCTCTAGGCAACATTCTTTTACAAAAGGTGAAGAGCCAGCATGACTAAGCACAGGCAACAGGGCATAAAGATTAGAGTTCAAGGACTAGATCCAATAGAGAGTCAGTTTGTTCTTCTCTGTTTCAGTAGAATTTATAGTTGAGAAAGGAGGCAAAATTAATAAAATTACATTGGTTGAGCTTTTACTACCTTCCTTCGCTATATAAGGTTTTAATTCTTAAATTGTTCTAGAGGTGGTGACTTAACATAAATACAAAGACCTTATTACTTGGCTTTTCATTCTGTATGTTTGTGAGGTATGTGTGTTTGTGTGTGCATGTGTGCAGGCAGGGCAAGGGTAAGTGATTGTGGGGGAGGCATACAACCATGGCTCTTTGTACCCGTAACACCTTTGGGTTTTGTAGAGTGGTTCAAGTTCCTATTCTGTAGCGTATTTTCTTATTTGCAAAATAGGAAATGATGCTTCCTACATCATAATACAATTATGAAAATAAATATCAAATACTACATGCAACAATCCTTTGAAGGTACAATTTCTTCTATCTATGTTAGAGTCCTCTGCTATTATTAGCAGGGGAGAAGGAGACTCTCACTTCTGACTTTTCCTAATGAGTCAGCAGAGCACAGATGGAAAAAGGCAAACATTTTTACATGCACATGTCCCTGGTGGAGTAAGAGAGAAAAGTAAATATAATTTAAATTTAAAACTAGTTCCAAGTGCCTATAATTTCCCACTATCAAATAGATAGGAAAAGATTCATGAACGCTTTTTTTATTAAAAGAAAAAAGGGAAATCAGAAAGCAAATAAAAATGTAGTACTAGTACTACATTTAGTACTTAGGTCACCTAAGATGGTTTAACAAATTTCAAGAAAAAGAAAAAAGGGAAATCAGAAAGCAAATAAAAATGTAGTACTAGTACTACATCTAGTACTTAGGTCACCTAAGATGGTTTAACAAATTTCAGGACGTCAGAGTTTGGATGAGTTGAAATTTTGCCCTCAAATAAAATAGTGTTGAGTAAATTTTATTTTTCTGTCCCTAAGTGTAATGCAGATAGTGCTTAGCGCTCATCTGGGTTCTGTGCTACTTGAAATCTACACCTTAAAATTCATGTCTTTTATTTGCTTTAACATTTGCCCAGTTCATATTCTAATTTATTCTACCCTGAAGGGAACTGAATTCTGATAAGCAAATGGCATGGTATCAGGAGGCAAAAGGAATCTGTAGGAGGATAATTCCCTTTTGTTTACTTATTATAAGCCTATTCTTCAAATCTTGAGTACATTAAATGAATGGTCTAACTTTAGAGCTTAGAGGGCAAAATCATTGTATGCCAACACAGCTAAACAGAGACTAAAGTTTTAATGAGCATTAGGCAGGTTCCTCTGAGTTAAGAACTATGAAAAGGATTCATGAGTGCTTTAAGTGAACAATGTTTGCATTGATTAAAGGGAAGATTCAGATGCCTGAATCCTTTGAATTTTACGAAGTGTTTGGAGCATCAAGAAGAAATATTAGACTGCAGCTAAAAAATACCACTATTTGCAAAAGTTCAAATATTGTTAATTGATGTCTCTTTAAGATAGCAATTTTAATAATAACAAATATAATAGGAAGCATAAGTGAGCATTCATTAATAGTTTAGTGTAAATTCATCTACTCTGATAAAATAAAACCTCAACATTGGCTTTTTGAAGGTAACTGAGCACAGGGCCTTTTAAGAAAGGCAGGTCTGGATCAGATACCAGGATGGAGGCCATTGCAAATGCCAGGACATAGGAGGGGACCATAAAAGAGAAGTTGGGAGGGGACCAAAGAAAAACTTCAAAGATTTGCATAATCCCTGTCTACATGAGGAAAGTTATATAAAGATAAATTAAACACAAAACATTCACGTATGCAATCTGCATTTTACCTTCAAAACAAGACTAGCCAAGAAAGACATACTTATATCATTTCAAAAACCAAGAAAATGACCAAAATTATGAAAAAAAAAAAAGAGAAAATAATCAAACAGGAAGATGGGACTATTTTGGAGCTTTCTTGGTTGGATATAGGATCACTCATTCTTTTACAAATATTTATTGATTTACTCTAAATATAAAACACCCATGGGTCACACTCTCAAGAACCCTCAATATAAAATGATGGTGAGACAAATATTTGATGAGAGCCATAAAGAATGCTTCATGAATTCAGAGGAGATGGAGAACCTTCTATATGGATAAATTGGGGATACTTCGTGACAACAAAAAAGGCATCGAAGAGGAACTGTGGGGTATATTTTTAAGTATGCAGGCTATGGAAGCATAGTTCTGTAGGTCAGCTATTGGCTCTGTGACTCACTACTGATTCACCCTTGGGCAAGTTGAATTAGTTAATACCTGGAAAGCCCTTAGAAATGTGCCAAGTATTTTTCTGTTTCATCGGGGAAAGCTTCTACCAGTCTGAGAAGTTGATGAAGGTTATAGAAAAACAGGGAGAGAATGAGCAGTGAAGGCAGTTTGCATGAAGATGCTCTGAGCAGAGTCACAAGACAGAACTGAGCAGGAGAAGAAGCTGAGAAGCAAGGCCAGCCTGTGGTCTCTGAACCCCTACAGCATGTATCTGCTTCTCTTTTATGGGACAGATCCCTTGCTTCACATCACACCAGTTTATGGACATGGCATGGCCCCATGCAGCTGGCACCTGGGAAAAAGTGGTTAAATGCTCACTGATTTCATGGATGGGTGCTGGTCAAATAATGCAATAAAACACAGGCATGCCTTGCACAACCTCCAAAGCTGAGACCTGGACTCTCTCTTGGGCTTTATGTCCTACTTTTCTTCCATGTTCATCTTGGATTTCAATCCTCTGCACAGTTTTATTCTCCCTGCTTGTTGCTCTCTCATGCCATAGTCAGTTCATCTCTTTACTTTCTTCCAAATCTATTCTTAGGTGTAAATACACTTTCTTTCTTACCAGATTATAAGCTTTTCCTCAGATATTTGGTGAAACCCATTTTCTCCAGAAGCATCCTCCCAAGACCACATTTCATGCTCATCTTCCTTCAGTCACATATCTTCAGGATAAATTTTTGTATAACATGAGCATCAATAAATATATCTAGTTATATCATTATTTGTGACTTATATGATCCCTGTACCTGTGATTGGCCTCCTTGAAGGGTTATGTGTGAATTCCCTTTCAGGACCTCTCTAGTAGTGATACCAGGTCAGCTTGGTTTCGGAGATAAATGTGAAATATCTAATTATCTGTTTCCTCAGTAATGTTGCTGGATACTGCACAGAGAGACCAGTAGTAACACTTTAGGATCTAATTTCAAATTTCGGTAACAGCTCAATATATAAGAGCTCTAAGAGGATACTGAAGTTTAGCTACCTTCAATGATGATTCAAATGAGACCCATACCATTAAGTATGTACCAAGAGGATGAATTTTGCTTTCAGACACCATAGATACTGTCCCCAAAATCACAAACACACGAGTCCAGTGTGTGGTGCCAGGGGCCCAGAAAGCCTCGGTAGAATGTGAGTTATCTTTTGGAGTGCCAAAGAGTTGTGACAAGCTATTATTTCTTTCACTAAAATCAAAACAGATTTGTCATTATAATGTATAATGCAAAATGTATATCATTTAAAAATTTTAACCTCAAACTTAGAGTCTGTAGCTTCCAGCAACTGTTTTGGGCAACTACCCCATGTGCTCTGGAGTAATTTGTTCCCCTTCAATGGGGAAAAAAAGAGTTGAGAAGAACCCCATGGAGACACCTCTACCATACAGAGAATGTATTGAATCTCCAGATGGACCACTTCCCTTCGTGTGACTGGCACCACCAGGAGGTGCCTTTACAATGCCTGAAAGAAAATTTCTTTCCCTAAAGAGAATTTCTGAGGGAAGAACCTTCAAGATAAAATACACTGTGTCCTGCCTTGCCATTGTAATTAGTCAAACTGTTTTGTTTAATTAGAGTAAATGTGTTCGGAATGCTATAATTACTTGTTAGAGAGAAAAACATTTGCTCTAATTAGATATTCATTAGAAATTCAAAAATCACTTAATATTAGCAATTAAAACTGGAACTGTACTTTGAGATTGAATTTCCCACATCAGTAAACTACACAGCCCAACACGCACTGGTCCTGCATTTTGCTTAACTGACAGCAATTCTGGGGGGCACAGAAGGAAAGAGAAAATAGCAGACTTAATTGGAAAACTCGTCGTGGGGTGACCAAGATCTGGAATAGCCTTCAGAAGTAACTGAGGCAGAGGGCTGGGTGAAAATCCGGTGAACCATTTGTTTAGAACAGAGCTCAGAGAAGGGCGGGGCAGGAATGAAGTCAGAGGGAGGAGAGGAAGAAAGCAAGTTATTCATCCAACAAATAACTGGGCCCTTTCAATGTGCAGAGCAGCCCGTGTTCATACGGAGAACAGACTTCTGAGGAAATCAAGGATTAGTGAAAAACAACAGCAAACAACATGATAGTTAAAGCTTAGGAAAAAAAATCACAGTACAGTGTTATAAATTGCACTGGGAAAAATGATAAAATGTCACATAAATGATAGAGTATGAGGCTTAACATCTGTGTCAAAGAAACAACAATCCCTCAGGCAGGAATTAATCAGGCAGCTTTGTCCAATGCATAGGGTGTTTGTTTTTTCCTTTATTTGACTGAGAGAAGGGAAGGGTATTGCATTCCTAAGTAATAACACAGGGCCATGGATATAAAACATTTTTAAAACATGTATTTTGATTTGCATTAAGAATGCAATTTTGTAAAAATTTTTGTCAGATGGTTTCTTGCTACCTTGTTTGAAAAAAAATGTTTGGATTATTTTTTGAAGTGCCGTTGAAGCTGTTTTCCTGGATGAAACAAAACAGTAGCGAAGTCTAAATCAAGGTCAAGGCTATGGTATTTGGATAGAAGCTGACTCATACATCTCTTTTTAAAGACTTCAACTTCCCTTTTAATTTTTTCTCTTCCTTTCTATAAAATCTTCCAAAATTGTATGTTTCAATCCCTGGAGTAAAGTTAGAATATTTTGGTTTTCTTTTAAAGCTATTCCAATCTTCAGTGACAATTGCCACTCAGTAAACAGTGTGTGTTTTTTTCACTTTAGACAGTTGCCACTTCTTTCATAAACAGGGTGCTATTGTTCTATTTTCTGATTCATCCCTATCCATGTCATCAATCTTGGCAAAGGAAGGCTATATCTACATGTACATTGTTTTGACTGAGCTGAGGGGCTATTACCTGCTTGCTGATAACTTGTTAAATAACTAGCTGTCAAAATGATCACGCTGGCTGGGTGTTAAAGCACAGCAAGAGTGGCTGAGAGAGACTGTATTTTACTGCTGGATAAGGACTCTGGCAACAATGGAACCATGGGTTCTATGGAGGTTTGTCCTTCCCTGGAGGTCCTGGCTTAAGCACCACTTATTTCGTGGTTCAATTTCCTCATTAATTAAATGAGCGTAACAGTGTTTGTGATTGGTCTTGGTTTTGGAAAAAAAAAAATTTAGGAAATATTTGTGTATGCATGTTCATAGCAGCATTATTCACAATAGCCAAAATGCAGAAACATTGCAAATGTCAACAGACAGATGAATGGACAAGCAAAATGTTTCACATACATAAGCAATGGAAAAGTCTCAGTTTTGGAAAATTGCTTTGCCCACACACTCACTTATTTGCTCTTTTAATGAACACTTTTCCATACACTTCCCACATTGCAGATTCTGTGCCTGCTTCAAGGCACTCACCATTCAGTGGCAAGAGAGACTGGCTCCTTCTTCTCTGCCCCCATCATAGGCTATACGTGCTCTGCTCATCCCCCAAATGCCTGGAGGTCTCAGGATCTCTCTTCAGTCCTATCTTCTTAAGTTTCCTTCCTCAGCCATTTCCATATAGCAGATTACCACCTCAATACTATGACTCTAAAATGTGTCTCCACTCCTAGGCTCTTTTATGGATCCAGCTGTCTCAAGAACATCACTGCATGTATATTTCTCAGGCACCTAAAATCTAACAGGTCAGGCCTCTTCTTGTCTTTCCCTTTGAACCTGTGTGTCACCTGTTGGTTCCTGCTTCAGTGAGTAGCTCCTCCACCCAGGCCACTGTCTATGACTCATCTTACGTCAATAGCCTTAACGCTTTTCTCAGCCTCAAGAAGCACTTACAATGAATCCCTATGAAAATTTTTATCATAGTCCCTTTTTATGCCTCAAATCCACTTGCTTGTTTCCTTCTCACTATTGACTTCTTTGTTTAGAATACATAATTGCTCAATCTCAGGCAACCTAAAATTTATCTTTGAATGTAAGCAACTTCAAATATAAAGAGGTTTCTTTTTAAAAAACATGTTTCCATATTCACTTTATCTATGTTTTCTTTAATATGTATGTATTTATTTCTTTATGTGGTTGTGCTGGGTCTTAGTAGCAGCAGGCAGGCTCCTTAGTTGTGGCATTCATGTGTGATCTAGTTCCCTGATCAGAGATCGAACCTGGGCCCCCTGCATTGAGAGCACGGAGTCTTAACCACTGGGCCCCCTGCATTGAGAGCACGGAGTCTTAACCACTGTTAAGACTTAACCACTTGCCACCAGGGAAGTCCTATAAAGAGGTCCTTACAGCTTGTTTCCCTCCAATCCATTATCTCCTCTGCAGACAGTAAGCTTTCTCATGTGTTTAAAATAATAATACTTACATTATATTTATAAACATAATATTTGATATTCATGAATACCTTAAGTCTCTCACAAATTTCAAGTCAAAAGATAAATAAATCCAAATTGCAAAATTTCTAGAAAAAGAATGATAATGAGAACACTATATTTCAGAACCAAAATGAAGCAAAATAAAGGCTCAGAGGAAATATTATTTTATTTTATTTATTTATTTATTTTTGTGGTACGTGGGCCTCTCACTGTCGTGGCCTCTCCCACCGTGGAGCACAGGCTCCGGACGCGCAGGCTCAGCGGCAATGGCTCACGGGCCCAGCCGCTCCGCAGCACGTGGGATCCTCCCGGATCGGGGCACGAACCCACGTCCCCTGCATCGGCAGGCAGACTCTCAACCACTGCGCCACCAGGGAAGCCCAGAAATACTATTTTAAATACTCATATAAATAGACAAGAAATAATGAAAGTGAATGAATTAAGCATCTCATTGAAATTTAGGAAAAAAGTTGAAATATAACAGCAAAATTAAACTGAAGAAAATAAGAAATAATTGAAGATAAAATACAAATTAATCATTTAGGGAAAAGCTGATAAGAAAACTGCTAATAAATAAGTAATTTACTTTTGTAGCAATATAAAATTAATAAAGAATAACTTTCCTGATAAAAAGATAAAACACAAAATAAAGACATAATCACTGAAACAGGAAGAGCAGGATAAAAAACATAGGAGACTTTTTTTTTGCAAACTCAAAGCAAATAAATAGAAACTGGATAAAATGGATACAATTTTAACAAACTATCATTTATCTACATGTCTTCATGAGAGAAGAAACTAAATAGATTGATTTACACCAAAGTAAGTAAATCAAATACATACAGCAAGTGGAAAGCTTTGACAACAGTATATTGATAAAAGAATGTCAAAAACATATGGTTTCAGAGAAGAATTACACCAAAAAACATATCACTTTAATAATATTTAAACTATTCCAGATTTAGGGGTAAAAGGGCCATCACTAAATTATTTTACTGAAGAAAATATAATATTGATTCAAAATATAAAGATAATAACACAGAAAGAAAACCTATAGAATAATTTATTTTATGAAACTCTATTTCAAGAATTCAAGGATGGTTCACTATCAAGAAATATGTTAATACAATTGATAACATAGTTTCATTTAATTATAGAAATTATATAAACCTCTCCATAGAAACAGAATTTTGACAACTTTCAACCCACAACTGTAATATGATAGAAATTGAGGGTTAACTATTTAAACATGTTGTGTACACACCACACACACACACACACACACACACACACACACACACATCTCAAATCCAGCTTAATGAAAGGACAGACCCTAGTTACTTTATCACTTTTTAAAGTCAGGAACAAGACAGAGATGCCCACTCTCTCCTAACTCCTAAATTTATTATTTAACTTTTAACTGGAGGCATTATCAGACTGACAAAAGATATTAGAGAATTAAAAGTGGTATGGAGAAGGTTAAACTAGACCCACTCACATCCACACCCACAGCCCCTACACACACTATCTGTAGAATATGTGACTGTAAAACAGGAAAACCCTGAAGAATCAACAAGGAAAAAAACTACTAAACACAGTAAATTAACTCAATGGATAGCAGGTTATAGAGTTAATATCCAACGGTCAGTAGCCTTCATATGTATACATAACTAATAATATATAATAGAAGAAAAGACTTAACCTCTACACACAGAAACTTTAAAAACAACAACAAAACTTCTAAGGACACAAAAGTAGACCTGATGAATAGAAATATATAACATGTTCTTAATAGAGTGACTCAGTCTCATAAAGATGTCAATTCTAGATAATTTATAAATTAACGCTGTCAGTGAAAATACCAAGATTTATTTCCAGAATTTTATGTTAATTCTAAATCCTATATAAAACTTGAACAAGTAAGTATGGCTTTAATAGCACTGGAAGTAAAAAGGCAACAAGGAAATATAGTTTAAGAGATATTAATATACTATAAGGATTCAACAATTTTAAAATGTAGTACTGGCAAATGAATAGAAAATCAAAGCAAGGAAACAAGATAGAAAGTTCAGAAATAGACCCAAATATTTATGAAAATTTTATATATAACATATGAGGTATCTCAAGCCAAAATAGAATACTAGATGTAAACAAACAATTTTATGTAAGGTCTTGAAAACGCATGTAAAGATAAATGAGGAACGGGGAAAACATTGTTATCTTATTCAGAGCAACATTTTTGCAATAGCAAAAATCGGAAATCATGCAAGTGATCAATCCAGACTAGATTCAACTATATCCACAGAGTAGACTCCTAAGCAGTTGGAAATTAATGAACCTGTACAGGCAGATGTCCAGAATATATTGTTAATTGAACAAAGGAAGGGTAAGAGATGTGTGCATATTTTGTTACCTTTTGAGTAAGCAAGAAATCCTGGAAGGCTACACTACACTTTTTACTGCTGGGCTTTGCACATGCCAATCCTCTGTCTTGGTGAGGTTTTCCTCCTTTGTCTCCAGATCATTCCTACTCATTCTTCAGGTCTCCCTTACTATGTATCTCTGGAAAATGTTATAGTCTCTGTGGCCCGGTAATTTGTTGGAACTCTTCCCCTGTGCTCATCTCAACTCAAGCTTCGTTTATCTTTATCAAAAAAAATACTATATTTGTCTATTTGTTTACTCCTTAAATTCATCAAATAAATGACTATAGTTTGGTCTCTGTTTTATTTCTTTCATCCACCAAATTGCATGAACAAAAGACTGAATAAATTCAATGAAAGAATTGCCACACTATTAGTGACACAATATAATTTCAGTGTGATCATAGGAAAAGCTACATCTTAGCTTTCTTGCAGGAGGTCAGCGAAGGTATCCACAAAGGGTTTACTTCATGGTGTCCTCTCCCCTTACCATCTACCTCATCCTTCCCTACAGAATAGCTCTCCACATTTTTTTTGTTTCATCTTCTTTAAAGAGACCTAGTCTTATTAAAGAGATATGAGTTGAGTGTACATTTGGGGAAAGTATTTTAAGTCTGTCAAGATTTGTATGTAAGATGAGTCCATGCCTCTTCCTAAAAAATGAAATACAGTATATTCATTCAAGGTGAGAAAGTGATGGTCATTGATCAGGCCCACGCTACATTCCAGGGACTTTACCAGGTCTTTGGCCTAAGTTGTCTCTCCAAATAAGAAGGCAGTGTGCCATAATGAAAAGAGAAAGGGTTTTCTAGTCACAGTGATAAGCTGGTGGACATGTGAAAAAAAATATTTTTCTTTTACTCTTTAAACTGACACATCACCATTATGGTTTACTTCAAAGCAAATACATTTTCTTGCTCCTTCACTTGACTCACCTACAACTTGTGAGTGTCTCCAACTACTGCAAAATCTCAGTAGCCATGAGATGAGAAAAATGGTGCTATTTATTGGGAACAAAAATAATTTAATCTTTGATATTATCTGATTTTCTTCCCCTGGGTGTCCTGGGGAACTAAACTAGTCCCCAAGGCATCATTCAGAAATGTGTAAAAGTGTATCCTCAGGAAAATGATCTTAACAGTGCTTCCAGGTTGGTGGCAGTGACACAAGTAGTCATATTAGTGTGCGATGTCTAATTTTTCCCCACCTTACAAAAATAGATAAATAAAAACCCTTCCTTTTTACACCACATGGTACAACTCTGTATACCCTTGGTTAATGTTCTGACACAAAGTTTGTTCTAGCACTACCTCACCACATTTTCAGGTTTTTAAAATTGTTTTTAAGAAGTCTTGGGCTTCTCTGGTGGTACAGTGGTTGAGAGTCTGCCTGCCGATGCAGGGGACACGGGTTCATGCCCCGGACTGGGAAGATCCCACATGCAATGGAGTGGCTAGGCCCATGAGCCATGGCCACTGAGCCAGCACGTCCGGAGCCTGTGCTCTGCAACGGGAGAGGCCACAACAGTGAGAGGCCCGCGTACCGCAAAAAAAAAAAAAAAAAAAGTCTTTTATCCAGTTTTTTATGGTAATTTTTGCCAGGAGGTTTGCTCTTAGTGACACAGCCCAACATTTGCAGAGAAAGAAGATGTCTGTGCTAGCATCCTTGGAACACATTGCTACTCTTGCATTATCAGATTCAGCTCTTCCTTAATTCCAGGAAAAAAAGAAGTTATCATTTTATATCTTTGAATACAGCTTTGTTCCATTTCTTGAAATCTTTAATTCAGGGACAATAATTGTGAATATGGGCTAGGTTTTGTCCTCCGTATCACTTACAGTCTCTTTCAATGTTTTTATCTAATTTTGCTTGCAATAAAAATTGACATCTATCAGTGTTGTTATTATTGTTGTTTGTTTGATTGTGTGAATTTGCTCATGTTTATGATGACTAGAATCCTTTTACAATTCATCTGAGACCTGGTTTTCTTCTCCAATGAGCGAAAACTTGAGAAATCTGAAGACTGTAGCTATTGACTGAAGATGGCAGAAGAGATAAGGGGCTGTATTAGGACCAGCATTCATTTCCACAAAGAGCAGTGAAAAGCATGAACTTGATTTGAGGCATGTGGGAAAGATCCAGTTGGATGCAACTCTAAAGGGACTTTTCTTGACAAGTTGCCCTGGGGGGGGGCGGGGTGTTGAGGAAGTAGGGGACGGGGCTGCCTCAGAATGGACTGGGCAGAGGTGGGTTGTAGAATTATTGTGTAACCCTCTAAGAAAAGTCATCACCACATCACAAGACTCACAACAGAAATTTTCCAGCATGGGATCACTGAGAAAGTCACGGAAGGACCTGGTGAGAGTGAAGCCACCTCCAGACAACCACATAGCCAAGAGTCCAGGCCACTATCATGGCGGAACACGTCACAAAGACTGTGTTCTTCCCTTCAGCCTCTTCTCACCTCCCTGAGGACTCAGACAGGAACTACACACAAGGTGACAGCGACAGGATGTAAAAGAATTAGAATTTAAATCCAGGTCATCTCAAATCTCAGCCCATGAAGAGTCCCTTAATAATGTCACATAAACCTCTGTACATCCAATCTCTCCTCTGATGTGTGGCCATGGTCATCATCTATGGCTCCTTCCTAAGAAGATGGAGAAATGATGAAAAACAGGGAGACCTCAAATTTCAAGAAAGTGTGGGAAACCTTGCCCATTGCATACTGGACTTAGTTGCCCATCTGTCCCTGCAACGAGAAGGTAAGCCTCGGAAGGACAGGAGCAGGATCCTATTATCTTTGAATTTCAGATCCTACCAGATGGTTTGACATATGAGAGGCACTAACTTCACGTTGAAATAAATTTCTTTAAAGTAAGTTTTCTGCCTAAACTGAGGCAACACTGCATGATCTGTCTCTCTCATTCAGAAGGGCTGAATGGATTCAGCATTTTGAAATAAAGAAAATAGCATATTTGAATGATCTAAAACCCCTATACTTCCACCACTAAGTTACCAAAAAGGCAAAAAGGAAGAACGAGATCCATGGCACATGAGTAGCCAGCAATAGTTTCCCTGGCCTGTGTCTAAGACATTTGGTGTCTTTGAAGGAAGCATCAGATTTTATCTTGTGTTATATCTTGCTCTGAATGGAAGAGAAATTCCAATTTTAAAAATGAGTTGGGTTGAAGTTCAATCCCCAAAGAGTGAAGGAAAAATAAAATAAAATTATTTGAAGCACTCTCCATGAGACAGTTTTTCTTCTCAGACTTCTAAACTCATTTCTCACAGCACAATTTCAAAGAGTGAAACAGGGATTTGTCTAGTTTTCCCTTCTCCTTGAATTATCTGGGAATTACCCTCTGCAATCTCTACTCTGGGCCTTGAACTCATCAGGGTTCCAAAGGTGCTACAAGTCATTCACACTGTTGTCTCCTGGCAAATATAAAACAGCTCAGGTGTCCGGTAGCTGTTATCAGTTCTGACTGCTGAGGCTGCACCGCTACGGGAAAAGGGAGCCTACTCTCTGCCAGAGATAAATAAATGGTCCAACTCAAGATACCACTTGCATAGCTTCCAGAGAGAACTACTAATAGGGGAATGATTTGCCAAATCAGAAAGGTACTTCCTGCCCTCAATTCTCTCTACCTCTAGCCTTTAAGGTG